>NC_057917.1:1029676-1366829 GCF_018873765.1 Telopea speciosissima | reverse complement strand
CTTTCAAGCAATTCCACCACCAGAGGAGAAACCACATTGAGCATCAAAGGCTACGTGACCTCATATTTGCTCAATCCAACTTGCGATTGCGGCTACGGTATGTAAAAACTACTGGACATTGCAGCTGTTTTACTATAGCATTTTTTGTCATATTTATGTGACCATTAAAGAGTTGGGAAAAAAAAGCCAATGTTGTGTGTTATGACTCTTCACAGACTACATAGGAAGAATAAGGAACTAGATGCTCTGGATCCTATCTCCTTTGACAACATCGATACTGTTGAGGACTGGGTAACGGAAAAAGAATATCCCTCCACAGAATATGGAGGTTCAGATTGGAGGACACTTGTCCAGCCTGCAGATAATACTATGTTGCCTTTGTCTACAAATGATGAGAATGAAGGCTTGGTTGCAGGTAATGTCTATTTCTTCTTGGTTTAGGAAATGTACTAAAGAAGTTCACACTCAGTTAACTTATCTTGGACAATGAACAGGATTTGAAGATGATGAGATTCACAATGGTGTCAAAGTTGAGGATGAGAATGACACTGAAAACCAGTTGGAAGATGATGGTGATGGGGACCTGGGACACCAAACGTGACTGTCATTAATGGGTATTTCTTGACTTCGTTATTGTAAGGTATCAATAGAGGTGTAGTTTAGGAGGTGAAAGAATAAATGTAAATTATCAGTCTATGATTGGGGGTTATGATTGAAATTCTTAAAATGTTCATAACCATCTTGAATTGTCAATGTTAATTATCCTGTTTATTAATTTAGTGAAGTGGTAGGTCCTTTTAACTTCTTTTCTCTTTCATCAGCACCTGAGCATGCTGTTCTTAGAAACTTGAGCACCAGGAAGGTGAAAGCATGTTTGAATAGGTGGCAATTAAAAGGATACTTGAAACCATATACAAAGTTTTGTGCATTGCCGAGGAGAGATTTGTTTCTCTAGTAGGCATATATACCTTCTAGTTGCTCCAGCTCCAGCTCCTTAATAGGGTATGGTGGTTGATGATTACAGAACTTAGGGCCTTGCAATTTGGAAGAAAAAAAAAAGTAATCTTTTTTATGAAAACTTAGAAAAACATTATATGTAATGCAGAACTCAACCATGAAGGCTTGGACATTGTGCTTGTTAGGGTTGGACAGCAATTCAGATTGCTTGATACATGACCAACTGGTAATTAACAGTCTTACAGAGATCTACAGATGATGAAGTCATGGTTGTGGCAACAAATTGGTTACTTGTTTTGGAGATTAGATTCTAAAAGCTGATATTTATTCTAGAGGAGGGATCTTTTTGTCAAATTCTGGCTTGGAGGAAGGAAAACTCAAAATTAAGAATCCCATTGCTCCATTTATGGCTTTTAGATAAACTTGTTTCTGGTACTGATTCTAGCCATGGAACTTTTGATTACGGAGGAGTATCGGTTAATCTAGAATCAGGTAGCCCAATGCTGCTAATTTTTTGTTTCAAAGAAAAAGAAAAATTTGAGAGCTTGAGTTGTACAAGAGGGAAAACTTTGCAGTCTTTTATAGATGATAATAGTGTAGAAAAATATTAAGCTTTCTACAATAGATGATGATGATGGAGCATTATCGATATTCATTGAAGAACTTGCTCTGTGAAGAATTCTGAAATTCATTGACCTCTGCAATTATTAGTTTTGTTTCCTGTTTCTTCTCTCTGCTCATGAGACAATCTAAACTAACAAAATTGCAGAGAGTAGAAGTAACACTTCAGGGTCAATCTACCTACTGAGTAAGAGGGTTGGTAGATCATCCAATCACTAAACCTGTGTACAGAGAAGAAGAAACCGGCCAGCCATGGCGGCCACTGTCACTTCAAATTGATACAATTCAGAAGTACTAAGACGATAGCTATGGGAATTGGAAGTTAGATGCAGTTGTCGAAGTCAATGATCAATCAATCAATCAATCAAGTGGCCACCAAAGTCATTGAGTGTGAGGCATCTTGTGTTCTAGCATTTGTATCAACTAAGGGCGAGTCTGGCGAATCTGAGGTTGAAATAGGTGGCTTTCAGTTGAGTCCAATAGTTGGAATTGATTAAAGAAGTTTTATTAACAGATGAACAAAGATCCAAAAGAGAGATCAACAGTCCAAGGAGATGGAGTTTGACTCACAATCAAGGTTTGCACAATCGGAATTGAATCGGTTGAATTGTACAATTTCAATTCAGATTGGAATGGGTTCGGACTGGTCACTATTCCCTCCATTCGAATCGGTCTCTCCATACAGTTTTTCTAGAGATTCTACCATTTCTGGCCAATTCCAGCAGCTTTTCTGGCTGATTCTAATCGACTGTGATCTGATATTTTGATCCAAACTGAATCGAAATCGACTGACCCGATTCAGAGGCTGAATCTGGCCTTTAAACCCTGCTCAAAGTGAAGGACTGGCATTTAAGCCTGGTTGAAATTCTTTTCTTTTAATGTTTCTTTATTTTTGGGAAAATATCATCCCCCTCCACTTTAAGTTTGCCTAATATCAATCCAGTACCTAAGTTTTGAAAAATATCTACCCCTCCCCTACTTTATAAAGATTCTATCAACCGTATCCTAACCTTTTATTAAGGGATGATCTGGCATATACAAAATTTATAAAACCACATAATACCCTTAATGTTATATTATTCCAATTTTGCCCTCTTCAACCTCAACACTTCGGTCTTCTCTGAAAAGATCCCTCCATTGTAAACCAGAGCCTTCAGGTGTTCATGATGATGTCGTTTATTTGCAGAGATTTCATTGGACCTACCAGAAGTGATGAAGTCGAGCGAGACGACGGGAAAGTAGCAGTGCTCCAGTGACAAATCTGAGAAGACTCGTTGGTTGAAAACGGAGGGATTTTGTGGGGGGAGGGGGGGAGAAGAACATAGAGAAGGGGTTTTCTATTTTTGGTTCTGTACTCTCTCTCGCCCTCTCTGCTCTTCTTCTTCTCACTCTTTTTTGTTTTTCTGGTTTTGGCAGAACCAAGAAGTATTGGATTGGGGTTTTTGGAAAAGGAAGACAGTGGGGTTGGTTCTGGGAAAAAATGAGAAGAAGGGGTGGTTCGATTAGTTTGCATAAGGGTTTCAACTTTTTTTTTTCGCTGCTATATAGTGAGATAGAAGGGAAAGGGAAGGTGGGTTTGGGGTTTCAGTGGGGTCGAAGGAGAGGGATGGGAGATGGAGAGTGACGCATTGGCATCTTCTTCTAATCTTCTAATTATCCTGGGTATTTCTCTGCTTTCAAATTATACTCAAAACTTTGCTCTGCAACTCCTTTCTGTTCTTGACAAGAACTATTTCCAAGAGCAAGTTTGAACCAACCATTGGATCTGTACAAAAGAAGCTACATATCAAGGGAAGTCAATCTATGAGAGTCATTCACGACCACAATTATTTCTATTTTGGAAAGAGCACCCTCCACATCTACAATGCCTCTACCTATCTGAAAATAGAAAGAGTCATTCACGACCACAAACACTGCAAGTTTGAGGAAAAAACCCAGTTCAAAAATCTTCATGAAACACCTAGACTATATATTACTTCACACGGATGCATTTAGGAATTTGCTACCCAATGAGATTCTAAGAAAGAGGGAAGGAAGGAAGTCAGAAAACGAACTTAGAACCAGAAACCAGAGAAGCTCGCTAATATGAAAAAAAAAATTTTGAAAAAATGAAAATTCAAGAAAAAGGATTTTGTTATCCAGCGGTGGATGTGAGGTCCAGTGGTAGGATGCATGACCCACGTAATCCATTCTTCCAAATAGCCCCTAAGCAATTCCAAAAGTCCAAATTGGATGATGGAACTGCCGGAAACAGGGGAACTGATTCAAAATTGCATTCCTAAGCTTCGTTGAAGGGGTTTTAAATTTCTGAACTTTGTGTCAACCCATCAGAAAGAAGAAATTAAGTTTGGTGATTTGGTGGAAAAAAGAGCCACGCATTGGGGATTTTTTGAAGCAGAACGAATACGAATGGATTAAGAGATTCAGATTCAGTTAGGAAAACCTAGTTTATAGTTAAAAAAACATTGTAGGTTAGGGGTTTGAATTCGATTAAGAGCGATACCATCTCAAGGGTACATGCAGTGGGAAAGCTTGCACGCTCGATGAATTCATACACTCAAGGTTCTAGTTTTGGGGTTGAAGAAGAAGAACACAGGGTTTTTTGGGAAGAAGCCGCAAAAGGAGTTTTGGGGTTGAGGGTAAATTGGAATAAAATAACATTAAGGGTACTATGGGGTTTAAGAATAAGAAGAAGAAGAATGAAGAAGGGGTGGGTCCCACTCCAGAAACCTTTTTTAACTCCAATTAAAGGGTAATATCGTCTTTTAAACTCTTATTTTAACCCCGTCAATCACTTAGGGTACGGTTGATATAATCTTTATAAAGTAGGGGAGGGGTAGATATTTTTCAAAACTTAGGTACTGGATTGATATTAGGCAAACTTATAGGGGAGGGGGATGATATTTTCCCTTTATTTTTTGCATGAAAAGTTTTGAAATTCATTGTATACCCATATGGTATCAGTGTAATAACTCAATACCTCAAAAGTCAGAAAGGGTTTGATCTATGAGGTTTAAGATTGATTCAAATTCTTTCACTGCAAGGGCTAAAAAAAGGGAAAGGGGGGGGGGGGGGGGGGGGTCCTTATCATTGCAGTTTTAAAAATTAGGATCTGATCGGGTGAGTCAGCTGATTTAAATCAAATTTGGCCAAGCCCGATCCTGATTCCGGTCGCTTTGAACCAGTTGTGTGATAAATGATTTCTAGGATTTAGGTTGAGTTCGATCTGACTCAAATTGAAATTGGCAGGAGCTGATCCCATTGCCGATTTTGCCTTTTAAAATCCAGTAAGGTGGGTGACTTTCACAATAAGGGATTACCATCAAAAGCGTTTGAAATTCTTTACATTTTTAGGAGAAGTGTTTTTTGTGGGGGGACGTAGCCTCTACATGCATGGAGGCCAATATGAATGCGTACAAAAGCATTAGGCGGGCAATCATTTCTGCCTTTCAGGGGGTTTCACTCCCTCTATGTATGGGCATGGGTAAAACACTCCCCCAGAGAAAACATTTCTTCTTTTTATAAGTACAATATGGGAAAAAGTTATCTGAGCCATCAAGAGTGGGTATGTTAGCCCCGGCACCCTCTCTCCTCCTCACATAAAATGACCCTTGTGCCTCCCCCACATGTGCAAAACTGTTCTATCACATTTCATTGGTGTGTTTTCCTATGCCTTGTGGACGAAGAACCCTTTCCCTTATTATTATTATTATTAGTAGTAGTAGTGCCGCTTTCATTTGTTGGAATCTCTAACTAGCAAGGAATGAGTTAGTTTTTGGTGGAACAATCGGGTCGCCCTTACAAGTGATTCAAAAAGCGGAGAAAGGCCTCAGGGAATTTTCTGATGCAAATGTGAAGCCATCCTCCACACATCAGCCTCAGATCCAGCTCTCCCTGACTGGTCAGCAGTATGTTGAGGGGAACCAACCATGGTCCCCTTACCCCCCCCCCCCTCAGCAGTGGTTTAAGCTAAACTCATATGTGTCTCTTGTGGAAGGGAAAGGAGGTGTGGGTTTTGTAATTCGGGATTCAAGAGCTCTCCCTATTGCAGTAGTGTCTGGGCCTGTGCTTTTCTCCTTTGTCAGTCAAGGAGAGGCTTTAGCAATTCGAGCAGGCATGCTTCAAGCAATTGAGGATGGATTCGGTCATCTGATGGTGGAATCTGACAATATGGACATGATTTCTTTCATCTCTCATCATCGGAACCTGGATCAGTTTTCCTTAACATCAATTGTGGATGATATCAAATATCTTGCCTCTTTCTTCCTCTCTTGTTCCTTTCATCACATTCTCAGGGAGATCAACAGCGTGACTGACTCCCTAGCTAGGAGGACAGTGTCCTTATCGTGCAGAACACCATGGCCCATTTCCATTCCATGGCTATCTGATAGTTATATTTCGAATGCCATGTGCTGGTCACGATTCAATTGCAATGAATAGTTTTCTTTCTACCAAAAAAAAAGAATAATAATAGTAGTAGTCGAAAGGGGCTTTTGATATTCATTGTAGTCCTAGCATGTAAGAGTGTGATGTTCATGGGTATATTTGAAACCAAACAGTTCAAAAACTTAGGTGGATAATGACAAAATCGTGTGTTGTTAATGAGTATAATTGAAAACCAAACAATTCAAAAACTTATGGATAATGACAAAGTTGTGCCATACTTTAAATAACAAACAATCATTTATCAGTAACTTCTAGAAAGATGACCTTCAAATTAGACTTCTGTTCCACTTTAAAAAACTGCAACATCTCCATAATAAATGGAACGTAAAAGTTATAAAATTCATTACATTGTCTCAAGTCATGAGAGTTTAAAAAAGTAAGGAAAAACAAAATCCCACGACTTTATTATGTAAATTTCTATGCTTAAGCTTTCACATCCCACATGTGAACCCCACACTTTCTCTCCTCATTTAATGTCCTTATTAGATAATTCCATTACCCACCCTCTTATTGGTGGAAAACTACATTCATAGCAATCACTTTCCCTTAAATTAAACGAATTAATAAATATTTTATTGTTTTCTTCCTTAGTACACATGAATTCTGAGTTATAAGTTTCATGAAACCATGGAATGGAAGCGGGTAAAATAGTTCCATACGTCAAGAATCGAGCCCTCCTTACAAAGGAGTCAGTCACGGTGTTTTTCTCCCTTAAAATGAAAACAAAAATACATGATTTCAAACTAGATATCAAATGAACGGTACGGCCATATCCGTTGGGGCATTACATGCGGAGAGTCCTTGTAATGTTGTAGCATTTGACATACCATTAGCCAGTTGTGCTATTACGGTTAGTAGTGCTTGATTGTTGAGAAATTGAAAGCTACTATGATTCATAACCAATTGAAGAAGCTCATTGTCACTATGAAACTGTTTGCCACTTGTAATGAAAGTGTAACCACTCCTTCGTTATAAGGATTGATGAACCCTATAATGATATTTAAGTGCATGAAACAGATGAAATCATGGTAACTTATACCCGCTAGGAGATGCTGAAACTGATGAAATTGAAGACATGTAACCATTGGTCAACTATGGAGTTTGATAAGTATTAACCATTGTAGCAGAGAATGTGGTATAACCATTGGTTGCATGTTGAGCATTTAAATGTGTAACTATTTGAATAGAGTTACGATCATTCAATGCAAAGGCTGATTTAAGGGAACAAACATGAGGAAATACTGTAACAGAACCGATGGTTGAGTCACCCTATTGGTAACCAATATTAACGACATCAACGACTGAGGTCGATGGTGGAGTTGCAGCGACATTGGAGGCCCAAACTCGCAAGTTCTCATACCATAGTGTAGCAGCACTCTCTAACTTGAGAAACAGTAATTCAGGAGGAACACCATTAAATTGTATGCATTATATCAATGTATTGGAACCCAAACTCTATCATCACCCACATTCATCTTAGAAACCACTATAGCATTAATCCAAACTATTACATCGTTGTCCCCAAATTTGTCTCCTATCACGAACTCGTTTTCGCCTTTGCCTGGACGACGTCTAATGATCATGATGATTCACTCACAAGGATGAGCAAAACAAACACTCATGAGGAGAAGAGAAACACTCACATTCCAAGTCATTACAATACATAATTTGAGAGTGACTTACTATTATATCATTGTCTCGTTTCTTCAATACACATGTGAAAATGAGAAGATTTTAACTTTCGCTGAAAGAAGATGTGTGTTATGCTAAAATACTAAAAAAAATAAGATTAAATTTTACAATTCCTTTTCACCAACTTTAGTTACAACAAGATTTACCTATTAATGTATAAAACGATTAATGGACACTGAATCATTATAACCTCAGAATTTACTAATGAATTCAACACCGTTAGTTTGACCATATTACAACTATTACAATAATTGATATTCTCTCTATTTTGTTAATGCATCTTGACCATTCAAAGATGAAGTGCTAATGTTAAAGAAAATGTTTCTCTGACTTGACCTTCTTTATCCCTGATGATTCACTTTGATATTTGTTTATTACAGATCAATTTCAATACTTTTTCGTCCTTATATAAGAATGTTAGCAACTTAAAATGATGATCAAGAAAAGAAAAGAACATATTCCAAAAATCGGAACAAAATCTATTATTAAGATTTCAGATTAATCTGAGATTTTGATTACGATTAGATGATGATATGAATAACATGTACACTAAGTTTGGATCATAACAAAATTTTCATGTGACATTTATTCATTGCATGATAGAGGATATCCTAGTTTAACGCATGATAAAATCCCACTTCCAAATGTTATTATGAGTATGCAAAGGATTTTTTCCCTTCATGATTCATCATTTTAAATTGTGTGGATTTTTCCCCTTTATCGTCCCCAGTACTAACTTCTTAAAATTAAAGGTAAAAAAGGATTTTCAAAATAATTTGAAAATGATGGTAAGTCTCACACGTTTTTCAATCACACATGTGAAATGATCAGATTTTTATCTTATTGAAAAAAAAAAAAAAAATTTGCATTGTATTAAGAGAAGAAAAAAGTAAGATTATAAAGTATTTGATGAGTGCCTCTCGTGGTGGAGCTTTTGTCCCACATCGGGTGGGTGGGGTGTGTGTGTTTGTGTTTATTTGCACTCCATGGCTTGAAAGGTTGGTTAATCCTTTTGAGCTGATGTATGCGCTTGACCAAATAAAATATGGCGTGCTCTCGTGGTGGGGCTTTAGTCCCACATCAGGTGTGTGGGGTGATTGTGTTTGTGTTTATTTGCACTCCATAGCTTGAAAGGTTGGTTAACCTTTTTGAATTGACTTGTGCTCTTGACAAAAAAAAATTTTATTTGACGTGAGTGTCTAATGACACTTCTACGAACCAGGATCCTCTGCAGTACCGGCGGGGAGATAGTGCACATCCGACGGCACAGCAAAGGCCAGGTGGCACACATTATGTCATTATTATTGTTTTTTTTTTTTATACATTATTATGACATTATCAAAAGGTATCAATATACATATTTTTCAAGTATACATGTGAAATAATAATATTTTTTTCTTAAAAATATTATTTATTATAATAAAATATCAAAAAAGCTCGTACATGGCCCCCGCGCCACGCACAAACCAGGAATTTTTGAGTCCTAGTGAGCCTCAGGCAGGTGGCCCCAAATAATTATGCAACAACAAAGGATTGATCACAAGACCTCATTTCCTCGTTTCTTGAGGCGGAGTCTCCCGTCCCCTCCAAGCCAGCTGGGCTAACCCTTTGAGGTTGGTGGGGGTGTTATTATTATAAACAAATCCTTATACTTTACCAGACTAAAGCCAGTTGTTATCCATAAAAAAATACTTGAAAGTAAAAGTTGCTGCAGCCAGTGATTTAGGTGGAACTTCTCCCAACTGAAATCTAAGGCAGTGATGGACAGATGGTAGGTCCGTTGCGTCCCCCATTTATCAATTTTTGGAGCACACGGAAAAAAAATTAAATACACGAATGCATGGGAAGAGATAGATCAGATTGATTCACTGTAATTAAATAAAGAAAATAAAGAGATCGAGATCAACACACTACTTTTTATATTGGTCCGATTAGAAGGGGAGATGAGTTTCGGATCGGGCTCCTCTATACTGCACTGGTGCAATGCACATCTTGTGATGCGGCACCACAGCTTGTCACATATACGAGCTCTCCTTTGGATGGACTACATCGAGTTGAAAACCCGAATTTCAAAATCCAAAAATCTTCCTGTGCATTGCATATGCCCCACACTCAGTTTTTCCTGTTCGATATAGGCCATCCAAAGAAGAGCTCATCCACATAATGAGATTTGGTGCCGCACCAGAAAATATGGGGTGCGCCTAGCCCAACTCGGTAAATTTCTTTTTATTTTTTGGTAGAAAACTCGGTGAATTTCAATTGTATCAATTTGAATCCGAGAGCACCTACTGACCTACATCATTAATGAAAAGAGAAACTTGAGGGGTGTAGTAAATTGTGCATGTGTTTTTTTCCCCTTAAATAAAAGCTTTTGTGTCAGCCAAAATTTACCACCCCTACTCAATCCATTTCTGGAAGCCCGTGGTAAACATGGATTTAGTTTAGGGTTGCCAAATATCGATTTCGATACTGATATTGATAGTCCGATTCAAGATCAAAACACATTATTTTTATTAAAAAAAAATTCATATCTGATCCATGGATCGGTCAGGGTCAATATTGATCTGATATTGATTTGGATCGATCAAAATCTACCTGTATAGATAAAAAATGACAAAAAATCGGATAAATTGATACCTGTATCGACCAATATTATCAAAAAATAAAAATAGATTGAAAAAATCAAGATCAATACCGATTCAATCCAAGCGAATCAACCGATCTTAAGATTACGAACCATTTTAAAATCATAATGACGTATACCAATTGTTCCTACCCCAAGATTCAGGCTATCAACCGAGCTGACCGATTTAAAGAACGATCCATTAATACCGAGTAGGTCCAAGCAATTTTGACCGATCTGATCCAAGATTGCGAACCATGATCCGATCCCTATAGACAGATCCATATGTGAGATATCGATATCAGTTTGGCAGATGCCGATACGAACTCGTGACAATAACTCACCTCGAAGTTGCTCACCAACTGCTCCAGCTCACTGCTTGTGGCAGACACGATCCGGACTCGACATTTATGCCGATCCAGTGAGGTGCAGAGGAATCTCCATTAAAAAAACCACCAAAAAGATGCAGACAAATGTGAATAAGGTAATGGGATTTCATTCTAGCATTATTTGGATTTAGATGTCCCTGGATTACAAGGTTATAAACATGGTAGCGAAAATACCCGATACCATTCGGGTCTGGATCGATTGTATCAAGTTTTATCAAAATTTTTTTTTTTTGGTGAAAAAAATCCAATTTTTTATCGAGAGGTACTACCATTATAATTGGCCGGAATTAGCCAAGACGGGCCAAAGTTACATGAAACCTAAAAATGCGTCAAGTCAAAACTTGATTTTTCAACTATAGTACAAAACTCGCTTAGAAGAAATCATATTTCAATTTTTTATTTTTTTTTTTAATTTTTGGGTAAACTATCATATTTCAATGTACAACAGCAAGATACAATAATTAATTAAACAAGGACAATAGGGGTAAAAAAAAAAACTGAGCTGCCGTGTCAGTGAGTCACCGTTTCTCAGCCATAGAATCAACCTGGGTCATTGGGCCATCATGGGTCTGGGTCATCGATAGTTCTCCGACTTCTCCATACGCCGCCGGCGTAAACAAGTAAGAACTCACCTTTTCAAAAGATGAAGAAGGGTAAGAATGTAAGAAATCGTCGAAACCAATCTCCTCCCTCTTCTCCGGGCCTTCGTATTCCCCCGGCGCCCTCAAGATTTCCGGTACCCTTGCCTCCCATTGCAAGTAACTCAACACCTGCCTCATGCTAGGACGCGCCGTGGGTGTACAGTTGGAACACATGAGCCCCAGCTTCAACACCAACACCGCCTCAATCTCGTCGTAGTCTCCCTTAAGCTTTGGGTCTACCACCTCCAGTATACACCCTTCTCTCCACCTATCCCACACCCAATCAACCAGTATCAGCTCCTCCGGCAACGCCTTGGCCTCAATGGGTCTCCGGCCACACACCACCTCCAGCAGCACCGCCCCGAAGGCGAACACGTCGGAGCTCGTCGTCGCCTTCCCCGTTCTCGTCAGCTCCGGTGCTAGATACCCTAGAGTCCCTACCACTCGGGTTGTGCTCGGGTTCGATCCGTGCTCGTACAATCGAGCGAGACCGAAATCGCCAAGTCGGCCGTTCATTTCTCCGTCCAATAACACGTTACTGGCCTTGACATCCCTGTGTATCACCACCTGTTCCCATTCCTCGTGCAGGTATAACAAACCAGAAGCTACGCCTTTGATGATCTTGAACCTCTGTTCCCAGCTCAGCGTCGATTTCGGCTGGTCGAAGAGGTATTTGTCCAAGCTTCCGTTGGGCATGTAGTCGTATACCAGGAGAAGATCGCCTCGCCTGCGACACCATCCCTGTAACTGAACCAGATTCCTATGACGCAATCGACCCATGCTTGAGATCTCAGACGCGAATTCCCGAAGACCCTGCTTCGATTCGTGTGAAATTCGCTTAACCGCGACTAGGGTTTTCGATTTGGGGAGTGTTCCTCTGTACACGCGACCGAATCCACCAAACCCTAGTAATTCCTTTTCTTTAAATCCTCTGGTTGCAATCTTGAGTTCTTGGTAAGAGAACCGATTCGGGCCAACATGGAGCTCCCATTCCTCGATTACATCGGTGTACCTGATTTTCCAGATGAGGTAAATAGAAACGCAGATCGCGCCAATCATGAGTACAGCTGCTCCTACAGAGACACCGATTGTTAGGGCTGTGTGTTTCTTCTTGGGTCCGGGGAGTGATGGGAGAGAAGAAATGTCCAGGTTTTGAGCCGCTCCGTTCATCTTGAAGCTCCATCCAAATAAGTAATGGGAGCTCGCGAGCAGACCCGTCGAGGAAGAGAAGCCCACATACATGGAGGTATCGAGGTTTGGAGAGAGATCTATGGAGAAAGAGATGAGCGGTCGGCTGGGTTTTGAAGAAGTGGGGGAAATAGTTACGTTGAGAAGACGACTTACAGAATCATAATCAACCCAGGCCACAATCATGTTGCCACTCTTGAGATTAAGGCTCTGGTTTGTGGAATCTTTGTCGCTAAAATAGGTGGCGTTAGCAGAGGAGTTGGAGGTGAGGCTGTTGATGTCGATCCCAACATGGTTATCGTTGATGTCTTCGAACTCGAAGTCTTGAACCGTGTCGAATTCGACGGCGAAGAGATGGTTGGTGACGTTACCCATGTCGCTGGCATTGAGAAGGCCGAGATACTGACTGGGGAGCGCCCCTGGGAGGTCTTTGGTGGTAGAGATGGTGAAAGCGAGGCCATGGCCACCGAGCTTGGGGTATTCAGGAACGATGGCGAAGGCAAAAGAGGAAGAGAAGGAGAAAGCTGTTCCGTCGGTGGAGTTCTTGAACTGGAGGGCAGAAGGGTAGA
Organism: Telopea speciosissima; assembly: GCF_018873765.1. Taxonomy (NCBI): domain Eukaryota; kingdom Viridiplantae; phylum Streptophyta; class Magnoliopsida; order Proteales; family Proteaceae; genus Telopea; species Telopea speciosissima. The sequence continues at coordinate 1,353,703 of NC_057917.1, read as the reverse complement.
AAGCATGACCAATCAAACGAGTGATGTCGTTGGTCAATCGAAGAACCCCGTTCCGCTCGATCTCAGCAACTCCATTCAAGCTAAGGTTACCACGGAAACCACTATAGATGAAGTTATCGAATTGGGAAAGAACTGGGTTGCAGAGTGTAACAAAAACCCAGAAGAAGAATGCAAGAGTTTTCGCCATTAGATAATGGATAGATACAGGATTATGGATCTGGATCAGGACTTTTAGTAAGAGAAGCAGCACTTTGGAAGAATCTTCATTTCCAAGAAGAGTACTGAGAAACAAAAAAGGTAACAGAGTGGAGAAGGCGTGAAGGCGTGAAGGAGTGAAGGCGACAAGAGGAAGTAGAACCTATACCTCTCATGGGGCGGTGGACCGTATAGTTTACTAATGGAGGAATTAAATTCACATGCACTTTGTGTCTGGTTCTGGCCTTTAACACGATTTTCTTAGTTTTTGTTCTTGAGGAATTGGATTTTTAAGTACAGTAAGGGCGAGGCCAGGGGGGACCCATATAAAAGATCAAAAAGAGAATTGAAAGTTGAGGAAACTCACCAATCGCTGCTTCGCTGGGTCGCCATCGCTGCTTCCAACCTTTACTGTCTTCGTCTGTCCCTGGTAATCACCTCCCCCCTTCTTTTAAAAAACCACCAAAACCAGATGGAATAATCCGAGGGGTCAGGGGAGAGGGAATTATTAGTTTAGTAGTTCAGAACTGGGGTGTTTCGTAAGAAAGAAGAAATTAATGACCTTAACCTTCTTTCGTCATTAGCTCCATCATTGGAGTGAACTTGAAGAGGTAATCGTGGATTAGATTTGTCAGAGAGAAATATTTACGGCTAAAGTGATGGTAGTCATTAGTCAAATCTCAATGCTCTCAAAGTCGTTTCAAATAATGCTTTACAGTACTAGCAAAAAAACCAGAACAAAAAAGATTGAAAAGAGGAATGCCCAGAAAAAGGTTGAGAAACGAAAAACTGTACACAGAAAACTCAAACAATCCACAGTTCCACACCCTGCCACGTGATTGAGAGCCCACCATATTCACTTTGTTTGGTTCAAGGATTTTTGTACCACAAAGTGATTTTTTATTTTTTTTTTTGTGGTAAACTACCAGAAAGTGTTATTAGGCTTCAGATTTGAAGATCCGATTCTAGGGTTCTCAGATCGATTCCTATCTAATCCAGATTCAATTATGAGGTTAAAATACTTGATAGGTCTTTCTAGATCGGAATCCATTGGACCCGATTTGATCCTTAATTATGAGTTTAAATTCCTTGATCGGTCCTGTCGATTCTGATTCGCATCAAACCAATCTGAATTGACCGGAATCTAAAACCATTTGGTCCCACGGCCCCATAGATCTAAAACCTAGCAATTAAATCCCAAAAGCCCTACAATGGACAGTTCTAGAATGCCAAAATTGAAAGTGATCGACTGATTCTGATTTTGAAAACCGTTGTTTGGTTTTAGTGGGATTAGTACTTCAATAATTTGAGGGGAGGGTGTAAATGCTTGATCAATTGGTTGATTTCCGTTGTTTGATAATGTGTGAGCATGGTTCAAGGAATCGGGTGTTTTATATGGTTTTCAAAGGTTCAGGCGATTGGCCAAGACCAATTTTTATTTTGGGCAATTTGAATCGAATGTTTTATATGACTTTTCAAAGATTGAGGCAATTCCGGTCGATTCCAACTAGATTGAAATCGAAAATAAAATCGACGGGAGCCATCGTACTCTTAAACCATGTCTGCAACTGCAATTGGTAGCTGCATAGGTGTGTTTAGTTATCCTATGTGTAATCAATTATTTTAGGCTTAAGAATTGATGTTTGATTATTTTATACTTAGAAATATATTAATTATTGATTTGATTAAAAAATTTATATGTATACTTAAGAATTTTGTACATATTTGACTGTTTGAGACTTTGAATTCTTAGAACTGTTAAAGAATCAAAACTTTTCCTTATTAAACGGGATTGAATCCTAATTTTGGGACCATTTAATAAATAGAATGAATCTAAAATTGACTCCCTTGAAATTGAAACTAGTACGAAACCTTATAAACTGTGATTGTTGGCGATATTTTAGTTTATCTAAACCAAAACCAGTAAAAAACTTCTCAATTATCCAAAATCGTTTCATTTCGGATTATTATCCTCTTCAATTCCTAAAATGTGGCAATCTAGCAGTGCGGATAAAAATCCTCTATAATACCGGCGGGGCGGCAGTGCACATCCGACGGCACAGCAAAGGCCATGTGTGCCATGTGTGCCATGTGTTCCACGTGAGCTTTGTTGTGCCGTCGGATGTGCACTGCCGTCCCGCCGGTATTGTAGAGGATCCTGGTCCAGTGCAGTGCTAGATGGAGATGTTGACAGCTGACAGCTGCCGCATTCAATAGTCTTAACTCATTGATTTGGATTGTTGGATGTGGCAGCTACCAGGTGTCGATATCTCCATCTTGCATCGTCGTACTGCCATAGTTCTAACTCACTGATATGAACTGTTGAATATGACAACTGCTAGGTGTTGACATCTTCACCTTGCACTGCAACACTTTGGAATTGCATTACCTAAAACCATGCTCGGACAAGTCTAGTGTTCTGTTTGCTCTCAAATTATGAGAAAGAGACAGGTTAAAGAATGATGACTTATGACTGAAATAAAGAAACCAAAAAAAAAGCCCAATCGGTTGAGGGGTCAATCCCTCCATGTTTTTTCAACTTAGTTGTTGAGGTCTCCCGGTTATCCATTATTCCTTTCCCCAAAACTCATACCAAATTACCAATATGGTGCGATCTTGACGTGTCATCCCCTACCATTAAAGTGGAAGGACAAGAAATGTTTGACTTTTCTAAACAACGAGGGCAGATAGTGGGCTGAACCCCATGGGTTGTGGGCCTTTTTTTTCTTTGTTTTTTTGCCCTTTTTATAGAGCAGTCAAAGGCATAAACAAGAGGCAAGGAACTTTATGGAATGGGTCTCTGGCCACTGGAGTGACTTTGAGGGTATGACACTGTGGATCATTGTTTGATTGCTCTGCTATAGTAAAGATGAGTCCCTCTTTTCTATGAGTATTTTGGATATCAAATCGGTTGAAATTTTGTGGACAGGTATATCCCAGACAGGATTTTTATATGGATTTTTTGGACAAACATTTATTTTGTTATATGACCATGTCAAATTGGCTGAAATTTTGTGGACAAGTAGATTCCTTAAAGGAGGATTTAAAAACTCAAGATTACGATTGGATCAGAATCAGTCTGGAATTTTGGATCGACTCAAAATATAGGGCAGTTTTCGTATAAGGATCAGTCCAATCTAGGAAATGGACAAGAAGGTATTTCATTACAAGAAAGGGTAAATGATTGAATTTGGATCTAAATTTACTCGATAAAATTCTCTATCGGTCATGACATGTAATAACTTGGACTTTCATTTCAAATGCATATATCATTTTTGCACTGTAGGGTTATGAAATCCATGAGAAGCAATATTCACTATAGTATTATAGTAGGTAAACTTAAGGGGGGAAAAAATCACCTTGAGCTTTGTTGAGTTAGAATGTGATGATTTTATTGAAAAAGACTAGAGTTAAAGTATTTATTTCACTCAAGATTGGGTCTCTATACTAGGTGTATGTTTTGTCATTGGACTGAGTTTCCCTTTATCCATGGTGAAGGAAGAATCCCCCCATCACGGGTATTTAAACCATCTGATTGAATCTAGGAGGGGTATCAATGATCATGAACAATAAGATGTGAGAGTTAATGATGAACACAAAGTCCAATCAATAGGTCATTTGTAAAGTCCTTTTCTATTTTCCCATTTATTATTTCATTTAACTTTTAAGGAGTTAGGACCACATCGGGTGTGTGAGTGTGGTGTGTGTTGTGTATATCCGTCATTCCACGGTCTTAAAAGTCTGTTAATCTTTTGAGATTGGTGTCTGGTTTGTGTGATTACACTCTCATCAAAAAAAAAAAAACTTTTAAGGAGTTAGGGATGTGGAGAAAGGATCACCATAGGATTTTGTTTGATTCCTTTAATTGTACACCCTAGCTTTGTGCAAACATTAGGTATTTCATTTTTTTGATCCATCCCTATCAAACTCCAAAACCCACAAGAGAGTTGGTAATGTGTATATAAGAATTTAATAAACATAAACAGTAGAGACTAGAAGGGTTTCTTTTTTTATCATTTCTTAATACTAAGAATTCCATTTCCCATAATTATTATGATAACAAGACTGTGGTCTCAGCCTCTTTGGTTTTGGTGTGATGTGGAAGAATAAAATGGAAGTTTCATTGGACTTTCATAGTTGCTTCTCTTTTTCTCTTTGGCAATGAAAAAGAAAGAGATTAAAAAGTTAGAATCTCTCACACCAAGTCAATGAAAGCATGAGAGAAGGTCTCTTGGATTTTCTCTTGATGATCATTTCATGGGGCTCTAGGCATTGTTTTGTAAGTTTAGGGTTGAGAATGGAGATTGGAGATCGGGCTTCCCTATTAATCCACCTCTCTCAATGATTAGCTAGTTTTTAGTTATAAATTTTTTTTTTAGATTATAATAAAAAGGATCAAGTTTTCCTTCACCCTCAGCCAAGGGGATCTAACCCTCTAATTCAACCGAGGAAGGATACTTCGGACCTACATCATTCATAAGTTCTGTGTGTTTCCATGCAAAATTTGTTAGGAAAATTCGACTTTGCAGCTTATTTTATGTAGAACAAAACGGAATATAAATAGGTAAGGGAAAGCAAAAGGTTGATCAGGTTTCAACTTTCTAGGGTTGGTTGATAGTTTTGAAATTAATCCTTAAAACCAATAAAGTATCTTTTGCAAAAGGGATTGTGTTGGACCAAATAAAGTGAAGTTTTTGCCTTGTTCCTTTCTCCACCCCACCCCCCGCGATAGTAATCACCAAAAACGAGTCTTGAGTCTTGACCCCAGTCCATTATTTATCTTAATGGGTGTGTGTATGGGGGTGGGTGGATGTTGGTTGCTGAAAATGTTAGGTCATGAAAATGTAATGCCTAACGAGTCATATCTACCACTTGGGGGGTGGTCCTGACTCTTACTAGGATTTGCAATACCTAAATATCTTATATGGCATGTTTGTATTAGAAGAGTACTGTGATAAATAATTGTAGATTTCATCTATCAAACACAGACCCACATCTGATCAGATATATATTTTTTAGACAAGAGACATGTCTTATTGACATCCCTTGAAGTGTCAAATAGTTTGTAACCTTATTTTTTTAGAGTAAGTTTTTCTAGTTTTTCTTCATCATGGGAGAAGATAACACGCGATTTGATAACCATTATTCAAATATTTATCCTCTCAATTACATTGCCCGTACTTGATGTCAAGTATATCTAATAGAGGAGGCAGAAATCACTATCCTACCCCCTGCCCGAACACACTGCTCAAGGTGGGGTCCACCTCCCTCTATTAGATGTACTTGACGTCAAGTACAGGCAGTTTAATTGAGAGGATAAAAATTCCCATTACTCCCCCTATGTTTCCCCTTATTTATAGCTAAAGTTTGAAAGTATCCACCCTTAATTATGATCCAAGAAAAAATGCCCATCTCTCTCTCTCTTAATGCACATCTTTTTAAGTGAGAAGGTGCAAGTCCTAACATTTCACGTGTGTATACGAAATGTGTACAAGACAATAACAGTTCATGAGAATGACATTGTAAGTCACTTTTAAATTTTGAAGAATCTTTTTTTATTCCTAACTTAAAATAATTTTTGAGAACAAGATAAGAGACAATCAAAACAAGAGTACATGTTCTAATTACACCTATAGATGTGTCATTCAAACAATCCCATTAAAGAATGATAGGTATATCTAAGATCGATGGTGGTTGACGAACTTTATTAGATTGAAGCATTTCATGAATTATCACGTCTTAAAATTGAACGGATCCATGTTATTATATTTTTAAATAGAAGGAGAAATGTATTGGACGAGGAAGCAAGCATGCTCTCAATAGTCCATACAAATGAGTAGTCAATTTATTGGGGTTAGACCTTTACTACCACAAGACAATGCTTAGTAAGCATTCTCAAAATAAATTCTAGGTCTAAAAAACACATTTTGGAAGTCAAAAAAGAGAGAAGAATTGGATAAGGATACCAAACACAGCTTTAGCAGAGAAATTGTAATGTTTGGCAACAATTCAAGGAATTCAGCAAAGCCATCATCCCTTTTTTTTTTTTTTTTTTTTTTTTGTTTTTTGGTGAGAAAAGCCATCATCCCTTGGTTCTCCAATTGAAGCAGCCATTCATCACCCACTTCACCAACTCAACTTTTCAGTTTTCAACATCACAGTTATCAACTCAACAGAAATCACAAGGGAATATGGACGACTTTCTTGAAAAAGTAACAAATTTGTCCAAATATATTTGAATGATATGAAACATTTAAATTGAGAGGAACAATTTTAAATAAAGTGGATTATTTGATTGAGATAAGTCATTAAATTTTACAACTAAATCTATTGAGAATTGTATAAAATGGATTCCTACAATAAGTGTATATATACCTTCTTCCTTTGGTATAAAAATTAAATAACCATGATCAAATGATAATAAATCGAATTGATTGGATAAAGATATCTATGTGTTTAAGATAAGATTCAATTAAACGTAATTGACAACGAGATTGGCCTCAATCGATTAACCAGAACCTTAGAAACCATTTCTGAATCAGCCAATTGGGATCATCAAGAATTGGGATCGGACTCGACCAATTCCAATTTGAATTGACCTATTAAACCGATTTGATTCCAATTTTTTAAATCTTGGTTTAAGATGTACATAAACTATGTCCATACATGCAAGTCACTGCTTGATCGTTTGGTTGTTGGCTTGTTTTAGCTTTCCCTTTCTAACTTAGATTAGGATAGACCCAAATATATATATATATATATATATACACATACATGTCCATTCACGTGAATTGATGGACTTCTCTATACTAATGACAATCATTAGAAGTAACATAATATTCACAAGTTTAGTGGAATTGCTCCTTTCTTGGTTTACAAGTATGCCACCCTTCATATCCTTGAAATCAAAGACAAGCCATTGACTGTCAACCTCAACCTTACCAATATTTTTTGTCAATAAAAATATTGATTATTTGGTTTACCAATTGACTATTTAGTTTACCATTTCTATGATAAATAATGGGAGAGGAATTGGTACGAGGCTACTGTAGTTTCCCATCAATGAGAGAGTGGGTGATCGAATATATTTAAGTATTTAATGAGGAGAAAGAGTGTGGAGTCTATTCGGGGAATGCGAGAGAGCATGGTCAGAATCTAAGTCTACACATTGGCATCATGAGTTTTTTTTTTTTTTTTTCCCCTTTAAATAACAGGGAAAATCTTGTTGTAACCAAGGTTAACTAGGCTCCATTTGGTTGCAAGGGAAATTTAAAGGGAAGGGAAGGAAGAATTTTTCAAACCTAAAACAGAAACTTATGCAATCATTACTCCATGTGATTGTATAAACTATTAAAATTTTTTACCAAATTTAATAATGATACATTTTACATGTAATTTTTATTTTACATTTAAACCAAAGGGAATTTTTTTTATGATAGAAAACCAAAAGGAATTGGATGCACAGTAAAATTGAATTTAATAACCAAATATGGAATGACTTGGAGTTAGCGATATTGTCAAATGGGGTAATAATTACAAAAGTTTCTTTTTCTAAGTATGAAAATTTCACTTCCCTTCCTTTTAATTTTCTTGCAACTAAACGGAGCCTTAGTTACGACAAGATTGTAATTTTACTTTTTTGCCTTTTTAGTGTTAGTATAAGGGAGTGTCTCAATGACATACCCATCGACATGTTTGAAATTTTAAACCTTCATTTATTACCCTTTGTTTTATTATCAAAAGCATTTAATATAATTTTTTCAATAAGAGTAAACCTGTCTTTTTACATAGGAACTGCAATAATGTTGCATTAAATGACTTTCAATTTATTTAAAACTCTTGCTTTACCCTTGCATTAAGTATTGCATTAAATAACTTTTGAGAATAAAACAAAGAGCAAAAAAGTAAGATTACAAATCTCAATAAGAAAATCCCTACAGTGTAAGACACATTTTTTTAGTGAGGATAAATCCTGTCATTCCACTTAAAAACTGCATTAGATAATTTTCAATCGTTTGACAACCTTTTTTTAACCCTTGTATTAAATACTGTATTAAATAATTTTTGAAAATAAAATAAAAGACAATTAAAAAGATATTGCAACTTCTTTTTGGATAGATAGGGAGACTACAACTTCATTTTATTTTTAATTTTTTTTTGGTAAGACTGTAAGAGATTATTGCTTGATCATGTAGCCCCTGCACCAACGGGTGTCAATGAAAGCGCGTGCAGAGGCATCAACATGGATGAGAATTTGGATTTCAAGAGGTGTCTAGCTGCAAGAGCCACGTGAACAAGCAACATTTTCCCCCATTTTTTGTTGGTGAACGGGAGACTACAACTTCTTAGTTCACCACCTTGGTGACGGTAAATTGTTCCCTAAATAATATATCATTTTATTTCAAGATTGATATATTGTTATAGGATTACTATTCATTATGTCACACACTACCATACCATATTATTTAGTAAGCCAAAATATGGGCTGGGATAGGCCGGACGGTGACAAAAAAAAAAAAAAAGGGTCATTAATTTTAATGTGTTTACTGAATTGGAGATCACATCCAACTTTGCCATCCCTTGTAAAGCCATATATAGTTATCGGGAAAATGTTCTCTGTGTCATAGCGCAGCCTGCGCCCAAGCACATGGGGAAGCCTGTGTAGGAGGGCAGGGTGGTCATTGCGCCCACCCCCATGTACCTAGGCGCAGGCTGCACTGCGGCACAGAGAACAGCACCCCATAGTTATCAAAAGTTCAAAACATCTTTTTCTCTTTTCTTGGCAACCAAGTAGGATTATAAAATTTAAACTGAACTGGCCAGCAAACTGGCTTGAAAAGGCCAGCAAACTGGCTTGAAAAGGCCAGTTGTATTGGGCTTAAATTTTAACTCATTGGACAAACCATGCGAACATAAGTTAAACATAAGATAAATAGAAATTGTGAGACACAAACAAGGTTCAAGTAAATGGAAGATGATCAGTCTCAGCCTGAAATCTCAGAAACCCTTGTTGGATCGGAAAAATTGGGATCAAGCTTGGCCGATTTGGATCAGCGGGAATTGGGATTGGGCTTGGAATATTCAAGAATTGATTTGAACCTTAGAAACCCTTCTTGGATCAGTTGATTCGAATCAGTAAGAATCGGGATTAGGCTTGGCCGATTTTGATTTGATTTAATTCGACCAATTTCAATTCAATTTGATCGAACCGGTATTGGGCTCAATTGATTTTGATTCGAACCGATCAATTCGGATCAACATGAATCGGGAATGGACTCAGTCAATTCAACTGATTCAATTCTCATTTTTTAAACCTTGGACTGTAGTCAAAACTGATTTGTATAATATGGGCTAGGTTGACCCTTGACATGGTCCTCCAGGTCTTTAGCAAATATTTGATTGGCATAGTAAACGTAGACCATGCCCATTTGAAAGGCATAGCACAGGTTGAATGGTTTCAAAAGTCATGGGAGACCAGATCCAGAAACTACTGCTTGTTTTATATTATTGTTTGTCCGGTAATGTGGGTACTCTCATGTGTCTATCTCTTTCCTCCTCAAAATAAGGGGGTAGATGTGTCTTTTTATATGAAGAGAAGAGAGATAGACTCATGGGAGTGTTGGCGTAGGCCACACTCCCAGACAAAATTCTTTAAGACCAATAGGTTCAACATAATCAGAAAATTAAACCCAATACAATAAGCAAACCATGGAGCTCCACCCATTAAATGGGTCTGAGTTATGTCATTCACTGCAACTCCATCTGGTTACAAGTAAAGAAAATGAAGGTATATAAAATAAATTTAAGGTATGTAACTGTGACGCTGCTCTACCTCAAGGTGGTGCTACTAGCGGGCTAGGTCTTGTGTTTAGAAATCATAACGGCCACCCTATAAAGGCGCTTTCTCCCCATGTCATAGCCTCTGCAATTCAAGAAGAAACCTTAGCCATTAGATCAGCTTTTAAGCAGGCTTACGATTCAAGATTCATAAATCTCCTTGTCGAATCAGATAATAAGGTGATCATTAACTACATTGAAGATCCTACTCGCATCCCCCCTCTTGAAGTAGCAGCGGTCATTGACGACATTCGAGAATTTGGTTCTTCTTTTGTTTCAATATCTTTTCTTTTTGTTCCACGGGCTATGAACTCTGTTGCTGATGTCCTGGCAAGGAAGGTCATATCTATCATGTGTATGACAAATTGGCCAATTTCTACTCCGTGGCTCGACGACCTTTGTTCATCCGATGTCATTGGTTGTACACATGTCTTCCATCAGTAAAGCTTTTTCTTACCAACAAAAAAAAGTAAAGAAAGTTTCAGGTACATAAAATAAATTTAAAAAATCATATTTGGATAATCACAAGTATATAACTGAATATCTTATCAAATATGGTGATTATAATTTTCAAATAGATTCCTTAATCTTAACTTATTTTTATTCTAGTCCAAGTAATTTAGATGAGAAATGAACTAATGGAGTCAAATCTGATTATTATCCTTCATAAAAATTTTAAGTTTGTTAAATAAGTATTATTTGTGCTGATTTAAAATTTTATTTTAATGTTTTATTATTTTATATTTTTTATGAAAGTGTAATCACACAAACCACACACCAATCCTAAAATTCATTTTAATGTTGTTTCAATTTCATTTCACTTCTCTTCAGGTTTTTTTTTAAAACCCTTCTCTTCAGTTCACGGTTTGAGGAATTGGTATTGGATCGATTATATCATGCCCAGCCTTTTATTGGGCACAACGCTACCATGCTCAACCTTTTATCATATTCTATGGGTGTCGGATTAGAAACAATTTCCTCGTCTATATACTTACATTTGCCACAGGGTAGGTTAGATGAAGTTCAAATTTTGTATAGATAGATCCCAAGGTCATTCGTTCATATGTCAAGTTTCAGTCCAAACAGAGTTTGCCAAATGACAGAAACAAATATTGAAAAATTAAAAGAGATCCAATAGTAGTTGGAGTAACAATAGGCGTGTGTAGTGTGTGTATAGATATACATGGGGACGTATATTAATACATAGAAGGGTTTTTAATTGAAACACTTTAAAGTTTGACAAATGGCTAAACTAGACCATGTCCTCTGTATCCATAGGTCACATTACCTTTCCACGTGATGAAAATAGATATGTTTGACCATGTATCATTCCTATAAATTGAAGGATTTACATGCAAAGGTCAAAATATAAAATTTGCCCTTTCCTTTGAGGTTAAAGTTTTCCTTCACCTTTAGAGAGAAAGAAGAATTTCATCACTATGGGTGAAGTGACCTCATGTTTTGATTTTTGGATCATTATTACATTCCCACCCTCTATTGACAAAGTCGAAACTATCCTTCCTTGTGACCATCTGACGGTATTGATGTTCACGGTGAAGGAAATTCCTCCTTCACTATAGGTGAAGCGAAACTCGATCATTCCTTTTATTGGTCTATCCATAACACATTTTATTGTTCGAAATTCCTACTTGTTCAAAGGTTTATCTCCCTTTCTAATTTCTGCTACCTTCTCCCTCTTTGTCTCCAGAGTTCTTGTTACTCATCGACCATGTTATTTGCAAAGGGTGTCCATCTTGAACAATCAAATTCATAGTATGTAGTAGATTTCAATGGTTATAGATTTTCAAATTTTAATTTTAGACCTGATTCATGAAGGAGTTTTTTTTTTTCATGTGAAGTTTCCATGATTTAAGTGGAAAAGATTTGATACCACCACCCTAGGCACCTTACGAGAGGTAGAGACTCCCCTAGCCACTACCCTCCTACATATAGCCCAATCTTCACTCATCTCTTCAATGCGAGCTTCCATCTGGGCCATCATCTCCAACACTTGAGCCTTGAAGGCAGAAAACTCTTGTTATTGAGTGTGTGCAATGGTGTTGAGAGTGCCTAGCAAGGACCCTCTGAGCTCCTCCACTTGGCCCATGAGTTCCCCTACTTGGCTTACAAGCTCCTCCGTACTTTGCTCTGCAACATTGAGCCATTCTCTTACCTAAGCTAAGGGTGCCAAAATGGAACCAAAATTGACCGTTTACGATTGAACCTAACTACACCGGTGAAAAATGATCCGGTTTTGATTTTATAGGTTCTCTTCCCGGTTCAATTTTGATTTGCACCGCATAACCGATGATTCTGAACCGAATAGGAGCGAGAAAAATCTAATTGAAACTGGTAGCTCTCACTCGAATATTAGCCCACACATTAATTGGGTAAATTAATGAAATATGATTAATTTAATAAACAACAATTGTTGCGATCATACTTGAAATATGAAATAAGTAAAATATCTTGGGACTAACTATATAAAAAAATATGTTCAAGTACGGATTGAAAAAGATTGGTTGTATTAAAATGGATTAACAAAACTTTACCTGCTAATGGAAGAAATAGTTTGGTTATCATGTGAGAGTGAAGAAGTAAAATGGATAACAAAGAACAAGAAAGGAAAAAAATGACAGATGAAAATGAAATATCTTTTTTTATCACATAGGCATGGGAAACATGATGAGTAGGGGAGACCAAAAGAGACTGAGGAACCATGGGAATATGTAGGGTTTTGAAAAATTGAAGTTGACTTCAATATCGTTTCCCAAAACTAGAACTATAAACTGTATATAAATTGGATAATGAAAACCAAATAAAAACCAGTAAAATCATACCGAATACAAAACTATTCTGATTTTGGTTGATTCTTATCTGTTTCAAATTTTATTTGACCTCGTCAAAATGTATATCACACCGGAATCAGATTGATTGAACACTTAACCTCAGCCATTGCTAACTCCATCCGAGCTAAGCGTGGCTTCATAGCATTTTCAATATCGATGGACTTGTCTTTGGTATTCCTTTCCTTCCCTATCTTGGGAGTGCCCTCTCTTCCACGGGTTCGCTCACTTACCACCTCATCTTGTACATCTAAGCTAAACATAATGCCTTAATCCCACAACACATCTCCTTGCAACTGAAGCTCTGATACCATATTGTCACGGCCTTAGTCTTTACTAAGCCAACCGTGTCAACACTTAACACTTTCGTAACACTAAGCCAGTCTTTCACTACACCTTGAGGGGCTTTGGAAGAGAATTTGAGAGACCACTTAAGAGAGTTTGAGAGAATGAGATTTGAATTGCTCTCGAATGCTTGGATAGAATGCTTGATTGCTTGTTGTCTTGGTGGATGCTTTAACCAAGTGAGGTACCCCTATTTAGAGGGACCCAACTCTACAAAAAATTCTCTAGGATCAGTACAAGTGTCCACCATTCAATGGCTAGGAACATTCTAGCCAAGGAACTTAAAACATTCACGAGTTCAAGTCTACTTGGAGCCTATACCCATCTCCCCCATAAAAAAGCCATGCTCACCTTAAGGTTTTCTAACCGAATTGAAAAGGGTGGAATGACTTGGAATTGACCGACGTCAATTCTGATTCACCTTGATTCTTTACTTATTGAGCCTGGTTGATTCCCAGGTAACGGATTGAATTCTCATTCCGCGAGCATAGCATACACTAGCGCTCTCTGGGTCAATTCCAAAATCGAAGCGATTCAAATTCCAAATTTTTAAACCTTTGCTCGGCAATCCTATTAGGTGGCTGAGAGTTATGTATTGCTTGTTCAGATCTTTAATGCCTTCATATACTTGAAGAGCTCTCTACACCTAATGCCTTGAGGTTTTGAATTGGACCTTTCAATATGATATTCAAGGACAGCGGCGGTAAGAGAATGCAACGTGAATTGTAATTTATAAGTCACAAATACAGGCCTGGATGATGATTAACAAAGGGTGGACCATGGAGAGCCAGCCCAAGCCCAAGCCCAGCCCATTTTTGGCCAAGCTCTTCTACCACAAAATTTTTTGAAGACAAGACTTAATCAACATCAACGACTTTGATCGATAAACTGTTTTGTTTGACTTTTGACTGTAGGCTAGAGCTTTAGGAATGAAAGAAAATACATGTTTTAATAAATTGGGGCTGAAGCGAGGCCAGAGCAAGCATTGAACACAAGATATATCCGTTATATCCATTTTAAAAGTTCTTAACTGCCATTCCCTGAAATTTCTCCAAACAATTGGATTCCCTCATTATCTTCATAACTGATACCCACACTTCCCGCTCTGCGTGACAAAACTTATCTCTCTCTCCCTCTCCCTCTCAAATTCCCAATTTCTCCACCCTGCAAATAAACCTTTTTATACATCTTGGAGAGGGAGAGAGAGAGAGAGAGAGAGAGTAGAGAGAAGGGTCTTACCTTAATCTGTTTTATATGATAATAGTTAACAATTTAGTCCAACAAACAATGGAGGAAAGCAACATGTTTCAGAAAGAAGGCAAAGCCAATGGAGGAGGAGGAGGAGAGAAGAGGGTACCAAGCAGATTACAGAAGAAGGCACCAAAGACTCCTCTACAATTAGACCACAACATGTACAATCCAGCAGCTAAATCAATGGAGTTCTCCTCCTCTGTTAACGTTTCTTCCTGTTGTCCAATTCCTTTGCTATCACCACTCATCGTTGCACCACATCCCTTGCCAGAGCCTGAAGATAATAAAGTCATTGAGAGCACGAGCTGGCCAGGCCATGGCGGCGACGGCGACGGCGGTGGTGATGATGACAAGAAGAAAGGAGGAGGGCCATCATCAACACCTCCACCTGGGGGATGGAAACATCCAGCTACCAGTGCTCCATTCACAGAGCCTTCTTCTATTTTTTCTTTCTTCCAATCTCAGTGTTATATCGTCCCCCACCATACCCACTAGTGCTTTTTCAATTTTTCTTTTTCCCCCTTCTGCTAGGTTGTGCCCTGGTTTTGTTATGTCATTGAACCCTTTTCTTATTGGGTTTTGTATTCTGATTTGTTTCATACTTCAAATCTCTCTCTCTCTCTCTCTCTCTCTCTCTCTCTCTCTCTCTCTCTCTCTCTCTCTCTCTTGGATTTAGGTATCAGTAACATATAGACCATAGGCACCCATTCGTATCAGCTCATATGGTTCAAAAAATGGTTTTCTTTTTGTATTGGAATCGGTCTTATATGGACCGATACGGCCGATTCATAATTGGTATCGGGGGTGATGATACAGGGATACCATGAATTAAAACCTCTCTCTGTTTATTCGAGAGGAAGATGTGGGTTATCCGTTTATTTATTAGCATCCGTTTGGTTTTTACAGAGCCATCATTTTCTTGGAAAATCCCTTCACCTATGAGTCTATCTCTCTCTCTCTCTCCTCTCTATGTGAATAGACATCTATCATCTTGTTTTAAGGACGAAGAAGATAGACACATGGGAGTGTTCCTAGACAGAAAACTGTTGTTCCCCATACTACTAATAGAACTTTTACCAAAAAAAAATAATAACACTAATACAACTAATTTGAGAATGAGAATGAATACTTCCAAGGTACCAGAAAATGTGTGTCTACTATTGTTTCATGGAACTATAATTTGGCCAAGTTGGACTCTACAAATCCCTCTACCCATAATGGAGCTTTAAATTGTAGTGCTCAAGTTCAATGGCATGCCTATGGGAGTGTCTAACTTTTTTTTTGTGGGGGCGGGGGGGTGGTAAAAAGCTTAAATGGGTTCCATGTTAATATAACAATAGAAACCCATAAGGGGTTGTATCGCAACGTTTATGTTAATTTGGAATAATTTTGTACAAAAAAAATGATATATGGTAAAATTGAAAGAAACAATTATTTCTACCACTAAAAAGAAAAAGACACGTATAGAATGCATATTAACATAAGTATTTCTTTAATTTGTACTTTGTACTAACTTACATAAAATGTCATCCTACAAATATTTTCACTATTCATATATTTGTGAATACTATTTTAGCCATGTAAGCAAGATAATCAAACACATGTGGTGACGGTGAAGGTGGTGGTGGTAGTAGTGACAATGGTGCAGATGGATGTGAAGGTGAAGGTAATTGTAGTTGTTGTGGTGGTGGAAGTGGAGGATCGAGAGTCCAAAGTCCTCAATATCAAGCCTTTTTGTACAAATGTTGTGTTTTTTTTTTTTTTTTTTTTGGATAAAATTTGTATAACGTCAATTTAATTTCAAAATTGCATAGAGGCACTCTTCGTACGACTCAGATTAGTTGCACCACCCATGTAAATGTCCCATATACCCCTCTATATTTAGTGTTGTCTCATAATGCCCTTCCTCCAATGTATGAAACTGCACACTGTCCCTAGAGTTTCTTCAAAAAATTTCTCACACAGTAATAAGAAGTATGCTTTTCACTCAGTTCATTTCAAAAAAGCATACAATAGACTGAGTAACACATACATGTTCTGCTCCAAATCTGTTCCAAAAACCACGAAAACAAATAGAAGTACTTTTTTTAAACATTGTCGGACATTTCCTAAATCTCTCTAGATTTTACATCAATCGCAAGGGAGAGCTAGCTACTTGTTGAGGTTGTCCCTCATTAGGGGCTTAAACCATACATATGGCATGAAGAAGAATTACGATATGACACATGGTGAGGACGAAATGGGGGCTATGTATAGCCCTCCGCATCGTAAAAACATATAAACATACCATGGACTCTGGCCGGCTGTCCTTCATCCCCGTGGAATTCAGCTCTGCTGTTACGGTAAGGAACCACTAGCTTCGCATTGTGTTTTTTTTTTTTTGGAAACTCCTACTTTTGCTTGCCCTAAGATCCAAGACAAAGACCGGCTAACCTGCACTCCTGATCTATTTGTCTCCAGCAAAACTATTTTCTTCTCTACCAAACTATAAACGAAAACTAAAATGACAATCCATTTTATTGCTATTCAAAAATTACCTAGCATGAAGGCACACATCTAGACCGTTAGGTAGCTGCTCACCATTATGTCAAGAGAAGACCAATGAACACGAAAATACCAAGATGACGAAATTGTCATGCCCACAGCTTCAGTTGCATTTTCGTGTCTTCAGCAAAAGAACTGTTATCGGGGGCCTTGGCGCAACAATAACTTTTCTCTTTAGGGTGTATTTGGTAGGGAAGAAATGGATAGAAAAGAAGAGAAAAACATAATAAACAGAAGTAATGATGAAATCAGAGTTTCTCCTCCTCTCCTTTCAAAACGTTAAATTTTTTTTCCTTTTTTCTTTTCTTGCCAACCAAACATAACCTTTGTGTTCCAGTTGTGGTGGCTCAAGGCCAACATATTAACTTTTTGTCTTTGATCAAAAAGCATATTAACTTTTATCCCAATAAATACCGAATACAGTATATGTCTCTGGCTCGGGGGTGAAAACCAACACAGTTTTGGCATCACATTAGGACATATCCCAGAGACCACACTACCAACACCAATTGTTTACAGAGAACGCAGCTTTTCATCACTATCCTATGCTCTAAAAAATATGAAACAGATTAATCATTTCTCAGGAATTCCACCAACTCACCCTGCAATGGCTAATGCCTGAAGTGGATAAGAGGCCCTTGCTGGCACAATCATCTAGGGAGACCAGGCTAGAAGCATATTACTAACCTTTGGTTTCAGAGACCAATGCCAATATCAAAGGGAGCATAGTCTACTCAACAATGTCAAGGGTGCATAGTCTACTCTAACAATGTTGAAAACAAACAATACATTTTGTCAGAATTTAACCTAACAATCTGAATATACAAAGCGGATGGAATTACAAATTTCACAGTAAGTAATAAACTAATAATAATGCCAAGAGCAGTTCTCATATGGATGGCAGAAAAAAAGCTCTACCTACATGTACATCCATTCATCCAACCTGCACATCTCTTGCATGTGCCAAATCATTCCCTCAAGCCATCTCTACCCTCGATGAATTGAACAGAAAGAACCGAAGGGACGTAGATAGACCTCTCCCCCCCCTCTCTCTCTCTCTCTCTCTCTCTCTCTCTCTCTCTCTCTAAATGTACTCTTTCGGCAACAACCCAATCCCTGTCAGTGAAGAAAGTGTACTGGGTCTTCTGTGCCCAACGCTATCAAAAGTCAAATTCCCCAGTAGCCTGCAGAGATGAGCATCAGAGGTAGAAGCTCTCTCAAATGGGAATCTTGAGACAGGAAAAAAAACATGCAAAGCACCATAACCAAACACCCCCCCCCCCAAAAAAAAAAAAAACAATAACTAAGAAAAAAACAAAATGATGAGCAAAGATATCTATGGTTCTCGGATTTTAAAATTTAAAACACACCTTAGTGAAGAGAACGTCCTTGTTGTTTATGTGCATAATACCATCCTTGAGTGTGCATTTCCATCTGCTTTTTGTTCGGGTCACCTGTATGACATTTAACACACAACGAGGTCAATGCCAAGGACTTGCCTCATTAAACCTTAATATAATAAATACATAATTGAGGATCTCTACTACAAGTTAGGCACAAAGGAAGGGGAACAAGGTATCTATAAAATAGCCAAACTGAGGAAAAGGAAGAGTAGAGATTTCAAGCATATTAGATGTATTAAAAGTGATAATGGTAATATTTTAATAAACGACGAGGAGATTAACGAGAGGTGGACTAACTATTGCTATTTTGTTATTGTTTAGTAAATGAAAACAATACAAGTAATAGTATCTTAGAAGGTTATAATAACCATCAAGAAACTACAAATCGTAGATATATACGGAAGGAAGATTAGGGTGGAAACCAATATAAGTAATAGTTTCTTAGAAGGTTATAATAACCATTAAAAAACTACAAATCATAGATATATACGGAAGATTAGGGTGGCTGAAGTAAAAGAAGCCTTAAAAAAAGATGAAAATAGGTAAAGTAGTATGTCCAGATGATATACCAATAGAGGTTTGGAAGAGTGTAAGAATTTGTGGTTATCGTTATTAACTAAATTATTTAATAAGATTTTGAGCACAAGAAAAATGCCGGGTGAATGGAGAACCATTGAGGTACCAATGTATAAAAATAAAAATGATATTCAAAGTTGTAATAATTATAGAAGAATTAAACTCATGAGCCAGTCTATGAAGTTATGGGAGAAAATAATTGAAGCTCTCCTGAGACAAGAAACTAATATTTCGGATAACCAATTTGGTTTTATACTAGAAAGATCAACCACGGAAGTTATTTATTTTCTTAAGAGACTAATGGAAATATTTAGAGCATATAAGAAAGATCTTCATATGGTCTTTATTGATTTAGAAAATGCTATGATATGGTCTTTATTGATTTAGAAAAAGCTTATGATAGAGTTCCTAGAGGTAATTTGGCAAGTTTAGAGACGAAAAATGTTTTGAGTAAATACATGGACATAATTAAAGATTTGAATCATGATGTAGTGACTAGCGTAAGAACTATGAGGAGACAGGGATAGTGAATTCCGAATAACAGTTGGATTACACCAAGGTTAAGCCCTAAGCCCGTATTTGTTTGCTTTAATCATGGATGAGTTAACTAGAGAGATCCAAGATCAGATCCCTTGGCGTATACCTATTGCAGACGATATTGTTTTGGTGGATGAAACAAATGTTGGGATAAATGCAAAGTTCGATTTATGGAAATCAACGTTGAAATCAGAAGGTTTTAAGATGAAGAAGAACAAAAACAGAGTATATGATGTGTAATGTTAGTAACAATAGGACTGAGAGGGGTGATGAAAAATGATGCTAGGGAGTCACCACAAAGTGATAACTTTAGATACCTAGGTTCAATCATGCATAAAGAAGGAGAAATAGATGACGATATTATACAAAGAACTAGAATAGGGTAGATGAAATAGAAAGGTCCATCCGGAGTGTCATGTGATCGACGTATCCCTTAAAACTCAGAGAAATTTTATAGAACAGTTGTACGACCAACAATGACGTATGGAGCTGAATGTTCGCAGTAAAAAAAAACATTTAAACAAACTTCATGCGGTGAAACGAGGATGTTGCAGTGGATGAGTGATAAAATTAGATAAGATAAAATAAAGAATGAACCAATTACAGCAAACCTGCGCATTTCCCTATTCATAATAAATTGCGAGAAACTCGTTTGAGGTGGCATGGACATGTGCAACGGAAGCCTTTGAAGGTGCTAAAAGAGCTAGAGGTATGCCTAAAATAACCATAGGAGTGGTGAGGAAAGACATGTAAAACTTAGGACTGGAATCTTGTTTGGATTTGAATAGAGCTGATTTGAGTATAACAATTACACAATTATTGCAGCAGCATAATAGCATGCAGGAACAAGTTACCTTGTCAAACTGTGCCAAAACCAGATGCTGTGTATTCGGCTCGTCTCCTTCATCCACATCATCATCTACATCATCATCATCATTTTCATTCAGGGGTTCATCATCATCGACATCAGCCTCCACAACTTCATTTTGTGTGCCAACAATGGGTGTGCCCACTTGTAGATCTAAATCCATAGGAAGCATGTGAGGTTCCACAATCAGTAAGCAGAAGAGCTATAGCAGTTCAACTATCTGAGAAAAAGAAAAGTTACTCCAAAACTTTACCATGGCCAGCTGGTGTATTCACTGCATTGTAGTCTTCACTTGCAACTCCTTGGTAAGGATACATCTTCAAGGTGAAAAACAAAGCCAACATTGTTACAAATAGAAATAATGCTTGAATTTGAATTTTTTTTTTACACATGTAGGATATATAACATAGGCAAAATGTATCGACCCTTTGGATTGGCCATTTACCCACTGACCCCTTCCAAGTGCTAAGAATACACATTGGATTGACTGTAGTACAAAAACAACATTAGTACAAATGTTAATCCAATGAATGACACCAAGTTTGATGGCCAAGGAATTAGGTTCTGAACACAGTATTTTGCAACCACATGTACCAGGTACCCCATTGATTGGTAAATTATGATCCAACCTGCCAACATAACCAATTCTTTCCAGCTTAAGGTCAGGATTTCCAGAGAGGCAGGCAGTTACCAACCCAGGTTAAATTCGATCAAATCCAGTTGATATCAAGCTCATAATGCCTCTATTTACAACCCATATTTAGTTATACACATATACATTATTTTGACCAATAGTTATATGTTTAGAATATGAAACTATAGCACCATATAAATGCAGTAACATGGACTATGAAACTATGAAAGTATATTTGAACTAAAATTATATGGCATATTAGCAAGTATGCAAGTATGCAAGTTTTAAAAGATAAGGTTTGCTCCCTCCTGCCCCCCTTTACTTTTGAGCATCTGTTGAGGAGAAAACATAAGGTTTTAGTTTCTCATATTTTAAACAATCATGTTGACTAGCAGGAGTCTTCGTCCACTCCTCCGACATATCTACCCTTCCCACATAACAGAAACAGTACCCAATAATTAATCCAACTAATACCACTGGATTAAAATGTACAGAAAACATTTCAAGAAAAAAGAACAAAAAAAATATATGGGTTGTGCATCATTGAACCAGGACAGGCTATACCTAGCTAATCTCAACCTAGTTTGAATTCCGGTCAGATTTTCCCCAGAAAGTAGCATACAAACCCAAGCAAGCCCAGCCCAGCCCAGCCCAACCAAACCGATCATGACCTCTTATTTCAAAATATGCCAACCATC
The DNA here is from genome assembly GCF_018873765.1 of Telopea speciosissima. Classification (NCBI taxonomy): domain Eukaryota; kingdom Viridiplantae; phylum Streptophyta; class Magnoliopsida; order Proteales; family Proteaceae; genus Telopea; species Telopea speciosissima. The sequence continues at coordinate 1,331,969 of NC_057917.1, read as the reverse complement.
CAAACAAAGAGCCTTTATAAACAAAACTAGTTCCAACCACAGCCAAATTACTCAAGCCACCTTTTCTGTCGTTGATTGGCCATAACCCAAAAGCTGCAAACATCAACATACAAACTTCCAGTCAATCTACACTGGACTCTTGGATAAACATTCAGTCAATCTAATGCTTCTAGAAAGTCACCAAAATTTGGGTGAAGTTTCCATCAATCATAAATTAGGTTATATTGATTAATCTCAGTTTTGGGACTCATTCAAGAAGTTGGTCACCACATGGAGATGCTAACAATGACTGGGCTTTTGGATAGTTCATAAATAAAGTAGGGGTGAAGCATGCAGCAATGAAATGCTTATATGCATGTATACAACGATAGATATATTTGTGTACGTATGTACAAATATATAAGTATACACAGAGACACAGTTGGATTTTAGTTTACATTTGGTGTGGAAACTATCTCATCATAAGCGTCGGGAATGGGCCCATCCTGCTGAGGTATCCTTGGAGAAGCCCTCACAACTTGAGCCAGTAATAATTTATCGTTTCTGGTAACTCCATTGCACCTATCTTGTAAATTTCCAACTTCGTTCACCTGAAACTCAGAAATATAGCCATGAGATGATTCAGAGGATTGCATCAAATCAAAAAAGGAAAACAGTTATGGACATTGAGTCACTGTCAGTTCCATGCTACTATATAATATAAAAAGATCCAAATACTCCTATAACATGATGCTGCACATAAGGAGAACAAACAAGCAAAATAAGATGGTAGATGGAATTTTAATAAAATGCTGTTTTTCATTACTCATGACTCATTTTGGGTCCCATCAACATTCGGTCTTTGGGAGTTGTCCATGGAAGGATGACAGGAAGTTAGGGATAGAAAGTTAGGTGTCTTTCTAAAGGCGGCATTTTCAACCCATCAAGGATTCCCTAGCAAGTACTGCAACCTACTTTCTGTCTCTTCTTCTCATTCCAGTGTCTGTAGCAAATAAGATACTGTTTGAAGAAAGGAAGGATCCCAAAGAATCGATCTTTCTTTTAGTTGTTGAATCTCTCTTTGATTGGAAATGCTGCTTTTCCACTCATTATCTTTCAGAATCAGTCGTGGTCTTACAAACTTTACCAATGGTATGGACGAATCCCTTGCTTCATCAGAGTAGATCCAAATAGTTCCTATGGAGAGATATGGAAGAGTAAGGATAAATTACTCTCGATAGATTGGGAACAGGTTTTTAATCCAAAGAGATTTGGTAAGATTGGTTTTAGAATTTCAAGAGCAATGAATACCAAGCATGTTTTGTAAATGCCAGTGGAGATTTGGTGGAGAGCAAGACAGACTTCAGAAATCAAGCGGTGCCCAAATATGTGGGTTGGACCAGTGGCAAAATCTTCCAGGGAGAACTTTCCATGGAGTGGATTTTTTAAAAAGGAATCGTGCCACATGTCAAGACCTTTTCACGGGGCATCAGATTTTGGGCGTGCAATGACAATAGTCTGAAACTTTTGGGGTAGTTTTTTGGGGTAGTTTTGGCAGGAAACATAGTTGTCATGGCATCTCGGCGACCCAAGGCATTGGAGGGAGACAATCTAGACGACACAAGGCATCGCAACTATGGCATGAAAACCAGTCTCTCAATCTCATTTTCCCAATATGTAGACCCTAACCTGTTATAGTGAGTCCCTGGTAGGCTGGTATCTTAATCATATCCTTTTTGTGCAAGTTGACCATTTCGGGAGGAGAGAGGATGAGCATGGCATAAGTAAAATAACTACTCCCTCTGTCCCACAATGACTGTCCCCTTTGAAAAAGCCCAACATTTCAGGAGTAGTGGATAAAGACTTGAAGCATTAAAATTGAATGCCCGTAATCAATGCAAGACAGAAAATTAGTAAACTTTATAAAAATATATTACTTAATTTGAGACATGGACAAAGAATTTGGGATAGAGAAAATAGGAAGGACTGTCTTTGCGAGGTGGAGGAGTATAAAATGGTCAAGAGTGGTCTGGAATGTAATAAATGGCACTTTCCTTGGAGACAAGAAATTTGGCTTGAAAAGAGTTCAATGGCTAGAAAGGATCCATGTGCGGAGCCTGCTTGGTTGGTGCAAGTATATCAAAGCTTAAAGAAACATCAGTGAAGAGAAGAGAGAGATGAACCAAGACTGTTTGTGAGTTAGAACACGATCGAGTTGATTGTCTATTGTGACTAGCTATCTCCTTTATATTTTAACCAATAACCAACTCTTAGTAGGAATCCTACTAAAAGTGTAAGACTAAGACTATGACTAATTACAATAGAAACAAATAACTACCTAAGTCTAATTTTTTTTGGTAAATTACCTAAGTCTAATTATAAAGGAAACAACCAAAGAGATATAACAACTAACTACAACTAAGCTATTAGACATGATCCCATGGTACACTGTTCCATGGAACACTACCCAATGATATACACTTTAATACTCCTCAAGATGGAGTATATATATCTCCCATACCCAGCTTGGAACCACCACTAAGAAATGCAAGCCGGAACAACGCCTTCGTCAACATATCACCAAGATGATTAGTTGACAAACAGAGTCGAAATCAGATTGTGCAATTGAGAACACCAATTCTTGAATTAAAGATTTCAACCACATCAATTCCGTTGTAGTATATACTCTATACTCAGCCTCTATACTCGAACGAGCCACAGTAGTCTGCTTCTTACTCTTCCAAGTCCCAAGATTACCACCAACAAATGTGCAATATCCAGTGGTTGATTTGCGATCGTCAGCAGCACCAGCCCAATCAACATCAAAGTAACCCACAATATCAGTATGACCATTGCATCCATAAACAAGACCTTTCCCGAGAGCACCTTTAAGATATCTTAGAATGCGGCAAGCAACACCCTAGTGAGCCTGTTTAGGATTCTCCATAAATTGATTAATAACTCCAATGGCAAAGAAAATATCTAGATGAGTAACAGTTAAATGAATAAGCTTCCCAACCAGCCTTCGATACTAATGTTTATCCACAAAATCTTTGTCATCACACGCCCTAAGTTTCATATTAGGGTCTATAGGGGGTCATGCACAGGCTTACAACCCAATATACCAGTCTCAGACAAAAGATCAAGCATACACTTCCTCTGAGACAAACTGACACCCTTCTTGCAACGAACTTCAATTCCCAAGAAATACCTAAGCATCGCTAAGTCCATCTGTAAAATGCCAGTGTAGATATGTTTTCAAGCCTTCAACAGCAAAAGATTCATCCAAAAATGATAATGTCATCAACATATACAACAAGAATGACGACTTGTCCCCACATTGACGAACAAACAGAGAGTAATCAGAAAAGCACTAAGTGAATCCATAGCCATTAATAACTTTACTTAACAAACCAAGCACAAGGAGATTGTTTTACTCCATAAATAGCCTTGTGAAGACGACATACTTTGGATATGCATTCCACCTGAGCAACATAACTAGGAGGTTGCTCCATATATGCCTCCTCATCAAGATTACCAATAATAAAAAATAAAACATTTTTTATATCTAGCTAAAACAAAGGCCAATCAAGATTAACAGCAAAGGAGATGAGAACACGAACAGAATTTATATGAGCCACGGGAGAGAGTCTCAAAATAGTCAACGCCATAAGTAGAGTATAACCTTTGGCAACCAAGCGAACTATAAGCCACTCAATCGAACCATCTAGTATGTACTTAATTGTGTACACCCAAAGACACCTCACAAGCTCCTTTCCTAGGGGTAAGTCAATAAGAGACCATGTTTCACGATCCAACAAGGCATCCTTATATTTTTTTCCAACCAAGATGTGATAAAGTTTCTAGGTACTTAATAGGCACAAACAAAAGAAAGTTGCAAAGTAAAGGTGGAATATGAGACACAGTAACAAATTGAGAAACAGGATAAACAATATGAGACTGTTGTAAACAAGTGAGAATACCTTTGTAAAGAGAAATTGGCAAGCCAGGAGAGGCCAGGCAAAGGGTCTGATGAAGGAGAAGGCAATAGTGAAGGATCAACTGGGGCCGTTGAAGTCAACTTGGGACGGTGTTTGTAAACCTGCAATTGCGTAGGTAGAGAACTAGTAATGGGAGAGTCAATCAGGGGAATAAGTGCAGGAATAAGTGGAGAAATAAGAACATCAGCATCCATCTGACGACCCTCAACAAAGAAGTATGGTGTAGTTTCAAAAAATGTAACATCATCACTGACAAAGTGTTGACGGGTAATAGGATCATAAAACTGATAACCTTTCTAAATACTAACATATCCAAGAAACACACTTGGTATCACGCGAGGATAATTTATCAATACCAAGGCGAAGGTTGTGAACAAAATATATACAACCAAACACCCGTGGGGTAAACCAAACAGAGAAGATTTGGGAAAACCACAGAAAAGGGAGATTAGTAAGCAAGTCAACAGATGAATGTGATTTATTAATAGGAAGCAGTAAGAACTACATCACTCCAGAAATACTTGGGAGCATACATATAAAACATTAAAGAACGAGCGACCTCTAGCAAGTACCGGTTTTTCCGTCAGCCACACCATTTTATTGGGAAGTATAAGTGTTACTAGTTTGATGTATTGCCATGATCATAACAAAAATCAAATATTTCACGTTGGGTATATTTTAAAGCATTATCAGAACGATAAAACTTTAGTTGGTACACAAAATTAGGTCTTAATTTAGAATAAAATTGTTTAAAGGTTGAAAATTTTTCAAAACGACCCTTCAACAAATATACCAATATCATCTGAGAATGATCGTCTACGAAGGTGAAAAATAAACAAAACCTAACTGACTCTTGACACGACACGGACCCCATACATAGGAGTGAACTAAGGAAAACAAGGAAGAACTACAAGGAGCATCACGAGATAGAAATAGGGTACGGTGATGTTTTCCAAGCTCATATGCTTCACAGAGACGAGATATTCTTGCAGTTGAGAACCATATGTTGAAAGCTTGGAAAGAAAGAGATGTCCCAACCGATAATATGCCACTAAAGAGGAGAGGACACACTAGAGGTCGCAAAAGCAACCGTAGAAGTGGGTTCGTCAAAATAATAGAAGTCATCCTTCTCACGCTTTCCACCAATCGTCTTCCTTGTCTGGAGATCCTGAAAAACAAACGTAAGATAAAAGATGACTGAGTAATTTAATGATTTCGTCAATTGACTAATAGAAAGAAGATTTAAAGGTCAGTTAGGAACATGAAGAACAGAATTGAACATAGGAAAAGAAGGTAAAGAAACACAAGTGGACACATGAGTAGAGGAGCCATCAGTGAGTATGACTCTAGAAGAGTGCTTAATTTTCTGAAATGAAGAAAGGACATGGGACTTGTAATCATATGAGAGGCGAGCCCATAATCGATGACCCATGGTATTAAGGACGAGAGGGCCAAGAAATGTGTCAATACCTAGGTGAGCAATGGTAGCAGTAGATGTAGATGTAGATGCAGATGTCTCAATTTGCACAGTTCTAATAACTGATTTAATTCATCTCGTAATGGAGTAACATGCTAACTACCTCCAGATATAGAAGCAAGATTAGCATTAGAAGGTGACATCGTTGTGCATTTCTTATCAAAAGTAACAGTGTTAGCAGACTGGTTGTTGAGCCCACTCTAGCCGACCATGCTTTGCCCTACATGTCAAGGCCTTCGCCATTGTTCTTGAGAAATGACCCGGTCTAGCCCATTACTCAAAAGACGTTTTTATGGGATCTACCAGGAAAACTAGTATCACGACCACAACCGCCACTGCTTGAAACAAGAGCCGAATTATCCATAAAGTCAAGTCAGATTTGGTGAAGTAGGGAGACAATACGTTGAATCCGATAGAAAGTCTCATTCATGGATGGTATCTTCTCACCTGCAAGTATTTGGCTTTTGACAAGTTGAAGATTAGAGTCTAAACCAGACAAAAATTTTGCAACTAAGAATTCAGCATGTTGAGAATTCAGGACTTCAATGCCAGTATATAGAGGATGATATACATTAAGTTCATCCCACATACCCTTTAAAGAACTGTAATAGTCGCCAACAAATTTTCCATTCTGCTTGAAGGAGAAAACTTCTCATATAAATCAAATACCCTAGACATGTGTTTGTTCAGAGAGAAATTCTCTTTGAGATCGTCCTAGACACCCTTGGTTGTGGTATGAAACATGGCATTGGCAGCCACAAAAGGCTCCATACTATTCCATAGCCAATAAGGTATTGTGGCATTGTCTGTTGTCCATTCAGGATATTCAGTAGCAACCCGAACAGGTGGTGGCTTAGTCAAATAATCCATTTTCTGCTTAGCGGTGATGTAAACTCTAACCGCCTGTGCCCAAAGAAGATAGTTGGATGTATCACTAAGCTTGACAGATTTAATTTGGACAGTAACGCTAGGGTTTTGAATTACCCATGATAGATGAATGATATCAAATAGAACCAGATATAAGCAGATATAATCAGCAGCAAAAATACCAATGAGATAACCTCGGAGATCAGATGGGACAGTCAACAGAAGACACGGATAACCTGTTCTGGTGCTTCCCCCAACTTTGTAGAACTTTGTAGGATATAGTATGTAACTGGGGATAAAAACCCCACAATATCAAACTGATGAAAGGAAGAAGTAGTAATCAGTAGACAATTAAAGCAATTCTGAAAACATGAAACCCAGATTTTGGGTGATTTCTAGGATCAGCATATAAAAGTGACAGATGACACCAAATTACAAAGGGGCCTATTAGATGGGAGAAGTAAATCCCAAAAACTCAGTAACATCCAATGAACAGATTGGTATTTAAGAAGAATATCGATCAGTAACAAAAAAAACCTGAAAAAACAGCGGTTCCGCCAGTATATGGAGATGATATTCTCCAACTGCTTTGAGGCTTGGATTAGCCCCAAAAGAGGATAGAATGTTCCTTACCAAGAGTGCAATAATGCCCTAAAACTTCGAATGGTTCTGCTGATTGAATGCCCTGATATGGATAGATCTACACTCAGCCAAAAGAAATCTAAAAAACAGAATATCAGCAGCAGCAGCTATGGCGATGTATCTCAATCCTTGTAAGTAAATGAGTCCATGGATTTACTGTTGTATGTAAAATATAGGAAAGAAACCCTAGTTTATTTCCATGTAATCAAACTAGGGTTTTATTAATTAGGTATGACAGCATAGGTTGCTGCAAGAAGTGTACGGGGCAAATGTTGGGCAGTTAAGAAGTGTCACATTGCGAAGCTATGTGTGGCAGAGATGAAGATGTTAACATGGATGTGTGGCAAAACAAGGAAGGATAAAGTAAGGAATGATCATATTAGAGCTGATTTGGGAGTTGCTCCAATCAATGACAAGCTCCGAGAGAGTCGTTTGAGGTGGCATGGTCATGTTCAACGTAAGCCTAAGGACGCTCCAGTTAGCAGTAGTGATTTGATTCCGATTGAAGTTCTTCCATTACAAGTAAGCTATTTCCTGAATTCTGCAAATAACCCTTTTTCTTCTCATCCTCTAACCCAGACCTACACTCCCCAATTGATCCCCTAACCCCTAGCTTCATCTACTGTCCATAAACCCTAATTCCCCCTCATCTCTGTGAAACCTAAAACTCCTAAATTCTGTCCAGCCCTATTCAACCATCCAAATCTCACCAAACTTCAACTGAATCATCCTCTCCATACCAACAACACTAGACCAGCACCCCTTGACCTAATTCCCCCTCTAAACCCTAGATCTCATCATCCCCCTCATTCCTAAAACCCCAAAACCCAAAACCCTAATTTCCTAAAATTCAAATCTTCACTTAAACCCTACAAATCCTACCCCATTAAATTCTCATAGGCCTGCCTAGCGTTACCCAATAAACCCCCACTTCATTATCCAAAACCTAACCCTAGTTTTGACCTAAAACTCTCAATTCTGCCCAATCGGCCAGCACCTTTGTGAGGGTCTGATCTACCTGGCTCCTAGTAGGTCTCCTACCTATTTAGGACTACATTAATTGGGCTTTATAATTCGATCTATTACAAATAAAACCCACAGAATTAAACGCCCATACCCCATAAATATTAAAATAGGACCAATTTTGGAACGGTCTAGCACCCCTCAAGTTTTGAAGTGAAAAAGGATCTTCAGCACAAGATCAGCATCAACCATCCTCTTTGTCCAATGAAGTTGACAATCAGACCACAATCTGATGGAAGATAATCAGCGACAAGAAATTCCTTATTGAAGACATAACTTGGAAGCACTATTCAATTCGAACCAATTTATGATCCTCCACAAGGTGTGCTCTTCAACGATCACTGGCACCACCTCCTCTTCCTTCTCCATCATCGGAGGTTCGTTGTCTTGTTGTTCCACCCACTTCAGCGAGTGATATCAGCTTGTCAAAAGCAGTTTCCAAACAATTGAACATGGGCAGCAGCTGCTTTCATAGTTGCTTAAGTTGTTGTCGAGACCCATTAAGATTTTCTTTAACCTTTCGCGAGCTCTCTTGCACCACTGAAGTTCTTGAAAGAAAACAGGCGTCTGGTATGGACCCATGCTATCTACTGCCAGACTTAAGTAAGGTAGGGTAGTTGAGTAGTTCTGATAATTAATGCAGCCAACCAACCCTATTCCTAGGTTAAAAATCAACAAATCAATTGACTGCAAGACAGGCCCAGGTTTAGGGAGATTTTCCTGACAAATCAAGGGTTAATAGCTTGCTAGTTTGTATGTTCCAGCAGCTTGTGATGGAGAAAAGAAGGGAAATATGGTGAGAAATAAGGGAGAGAAAATAATGGGAGAAGGGAGGAGAAAACCAGATCGATAGGGAAAGAGGAAGAGGGATCAATCCGTCTAGGGAGGACTGTCAAAATAACCTGTAGAATGAGAAGAGGTGAGAAAGAGAGAGGCTTCTCTTGGCTACCAACTCAAATCCAAATTTCGTATTCTATTCCATACATAAGGGAGAGGGCGGGCCTTTGGTGCAACGGTAAGGTTGCTCCATTGTGACCAAGTGGTCACAGGTTCGAGTCGGTAAACAGCCTCTCTGCGAAAGCAGGCGTAAGGCTGCGTACATTGTGACCCTCTCCAGACCCTGCAGTGGCAGGAGCCTCGTGCACTGGGTACGCCTTTTATTCTATCCATAAGGGAGGGTTGATCACATGTATATATATAGAATCTTCCTAATATTTAGTTTTCTAAATAAATTAATTTAGAAAATACTATTAGGACACATTAACTTGTTAACCTACTAAAACTCCCAAAATGGAAACTAAAATCTGATAAGACTCTTCTAGATTTATCTATGACAGCTAAGGAATGGGCCCCACAAGATCCCTATAACAACTACTATTAGATTAATACTAAACTAATCTCTATTGGGTCCCAACACATTAATTAAAATTATTATTTGCGTGCATCCCTTCAGACCACCACTTTGGGCCTTATAATTCAGATCATAACAAGTAAAACCCAAAGAATTTTTCCCATAACCCACAGATATTAAAAATAGAACCAAATTTTTTTACCGGTCCTACAGTATAATCAACTGTCAATTTTGGAAGATAAAATAAAATAAATATGAATTAGTGTCATCCTCCAGTTCCCAAATAAGAGAAGGTTTAGATTCCAGGGTCTCAAGAATTTTTTATCTATTTCCCTTATGCATTTGGGTGGCTGCTTTATGTCTTCATGGTTTGTCTATAAAGCATCAAGGATTCAAATGGATAATGGAAGGCTTTATTTGGATAATGATAGTAAATTTCCTAGACCATGAAATATTTATTATTATAGCATAGCAATAGTACAAAGCTTTAAACTATGTTTAGAGTATCTACATGATTTATTACGTTAGTTTTATATTAGTATGCACATAAAATAGGTGGTATTATCATTTTATTCAGGAGGTGCCTATTAATTCAAAGGAGATCTCAATACTATCTCGTTTTTTTTTTCAAAAGGCAAGACGATACTAAAGGCGAAATAAAAAAAAAATTTACCCCAACTCGGTCGAGTCAAGATCTTGGTTCGATATTTCGGTTCGACCAAGATTTGTACCAAACTTAACTTTATATTGTACATCTCGACCGAGACAGTCGAGATCTCTCTAAAACTCGACAAATAAGTGAGCGAATAGGTGCTTGTAAGCTGATTTTTGAGGATTGTCCACCTTGGTTTCGACGGAGAACTTGCTGGAGACATCAATTAGTCACAAACTTGCAAGATTTGTGAGAAATCATCTCAAGTTTGAAAAAATTTTGAAAGTAAACCATTTTTCCCCAAAATCTATTTTTCAAAAAAAAGGTTGTTCAAATCTTGGTGAAATCATGTCAAGTTAATATATGTTACATAACTTTGGCCGATCTATGACTTGATGAAGTCCGATTTTTTTTTCCGTCATTATTTTTTTTATTTTCTACAAAAAAAATTTGAATTTTTGAAAAACAAAAAAAAAGGGATCACTAGTGATTGTTTAGAAGTGATTTTTATGTATGTTGGACACCGTTGGATGCTCTACGGCCTCACGGAGTCACTTTTTTTTCACCCATAAAAATATTATTGTATTTTCTGAATTTATATAAATATTACTAAATTTACAAAAAAATATCAAATATTAAGGAAAAATACCTGTTTTTGTTGGAAAATTATGTACAACATGTATACTATATGTCCAACTTAAAACGGTGTCAAATGCATCATTCCATTATAATGTTTTATATTTTAAGGTATAAATATTTTTAATAGAAATTCTAAATTTTATTTTTAATTAAGAAATAAATACTAGGGTTGGGGGATAAAATATGAAATAGCTATTTGATTGTTTTAGTAGCTTGATTATGTTTATTGTTTAATAGTTACTAATACATTACTTTAAGTCTTTCATACATTACTTGAAGTCTTTAATAGTTACTAATACATGCTTTTTTATGTAACAAAGTAAAAAGTAAGATATTTGGTACACAATGGAGGACCATGGTGAGATAGATAGCATGACAACATAGAGTCCCGATGTCGGCAGATAGAAAGAAATCCAAGTGTTAATATTGTGGAAAGTTGCTTAATTCTAGAGGGGCCACTAGATTGAAGCAGCATTTGGCTGGTGACTATAAGGATGTTGCCAAATGCACCAACGTTCCTTATGAGGTGCAGCAGGCCATATCAAAGAACTTGAGAGGAGGAAGAGAAAAGAAGGCTAAAAGGGAAAGGCAACAAAGAGAGTTTGATGAGGCAGTGTTAGAGAGGCCTTGTGTAGAGGTCATTGCAGATGATCATGATACTGAATATAGGCCTCCTCCTGATGATTTTCAATCAGCGGCTGAGTGGAGAATCTACCAGCAAACTTTGGCAGCTAGTCGACAATCATTGCATTTTGAACATATGAGCAAGCAAAAGGAGCTGGTGGATTTGGTTCAACTGCAACAGAGCCAGTGCATGGTGATGAGAGGAGGAAAGAGGATAGACACGGAGGGGGAGATTCCTCCCCCATTTAGGAGAGGACAGAATGTGAAGGAACCCCCAATGGCCCCCACCCCGATCACAAGTACCTTCCCCAGATCCCGTTCTTCAGCAGGATCCCACGATATTCAAGAAACAAGATGCCTACTAGCCAACCATCCCACAAATGTTTAGTAGTAAACAAGATGATGCATAGGATGCCTTTAGCAAGTTTATGTTCTATAATAGCATCCCACCTAATGCAGCTCAGGGAACATACTATCATGCATTCATCGACACTACAAGGCGGGTTGGCTAAGGATTGAAGGGATCCACACCATATGAGTTGATGAATGTCTACTTGCCTAAGGAAAAAGAGTTAGAAGATTACATTGAGGCATTAAAGCCAAGGTGAGAGATATATGGAGTTACCATTATGGCTGATAGTTGGATTGGACCTACTAGACAGTCCATCATCAACTTCATGGTCAATTGTAATGGTAAGACAATATTCTTGAAGTATTTGAATGCATCAAAGGAAATAAAGGATGCTTCATTTTTTATAGGGGAATAAAGAAAGTAGTGGAAGTAGGACCAAAGAACGTTATCCACCTCTTTTGGTCATCATGTGCAGCGTGTTCTATTGACCTAATGTGCAAGGACATGGGGAAGAAAAATCTGGTAACAAGTGTGGTCAGGAGGGCAAGACAAATGACCACATTTGTATATAACCATGGTTATGCATTAAACATGTTGAGGGATAGATGCAATGATGATTTAGTGAGGCCTGGTGTCACTCGATTTGCCACCAATTACATTGCATTGAAGAGCTTTCATACGAAGGTGGTCGGTATGAGCTCTATGTTTGCCAGTGAACAATGGTTTAGTTGGAAGGGGTCAAGTTAGGAAGAAGGGAGGGCAGCACAAAAGGCCAATGCAAGTGACATATTCTGGCATGATTTGAATAAAGTTGTTGCTATATTAGAGCCAGTAGTGGCAGTACTAAGGATGGTGGATACAGAGAAGAAGCCTACCTCAGCCCACATTTATCCTTCAAAAGATGAAAGAAATGGTCAGATTTGTGATACCCCGGAGTGCAAAGGCATACACTAATATCACTGATGATCGATGGGAGAAACACCTGAGGCATCCATTGCATAAAGCTAGTGAGTTCAACATACTTTACACTTTAGCTAAGTTTTTACATTTACATATTCAAAAGCATTAAGTCACTAACAAGTTATATATGTCATTACTAGCATACTATTTCAATCCCAATTATCACTACCAGCACAATCTTGGACTTGACACACGATTGCTAGTAGCAATTCAAAATGTTATTAAGAAGTTGGAGCCAAATGCATCGATACAAGCTGAGGCAAACGATGAGGTGAGACTGCACTGTTAGCAAAAACGCGAGTTTTAAACACGTTCCCGTTTTTTACCGTTTTAAACACATTTTGTCGTATGTCACCCAAACATACGGTAAAAAAGGGCAAATGGCAAGCATTCCCGTTTTATACACGTTTAAACACGTTCCCATTTTTTTGGCGTTTTTTATGACCTTGGACTTAATTGACCAAATCTTTCTCTCCCAAACTCTGATCGGCCTGATTCTTTCACCGACGTAAAGATGACTCGAAGGGCTACATGTTTCATGATGTCACCTTCAACTCAAGGTCAATGCATGGATACTAAAAATAGATGCATATAATTCAAATAAAAACTCCTCAATTTATATAAGAATAGTGCCTCTTTTTTTTCTATTTTTTTTTTTTAAACGTTTAAAACCTGTACCGTCCGTTTTCCGTTTTTTACTGTTCTCTATTTTATTGACCGTCTGTAATTTTTTACCGTTTAAAACCCGTTCCGTAGGACTCCTTTTTTTTACGTTCCCGTTTTTGCTAACTATGAGTAAGAGTATGGGTCTTGGTAGTAAGTAAAGAAACGTAATTAGTTAATTTATTACCATATACTAAATAGTAAATACTAAAGCAAGGCATGTTTGAATTTTGAAATGAAAACAAATCCAATACTTCGAAGAGCCTAGCGCAAGTTTCAGTCGAAAAGCTGCAGTGGAGGGTAGACAAAAGTCAGACCCCAGTAGGACCACTACTGCCTACTGGCATTATATTTATGGATTATAATTTTATCCCTTTAAAGTATACATTTTCCTAATATTCTATATTTGTAATGCAGCTGACTGGTGGGTGTTATATGGTATAAGTTCACTTAACCTAAAGAAGATAGCAGTCGGAGTGCTCGCACAGACTTGTTCATCCTCCAATGGCGAGCACAACTAGAGAACATTCTCATTGATCCACACGAAGAGGAGGAACAGATTGGGTCACCAACGACTGGATCAGCTGGTGTATGTGCATTATAATATGGAGACTAAGGATGAAGCACATACGTGAATCACTGGACAACAATGATAAAGAACCAATCGAGCTAGCAAACATTTTCCAAGAGGACTCTGATGAGGAAGAGGATCCCCTATTCCAATGGGAAAGGGATCATGGCGCACCAAAAATGGATTAGGTTGGGGGTAGGCCCGACCCCAGCATTGCGAGCGCAACTGGTACAGACATTGACGACTATATGTCGGAAGAGGAGCGTGTGCATCCAAAGTCACCTAAACCTTTTGAGCCTCCGATTGGAACTATTGATGAGGAGAAACAGCAGTCTGATGATGGTGGTGGTGGTGGTGGTGGTGGCGGCATGGCAAGCAGTGATTATTATGAAGTTCGTCATGAGGGGATGCGCGAGCAGTACCAGTACGAGCTGGGGACAGAGGCGGAGCCTGTGTGTTACACAAGTGAGAGTCAGTTTACTCATGTCACACAGGATCAAGACCATAGTGCCCCCACTACGTACAAAAGACGACCGCATCGCAAACAGTCACAAGCTCAGGGTGAGGACATGAGTATGAAGACCATGCTTGAAAGTTTCGAAAGCATGAGTATAGATACTACTACTGAGCGTCAGTCATGGCATGCATTTCAGCCTCAGTATGACCATGATCATGGCTATGAGAGCACCGGTTCCGAATATAGCAGCTATGGTCAGTTTGGGCAACCACAGTCAATATACTCTGGCCATGAGTTTTACAGTCAAAGCACTGGTTCAGGTTTTGTGGACATACTCACAATCCCAACCCAGCCATACCCATACAGGCCAATGGTAATTCAACAACATGGTGGTGGTAATAGCAGTGGATCAATCTCATCGCAACCGCCTCTACCATACCCTAGGATAGGGTTTCGGTTAACTGATGACAACACTTATATGACTTACGTTGAAGACTACATGCAATTCTACAGCAGCACTATCACATGGGAATCCTATGTTTTCCAATTAGAGGTTTACATGCTTCGGCAACATGGCTTGTAATGATAGAGATATATGTAATATGTTAAGATGGATGTATTGTACACTTTTACAATTGTAATACTTATTTAAGTTGTTTTATAGTAATTGTATGCTTTGATTGCTTTCAATTACTAAATTATGTGTAGAATAGGGCCTATTAGTACGTCGTCGCCTACCAACCTAGGCTCCGAAGTGAAACTCCTATTTGGACTTTGTTTTTGCAAAATCTGATAGTGTCATTGTGTTTAAATGGCCTAAAATAGGTTGAAGACCAAGTTTCAGGCCCAAACTAAGTCTAAAACCTAACGAAACCATCCTTCTAGTTCAAAAACAAATGCACCAACTCGCCCGAGCTCTCAGCCCAACTCAGTTTTTTGGCCAGGTGAAACCAGTACCAAAACCGAGTTCTTGAACCATGTTCAAAATATACAGGTACAAATATTGGCTAGCGGCTGTTATGGTGCAGATAGAGGTGATTGGGCAAACCCCTGAAAACACAACTTTTTAGGGGGATACCTAAATACACCCAGTTACAAATGGGCCAGGCTTGGGCTTTCAATTTACTGATTGGAGTTCAGGCTGGGATGAAACTGCAGCAACCCTGCCTCAGCCAGCTAGAAGCCAACCAAACCGGCCCAGCTGTCACCCATAGAGCCGTCCTGATGCAGTTACGGGTGTCCAGTCAGGCCAATTAGACCTTGGAATACTTTATTTTGGCCCATGGCTGGGTTCTATGGGCCTTGGGCTTGTTATTTAAGCAGTTCACATGGATAAGATTGTGTGATGCAGGGCCATTGGCAGCCCCTGCCAAGCCCAGCCCAGCCCAGGCACAGTCAAGCACCCCACAAGGTACCAGCTTAGGCCCAGGCCTCCTTGGCCCCCTGATTGAGCCTGCAGCCCAGGCTTTGCATGGTCTGGCCAGGCCTAGCCTGCGTGCAGCTTTTGTAATGGTCAATGTGTGGCCCAGTTTTTATTTCGTCTCTTATTTTAATGTCTTTCCATAAATCTAGGTAGTTAAGTGTCTTTTAATTTTCCTAGTTACTAGTTAAGTGTCTTTTCGTATTCCTAGATAGAGTTAATGAGATTGTTTTAAGTTCCTAGGTGCCTTTTAAATTTCTTAGTTAGAAGTTTTAAAGTTGTAGTTAGTTTATTTAATGTTTTATTGGGTTTATTTTCTAGGTGTGGGGAAGCTCAAAAGTCCTTTTGCATTCTCAATGTATCTAGAGGCTTTAGCCTCCACATTTTCTCTATAAATGCAAAACGTAAGGAGGGTTCTCATATCCTCCAGAATTTTCAAAAAAAAAAAAAAAGAATTACTCTCTTTGTGAGACTTTGCTGTGGATCTCAGCGTTTACATCCAAGGTGGATCTCCTTGGTGGTGGCCTAGGTGGGACTCCTACGGCTGGTAGACTGGTGGAACTCCAGTTCTACATCTATTTATCCATCTCCATCATCATTCATCTTCATCATCACCACCACCAACCTTTCATCATTCCTGCCCTTATTCATCATCACCAGATTTGATCCTGGCAGCAGACTTTTTTTGTCTGCACCATTGTGTGGGTCCCATGTACTATTCAGTAGACAAGATAGTTTAATCTAAAAGAGTCCTTTTAAGTGAAGTGTTTAAGTTAGTTTAGGAAGGTTAAGAGCCATTGGTGGAGTCAATTTAGGAGATTTATCTCTATTTTTATAAATATCAATGTAACCAATCCACCCCCTCCACGATTTTGATTAAAATAGATTAGTTTTGCTTGGAAAATTGCCTTGTGTAGCGTACTCTTAACTCTGTCTCCCGTCTTGTTTTCCCACCTCTCATTTCCCTTGCAAGCAGTCTTCTTTCTCTTTCTCTTGGTAAGTTTCTCATCTATTTCCTCCCAATGACACCTTCTTGATTTTCAAATGTGATCTTCCCATACAACAACACCAACTTCTCCCGTTTCATTTCTATTTTCTCTCTCATCTACACCAATCGACAGGCTATTTCCTTTCTTATTTTCTCCACTAATTTTCTATTTTCTACCCCTACGGTAAGCCTTGTCCCATATCTTTTCTCCCTGAAGTTTCTTCACTAGTTTCTATTATCATTACCTAATCAGATCTGGCCATATCAACTATAAGATTAGAATCTTTTTCCACCAATCCTTAATTGAGCCCATCACTAGTAGATCCATCATTCAATCTGCATCAAGTCCACCAATGGACCAAAACAATACATGAAAACACCCATCACCCAAAGCCCCAAAAAGCTCATGTTGAGATCCAAAATAAAACCAAAAATTTTTTTTTTCCCACAAAACTAATTAGGTATCAAAGCAACTAGTTTTGTAGAAATCTAATGCCTAGGCTGGGATTGACCAATTTTCAAACACATGCTAATGCAATACTGGTTTGGAAACTAAAGAGTACCAAAATAGAATCTTTTCACAGAGAAACAAGCAAGCAATTTTTGGAGAGCATTCATAAAACAGAATCAAACCAATGGATGGGCATAAAATTCAGATCAAATCCTCCTGATACAGTAAAGAATTTTTGCTGAAAATTCCAAAATAATCTAAGGGGATCTGAAATTATGAGATTATCCTAATGAAACTAGGAAAGAGGTAAAACTGTCAATTCACAAATCAGATTAAAGAGCAGACAACAGAAATATAATGTCAAAACAGAATTGATATCATGACATCAGTTTCAGAGATAATGAACCAACAGAACAAGGAAATCGAGTCAGGCATTAAAGAGGTAAGAAACAATCCTAATGGAATTAGGACTCCATTAAGTAGCCATTCAATCTAAGACCTGAAAACAGAATAAGGATTCTGTCAGAATCGTTGGTGTAATCCTTTGATCAGATCATAAATCAGGTACACCCTCTACCTTCAAATAAAAATCCTAATATAAGTAGGCTAAATCATCATTAGATGAAGAAATTGAAAACAGCAACAGGTAGAAAACGATAGATGGTTACTGAAACCAGATATCGAATCAAGTATGAATCTCACCTTTAAACCAGCAAGTATAATGGTGATTTAACTGAAGAATTTCAGAGATCAGAGATGGACAGAATGCAGAAAATCAATATAGCAGTACCTCAACAAGAACTAGAGAGAGAAAAATGCACCCGGGTTTCCCACCGTGTTTGGATGGATCAAACACCAGCCAAACCTTGATCACAGACAAAGAAAGAGCATACCACACTACATGCTAGGCAGCAAAGACAAAACTTTTCATTAATCAAAATTCGTGTACAAAGCTGGCCTCCTTACAAACTTATATAGAAGACTCAAAAACAAACTAAAACACTAAAAAGCATAGTTATCAAGGCGTGCGCCTTGCCGCCTTGAATTTTGGCCCCCTAAAATGCCATGGTCGCCTTGCCGCCTTGATAACTATGCTAAAAAGGAGAGGCCTAACCCAATCCTTAACTAATAAAATAACTTAACTGACTAGGAAACTAAAATAATTAAGGAAACTAATTCAAAACAGGACTGAATTCATAGAATCCTAAACCAGACAAACTAAAACATTTAATAACAATTAAAATAAAGAAATAAATCACTTAACTAATTCCGTATGCCTAGCCTCCACCCATATTATAAGCCTGTTAAAAGTGGCCCATTACAATGAAAACACATGGGATCAAAGGCCGAACCCAAAGTTTATTTCCAATAAAATAAGCCAATTTATGATTTATCTGCATCACATGCGATTTTTTAAGCTACTGAGCTCAACAAGGGAGCTATTTTAGGATCAGGTCAACGCACCAGTTTGATCTGATTCTCATAACTGATTTACACCATTTATATGATTTATCTGCATCACATACGATCTTTTAAGCTACCAAGCTCAACAAGGGAGCTATTTTAGGATCAGCTCAACGCACCAGTTTGATCTGATTCTCATAACTGATTTACATGATCAACAAAATTCTTTTGTTTCCAACAATCCACATGCCTTCCCTATGTAGTTGAGCTACTAAAGAACCACTATATTCTTCTCAGAGTGGAACTGTCGCTTGGACAGTAATTTTTGACAGAGTATTCACTCGGGATAAATTGAAGCAAAGATGCACTTGGATGCCCAACAAGTGCATGTTTTGTGAGCAAGCACACTTGCTTTCATTGCAATGCAAGATTACCATAAGTAGCGACATATTAGCAGGAAGTGTTTGGAGTTAATTGGGTGCAACAAAGAAAGCAAGGATCATGTGGTTCGAAAGTCGATGCCTTTCTGCAGCATGTTGGGGGAGTATATGGGAACCTCTTAACATAAACACTGATCCCAAGCTTGTATAGTAAAGAATAGTCAGTGTAGATTGCTCACACACAATATGAACTTGGTAATTTGTTGAAGCACTGTTCACGTGACACTGTTCACGTGAACAGTGATTTGGCTGATATGTGTATCTTCTATTTTCCTAGTCCTAGTTGGAGTCCTAGTTTTTATTATGTCAAGTCCTAATTCTACTGTGAGTTGTTAGTCTTAGTTTCAATTTGAATTGTAAGTTCTAGTTCTTTTCCTATTGTAACTTGGAATCCTATCATGATTAGGAATTCCTAATCTGATTAGGAGTTCCCCTTTCTATTGTAATTTGAGATTATAAATACAAGCATTATGAGGGAGACTGATAAGTTTAACAGTTCTCTCCTCTTCCTCGTCTTTTCTTCTCTCTCAAGTTACTGGTTACAAGTCCTAGGTTTTCTACATAGTATCAGAGCTCATGGTCTGAAGTTACCCTGGGTTATTATCGTCTTGCCGGTTTGAGAGTCGTGTAAGGTCTCTGGTGTGGTGAGCAGCCATCGTCACCACTGCTGCATGTTTATAGATATTCAGTTTTTTGTTTGATTTTTGTTGCTATGGCTGTCGATTAAAAGTTCGAAGCCTTGTTTATGTGTCGGTTGCTTGCCGTTGTTCCTTTTTGAGGACTGGTTCAAAGGTGGAAGAAGAAAGACATCCACCTGCAATTTTCTGCTGGCTGTGTTCTTTGTCTGGGGATGGGGCTGCTATTACTGCCCTTTTATTTTTGTTATCATGGAGTGATTCTGTTGGAGAAGATGACTGTTGTTGTGTGAATCGAACCAACATCTGAAGAACCTCTGTTCGTTGAAAGTGCTGTCCTCTTTAGAAGAAAAAGGTCCTACTGATTTACATATTGATTTCCTGCTGGGTTGGTTGCGGTGTTTGGTGATCTGGTTGTATGGTGTTTGCAGCAGCTGTGGTTTTCTTCTTCCCTTTGGACTACTACTCTTCCCTACTTTACCGTACCGTCGGTTCGAAGACAAAGGTTTCTCGGTTCGACTAGGTCCTCTCCTCTTGAGAAGCTAGTGAACAGAGAAGAAGGTGTTCTTCGATTTCTGGTTTCCAGGGTTGATTATTGCTGTGGGAAATTTTATTTGGATCGATTCATCAATTATCGCTGCTGTTGTTTACTTCGATTGCTATTGAAGGTTTGTTTGTCGAATTAAATTCTAGTTTTCTACTTGCTGAATCGATTTGATGTTGTGGGTTGCTTTCGCTATCAGAGGAGATTGAAGGACCTGCTTTTGTTTGCTGATCGAAAAAGTAGAAGACTTGCTGCATCTTGATCCATCTCGATCTACCGTATCTGAACCAGATCCGTCGGCTGCTGGTTCGAAGTTTGAAGACAACCTTCATCAATGGGTCCTTTGGTTACCGCCTCTTTGTTTCCCCTTTGTTTCCGCTGGTTCAAAGCCATGACTGTCAAGAGGTAGAAGACGGTCAAAACTCTTTGCCTTTTGCGATCAATTCTTTCCTTTTATGAGTTGGTTTCCCATGTCACGTGTTGCCATATCCTTTGGTCCAGGATTTATCAAGAATGTGTTTTCTTACTTTTCTCTAGTTGCGTGACTCAAGAGACTTGGTTCTTTTATTAGTTACTCTATTTTATTCCTTAAGTTTCCCTTTATGCCCTTATCATTTTCTCTTATCTACCTCTGTCCTTATATTACTGCTCATTCCATCATTACCCTTTTGCCTTGGGTGGTATTTGTAATCAGATTTCATCTAAATTACAACTATGCCATCCCCTTTTTAATTGTATTATTTACAATTCTGCCATTCCCCTTGCAAAATACTGGTTATTTACGGAACTGCCATTAATTTAATATATTCCCCTATTTGACTACCCAATTGACCCTTGAAAATTCTGGTTTAATACCAGTTTGCCCTTTGGCTTGGTTTGTATTTAAAATGTGGAATTCCGCCAAATTACAGTCATGCCATCCTTTTTTTCCAACACCATTCCCTTTCAATAATTCTAATTCCCTTCATATCCCATACATTTGGCACATACCCATAACCCCTTTGGAAGTTAATGGTATTCTCTAATTTGTCATTTCTTCCTTTTCCATTACCCTTAGCACCTCTTGGAAAAATCTGGAATATTATGTTTTTGCCGTATCTCTTACATCATCTCTGTTATGTCCACGTGTACTACACGTGAGGGGGGGATTATGTACAGTATACCTGCAGACATTGCAGAACGCATAACTTGCGGGAACATTGGTGCAAAACATAGAAGATCAATTTTCTCCGCCATTGCCATTGGGTATCTTTCGTTATTGGGTTGAGTTTGTTGTAAGGGGGAGATTGAAGTATTGAAGAGCATTGAAGATATTTGGTTGTTGCCTATTTGAGGACTTTCAGTTGGGTTGATACATTGTTTTTCCGCTGCCTAATTCAACTCGTTTCCGCTACTTGCTGCTCTAGTTATTTAACTTCAAAATTTTATGTCATTATGACAATCTGAGATTCATCACTGGTTAGCTATTGAAGATCGTTAAAAGCTGCCTTTTTTTGAAGAAATTCTAGTCCTGGTTTGCTAATCATGTCTATCCAGGTTTTGAAGATCAATTATTTCAAGTTCTTAAAGGTTTATTTGGGAGCTACATTCAACTGTCAAGCTGGATTCTGCTGCAACTTAGTTTCTTCTCATTTTGTTCAAGTTGGGCATTGATACCTTGTATGCGCCAACTTGAGGGGGAGTGTTTGCATTATTATGGAGTTCTTTTTTTTCCTTTTAGTTCAAGCTGGATCTTCTTTCTTTACTTATTTGTATAATTCAGCTTGAAGGGGAGTGTTGAAGCACTGTTCATGTGACACTGTTCACGTGAACAGTGATTTGGTTGATATGTGTATCTTCTATTTTCCTAGTCCTAGTTGGAGTCCTAGTTTCTAATTATGTCAAGTCCTAATTCTACTGTGAGTTGTTAGTCTTAGTTTCAGTTTGAGTTGTTAGTTCTAGTTCTTTTCCTATTGTAACTTGGAATCCTATCATGATTAGGAGTTCCCCTTTCTATTGTAATTTGAGATTATAAATACAAGCATTATAAGGGAGGCTGATAAGTTTAACAGTTCTCTCCTCTTCCTCATCTTTTCTTCTCTCTCAAGTTACTGGTTACAGGTCCTAGGTTTTCTACATAATTGTATGCACTAGATTTGGTTATGGATCAATGAAGGACTGTGGTTACCTAGTCAAAAGAGAGAATCTTGACAGCCTTTCAACCATAAATTTCAAGAACTTGGAAGTAGTCTAAGAAATTATCTTTAAAGAATAGGTCTTATGGCGCAGCTAAGTGAAATAAGAAATCTCTTGGTGTTTTGATAGTGGCTGGATGCCTGTGGCAAATTCTGAGGGTAAAGCAAGATTTTAAAGGAAAAAATGCAAACAGCTAGCATGTCACAGGTAGCACAGGAGGTCAGTCAGGGTGAACTTGAAGGGAATGGAGAACGCACAAAAGATCTAGAGGTTGATAGAGTTTGATCGTATAGAAAGACTTGAATGACAACCTTGTGGGCTGCTGAGGATGCTCGTAAATAAATAGAAAATTAATGAGAAGAGATAAGCCTAGAAATCCACCTATGGTCTAAAACTCCAGATAAATCATCACATCAACCATCAAACCAGCTCATCAACAAGAAGCCATTGAGCTGCAAACAGTATATCTTCATATAAAGCCAAAACATGTAAATGGACATCCCTCATAACGAATTCTCAACAGCCAGCTCCTACTACCACTTGGAAAGTTGGAAGCACTAGTCAATTTCCAACTATCTTTTAAAATAAATTTAAAATGTCTACTTAATTTTATACTAACAACCAAACAATACCTAAACCCCAAAAACCACACACCATTTGTGAGGCTCACAAGTCCAGAATAAAAAAAATAAAGCAGAGATCTACTGAAAAGTAGAAAATCTACTTATAATGTGACTTGCAGCCAGTTCTAGAATTTAGATTTCCAACATGTAGGTTCCTACTAGCACACATTGTACATTTGTGCTCATATATAAAGGACTCAGGGTACATATTGCTCATCATTTGCTACTAACTGGAGGTCCATAACTTCCATTGCACTTTATTGCCTTTTGTGAGTACTCACTCTTTCCAATATCATATGAAGATGTTTTCCAGACACAACATAATATAACTGTTTTGTTATCAATCAAGAAAATTTTAATTTTTAACACATATACATCATCCACCTATAACCACAGCAGCAAGTCCCCAAGTAATAAAGCCATGTGACACACTATGACTTTAATCTATCAAAAAACGATGACTATTGTATTCTGGTTATGTGAATATTAAAGGCCGTTCTAGATTTTTCTTTTTTTCTTTTTTTCTGGATCTCCTCGAGATATCTTCATGAGTTTTCTTTTTCATCCTCAAACTGAAACTCATTTTAAGAAGAGGGGAAGAAAATCTCACAAGATAATTCTCTTAAAGCTAAAATTTGAGGAGCATATATCTATTTAAATACACCTTATAAAGCATGAATTCTTCTCCAAATAAAGTGCATTGCTAACAGTAGAATTCACCTCGAAGGACCGAAAGAGTTTGTGGCATTAAATAAGTCTAAAAGTTTGTCCAAGTGATATCCATCGACATCAGTAATTCCAGGAACCAATGTAGAATTCTCATGCATGACATTAAAAGATTTCCTATGCCATAGACTCATTACTCATAGAAAAATTGGGATTTCTCTTTGAACTTGATTCCATCAAAGAATAGTTGTCTCACTTCTTTATCACCATTCGCAACTCTCCCATTACAATGTCAGGGTTGTTTCTTGATCAATTCAAGGCTCCAAAGCCCACAAGTTTGTCTCACTAGTTCTATGGTTGTGGACTGAGATTACATTTACCATTATGGATATGGTCAAAATGCAATTGCTTACATGGGGAAACATAGTGTCAAAAGGATCTAAATTTCGAAAACTATCACACATCATCCTTGTAAAGAATTGAAGAGCATCCCATCTTAAAGTAATAAAATATTGGTCCAAAAGTTTCCATAGTAACTCAATTTGGCAAAACATTTTTTAACTTTTTAAGTTGCTCATACTTCACATGGACAGAGGCGACCGTGCACATATTCCATGCAGCCTTCAACCCCCGCCCTCTCCAGATCATTTATTACATGCAGCCATTTCAACTTCGAATGTTCAACCACAATGTTAATGTCTCCTGTAGTTATTAGACTGATATAGAAACTATAACCATTAAATTAGCAGGCAAAGAATGAAAACTTCTTGACAATTAAAACAAAGGCAACCGATCAAATCAGTGAATGAGATGAAAGACACACCTCCGCTTCAAAGTACCCCACCGTCACATCTCCAGCTCCGTCTTGCTGTGGTATGTATCCGCCTGCTGTATGAAAATGTGGTGCAAAATCCTCTCTTTTCCGCTTTCCAGAAGATACAAAAAAATCCTAGATTTCACACCAACATAAAGTGTGTGACAAACTTCAGCTATAGTATGTCATAATCATATTCAAGGATATAGTAGGAAGGAATTTTGTTGGTCGAATAAAATCAAAGAACCTATTCACTGCAGAGTTTTAATCCCATAAAGAACTCTTCATTATGAAGTCTCAGTAAACCACGAACCCAACCATTCTCCTAGGATAAAGGATACCTGTGTTGCAGGTTGATTAGAAGCTCCTCTGTCCACTTCATCCCGTCCTTCAACATAAGCTGCAGTTCACATACATACACAACTATGTAAATCATTGAGGGCAGTAGTAGCGTAAAACTAAGCCTTTTTACCTACCAACATTAACGTCGACACCAAGAGGTCTTTGATTCATCCAAGGAGAGGGTGGTTGCTGTGACAACAAGAGCAGAAGATCAGCAGCTCATATATAATCAAAAGAACCCCGAAGGCAGGGACCATAAAACAAGACTGCCCGCTAAAGAGATGATAGATATTTTTTTCAACTCCATAAATAATAATTAAAAAAAAAAACTGCAATAATGTTTTCAGAATTCTGGATAAAATGGGCAGATCCGGATCAAATAGCACTTGCAAACAAACCTATTCAGAGAAACCAGAAGGGAATGGAGATGGGCTTACCATGTACGGACTAGGTCTTCCAGGTTTGGTCTCAGTGCCGCCTGCAGAATCGTGCACAGTAGGAAAATCGTTTGGTCCGGAAGGAAGTTGATACATAGAGTTGTCCACCGTTCCCGGTAAGGGAGTCTGAATGGGAGTGGGTAGAGGTGTGAGGGCCTGTAGAGGCGTCTGCAGTAGAAAACCCAAGCAATGAATCAAAAAACCTGGAAAGAGTATAACCGATGAAACAAATTCAACATATGAACTCAGGCAAGAGAGTTGAGAGAAAGAAGCTTACAGGTGGGAAGAGCATATCCGCTGTAGGGGTTTCGTACTCCTCCGTGCCCTCGTAGGGAACATTAAGATCGTGAACAGGTGTGATTGGACCACCAGCGGCCTGTTTTTGTCCGGAGGACCTCTCTATTGGACCCATTATAACACCGCATTGCATCATTTTCATTTCCCAGAGCTGCAAAATCCCGAATAATCAAGTAAAATTATTTTAAAAACAAAAAAAAACCAGACCCGAAACGAATTCATGCAATATCTTCAACTATCACTAGAACCGAAACTAACCACTCCAGGAAGAGGGGGGAAAAAACGAAAAAATACACAACTTGGGAAAAGGGGGAAAAATCAAATATACCGCTTGGAGTTCATTGAGAACACTCTCTCCGGGGCCGCCCTCAGTAAAATCATTCCTGACCTTGTCGATGACGTCTTCGACGACGTGGATGTAAACGGCGCTTGTTGTTGTAGCCATTCTCCACCCAAATAACGATCAGAAACTCTCAGCTTTCCCAATAGGGGGTTTTCGACGGCGTAGATGCGAAGCAGATGATGGCGGGATAGCTGAAGGAAGCTGTCCACGATGTGAATTCGAAGAGATTGGAGGACAAAAGCATCGAGTAGGACTTACAGAAATAAGAAATCTAGGGTTTTTGATACATTTCTCGGCTATCAGAAGCAGATGGAAAGAGGAAGAGAGGCCGAGGAGAGCCGACCGGACGCGGACAAGAAAACAGAATAAAGATTGGAATATAAATAGGTTTGCATCCGTTTTGTAGGCCTTGGGGCCACGTGTGGAAATCTGCTCGCCTCTCTCTCTCTCTCTCTCTCTCGAGCTTTTCTTCCGAGTTACGACCGCATGTAATAACTGAGGAGTTAAAGACTCCTTTCGCTGTTAATCCATTTCGAACGGAGCGGATGAGTCCATGAAACGGGTGGTGGGGATCATCCCATCTCAACCCGATCCATTACAAAGAAAAGGATATCCAAATGTCCACAACGGGCCACTTGGAAGGATTGCCCAAACCAATCTGACGGTCGAGATTCTAGAAAGCAATGGTCATTTGGGATGGATCCTCCAACAAAAATAATTGCAATTCTAATTCTTAATACAACTTTGTGTGTGTGTGTGTGTGCGCGCACGTGAAGGTGGGCCCAGAGATGGCAAATTATCTCCTCCAGGCTTCAGTTTCCTGCCAGGCCCAGTTCCCCTAGTGCCTATAATAAAGGGGGGTGGATCCTACCTAGGGGTGTAAATGAATAGTCAAAATCCGTTTCCGTATTCATGTCCGTATCCATTTAACACTATCTAAATCCATCCGAAAGCAAAATGGATGTGGATACGGATAGGCTATAGCTATCCGAAAAGCTATATTTACATGTAAACGAATAAATATCCAATCCATATCCGTGTCCGTGTCCGTGTCTGTATCCCATTAACACTATCCGAATCTACCCAAAAGCTAATCGGATGTGGATGCGGATATAGCACAATCCAAGTCGAATCCAATCTGTTTACATCCCTAACCCCACTCAGGGAAAGTGTTCAAGCAAGGCTAGGGTGGTCATTGCGACCCCCCCCCTCTTATTACATGCACTGAGGAACTGGAGGGGACAAAGATCCATGGAGGGGGAGGGATTGGATGCCAAAAGGGACCCTAGAGTGGGAGAGCAAGAAAAGGTGGTGCCTCGATTGGGCACCCAACTCTACGAGAGGGGACTCAAACTCAAGTATAAGCCTCAGTCAAAGCTCCAACAAGCAAAGACAACCAATTGACCAAGTCATATGTCCGCCTCTTAAGATAACTAAGATGGCCTGGGAGATGCTTCTTTTGTCTCCCTCCAAGTAGTGTCACTATGTCGTGTGTTTTTCCAGAATGAGAAAGTTTTTCTCCACCAGGTTGAGTGAAAAAAACCCATAATCTAACAATTATTAACACTCTTTGTATAAGGACAAAAGTTAAAAAATGTCCCTACCCTCGTTATGATCCTCATCCCACTCTTATTAATGCTTATAATTAAAGAATACTTCATTCACTATGGGTGAAGAGAAACTGCATCATATTCAAGATGCCCTTGATCATCACTACTAGAGTAACCACACCACTTCTTCTACCTGGTACTTTAGTATTTACCCTTACATGTTGTGGGTGCCAACTTGCCATAAGCAAGAATAGTCGGAGAGAACCTTTGTACCCCTTCGTTTTGAGGAGGGGAGAGATAGACACATGAGAGTGTTGGCGTAAGCCACACTTCCGGATAAAAAAAACTACTTCTCTTAGCTTTTATAATAAAATTTGTTTGAGTGAATTTTAGGAATTTGAAAGATATATAAGAAGATTCTGAATTAATAATGCGAATTAGGCAAACATCACATGGAACTTCAGGTTAATTGGTTGGGCATTTTTTTTTAAAGCAAACCTCATTAAAGAAAACAAAAGGACCCTACAACAGAGAGATTCCATCACCAAGGTTTAAAAAATTAGAACCAGATATGGGATCGGTCTGAATCAATTCCAATATGAATTGTCTCCGACTCGGTCTGACTCAATCAGACTCACTAGACACATAATCGGGGTTAATTAGGATTTGTCAAAAAACAAATCGGTTGGACAAAAGAACAATATTTTTTACCAAAGAATGCGACACAAGACATCAACTCTAGGAGTTGAGTCCTGATCAGTTTCTAGTAAAGGTTTCGTGATAATACGGTTTTTTTTTTTTTTTTTTTCCCTACAAATGACCATCATTCTTAATATCCGTATAGAAGAAAATATGAAAAAACAAAAGAGCACATGTCGTCACCAAATCATACAGAAAACCTTCATGTACTGGAGCTGATCTGAACTCTTAGGAGATTTGATAAAAGAAACAGAAACAAAAGATGATAAATGGGCGGGCCAAACTGGTTGGGAATGCTATTGGGCCTTAAAAGGATGACACAACCATCGTTGGTTTCCCTGTAAATTGGTAATTGGAAAGAAAATTGCATTTGGATGGATGGATGGATCCTAGCCAAAATCCATGGTATTGCAGGTGGTCTTTACTAACCCACTGGTTCAAAAGCTACCAGAGATGGCTAGATAATTAGGTCTGTAACTCATCATTTCTTGAATTTTGTGTGTTTTTTCCTTCTTTTCCAATCAATACACATAGTTTAAAGAGAAAAAAAAAAGAGTTTCCACAAAGTAGTAGAGCCGTAGAGGGACTGGTGGATGAGTTATTTACAAGTGGAATACCAAGCTTGGAAATTGAGGGCTCTCTGAAATGTTTAAGTTTTCTAAAGACATGACCAACAGTGGATTAAAGAAGAGAATGCATGAGAAGGGGCTATGTCTTCTCTTTAGGGTTGACGGATCCAATATTACATGGGTTTTATGAAGAATTTAGGTTCATAAGATTAGTCTTTTAGTGTTGTTAAATAAAATGAAATAATCACAAAATGCCATTTTGGGGTCCAACTCAAAAGTTTAAGCTATTAGGTGGAGAGAGTTCTTCAAGTAAATAAAAGCCCCAAGGACTTCAACAAATTGATATGATACTATAGCTCTATAACTCTCAATGTCTCAACACAACACTCACGCTCAGGTTTAATTGGCCTCCTTGGGTATCATTTGGCCCAGTAGTTGTCTGATTATACTATTTACATTAGTTTTTTACTCCACCAACAATGCCATAGAAACATGGACCACCATCTCCATGTAGGCCTAAATCGCATAACTTGAATAAAGGTTTCATCTCATCTCTGTCTCTCGACTCTGATTTTTATTCCTCCAAGCTCTAGGTTTGATGGCCTCAGCTGATTCCGATTCTGATTCTGTCATAAACGACCTAAACCCTAGAAACCGATCAATTTTTTAAATCGAAAATCGATCAAAATCGGGAATCAGATCCAACTGATTCCGATGCATGGCAAGTTGTGAGAAAATCTTTTAAAATGGTATGGACATGTGCACCAGAGGCGTTTGAATGCTTCAGTACATAGGGGTGATTTGATTTAAATTGAAAGAGTAAGAGCCAATGGTAAAAGACATGGCAGAAACAAGTATGGCTTTAAATAAAATTGATGGGAAAGAAAAGATCAATGTAGCCGACTCCATTTAGTTGGGATAAGACTGGGTTGATCTGAAAAAAGATTAGTGATATTTGGAAACGAGTATTTCGGTCCATGAAATCATTGTGTGGGAAATCTGAAAGCCTAGAAATGCTATGGCCTTCAAGAGATTAGTGACATTTTTTTGCCCTTGGGCTTGCTTTGGTAATCAGATTTGTTGATGAGATTTTTTTAGTAAACAGAAAGAGGGAGAGAGAGTTTTGTCGTTTTGACCCTAATGCTCCCACTGTCCCAGAATGATTCAACCAAATTCGAAATGCTCTTCAACTTCATATAAAAAGTCTCACCAAAGGTCCTTCGAAGGACGGAAAGAAGAAACAGCAGTTGATGGAACGGCGGTTTGTTCCTCTTTAGTCTTTACCACTCCTTTGTCTATTCTGTTTTGTCCATTTCTCCTTTATTTTTTCTGAGGCTTTATCATCCAAAGTGTTCAAGTGGAGCTACCTTGGCCCTTGATTTAGGTGCTTAAGAATTGTAGCTGATTAGGTAGTGAGACTGGTGGTGAGCTTTCTTAGAAGTTCTCTCTTATTATCTTGGGAGGACATATGGGACCATAGCCATGACAACCCTCATTAGCATTAGGTGGCCAACATCTAAACCTGATTTAATAATGACCAACAACGTGAAATTAATGAATATGTCTCTACACTAATTGCAATTTCTGTAGTAGTTATCTTCTCTGTATCATTCCCTGAGATGTGAAACTTGTACATAAAAGCAAAACAATGCTGTGTTTTGTTTTTAGCTGACTAAAGGAGCAGATTTTCAGCCTTCATGCACCCAAGAGAATGGTACAATGTAGCCTCTGATCTATGTCATTTCTGGAGTAAAGAATTCAAAGCAGAAACAGAGGATAATTGAATCATGTCTAGAAAAGCATTTCAAGCACATAACAATATAACATGAGAGGGATGGTGGCCATGGTTCAAATGTAAGCATATCATACAAGATCTTTAGGCTTCGGAAATCCCCGGAAGGTAAGGAAGTAAACATGTCATACAGGATGCTCATTTCATCTACACTTGTAGAGGAGTGTTGGGAATAATCTCACATCGATTGTCTAGCACCTTGGATGTGTGTATACATACATATACTAATTGAGCTCTCCTCCACTTCATAGTTCGAGCTTTTATGTTCGAGTTTAATATGGTATCAGACATTATGTTTTTCAAACATCACGTCCCCCGTGTGTCAGTAAAATCTCGGGACCTGAGTGTCTTAATTCGCATATTAGTGCTTAATTATGTGATTTAGGCTCCTTGCTCTCACCACAATGAATACCCATTTGCAATCCTATCTTGAGCAAAATGGATTTGTAATAATTATAGCCTAATAAAGGGGAAAAGGAACCCTTGTAGCTTCTTAAGCAATTACAGTGTTCTTTAAAAAACCTATTGAGCTTGGGATACTGTTGCCAAAAAAGGAAAGAACAAAAGGAGTGCTTAGAATAGTAATTTCTAGCACTAGTTTCTTCATTATTGAGAGCCATCTTTAAAAAAATGATGATTAGTTCTTTGGTCACACACTATTTTCTGTTGGTGAGGTATCTCATTGAAAGCCCTTTTAGGGAATGGATTAGTAAATAAATTACACATTTTGAGAAAGACTGTGTAAGCCACCGAGGAGACCTGGGGAGAAACTTAAGTTAATTTCAAATAAAGTAGCAACACTCCATTTTAGGCAAGTCTTTTCAAAAGTAATTGGATGGTTATGAAGACTAATCCAACTAGTTCTTAGATCTTATTTAGCAAGGTTAGTTTGTTAACCAAACAAAATTGAAGTAGATAAGCACTGTTAAACTCCAAGAAAAATGACAGGGCTTGGACCATCATGTGGTGCATGCAAGTTCCTGAGAAGAAAGTGTACAGATGGATGCATATTTGCTCCCTACTTCTGTTCTGAGCAAGGTGTGCACCACTTTGCTGCAGTTCACAAGGTGTTTGGGGCAAGCAATGTGTCGAAGCTGTTATCTCACCTTCCAGTTCACCACCGAAGTGAAGCAGCCATCACAATCTCTTATGAAGCACTAGCCAGAATACGAGATCCTGTATATGGCTGTAGTGCTCAGATCTTTGCACTTCAACAGCAGGTTTCCATTCTAGAAGCCTAACTATACTTCTGTACTTGTTCCTTTCATAAAGTAGTTATTGCTTTATCCCCAACCCACTTCTGGAATTCAGGTAGAAAATAAAGTTTTGAATATCATTCCCTTAGATGAATCAGATTGCCTAAACTAAATTTCCAAAATTATATGATCATATATAAATTACTTCACAGGTAGCAAATCTTCAAGAGGAGATTGAATTTCTGGAATCTCAAGTAGCAAATTTCATCAATGGTCTTAGTCATGAAAGTTCCCAAGCAACAAATGAAACCGATAATTGGTTTCCACTTTCTTCACAGGTAGATGCTATAGATGGAAAAGATTCTCTTCATCAACAGCCTCATCAGCCTTCCCATACATCAAATATCAATGGTAATGTGCTGATTGCAAGTGAAATGAATGCAAGATATTCTCCCGTTTACACACAGGAGTACCAATACTCATATTGTAACTCTACAAATGAGCCAAACTCACTTGGGAGAGACCATATGGAGATGAAGCAAGAAATCTTGCCTAGTGGGTTGGATGACATCCCCAATATGGCATATTACTGAAGTTGGCTGAAACATTGACTTTGGATGGGAGAGCACACATTACTGTTAGCAAGTTTTGTTTATCTCTGCAGACAGTTTAATGAGTTTCTGGAATGGGTCTGAGGTCTCATGCTTTGCTGTGTGTAGTTAACATACATAAAATGGTTTGCTTTCCAACTCTTCTGAGAGGATACTTTTAACGTCCAAATGTTAATTTATTTATTTTTCTGCTAAGTATTTCCAAATATTTCTCCATGTCAATTTCACAAACTTTCTTTTTCTAAGAAAACCCAAATAATAACTGTAGTAATAAGGCATAAGCTATGAGAAGTGCAACAAGCCATCAACTTGGATGATCAAATCTGAATTTTACCATGTCAGAAGTTTGTAGTTTGTTTGTTTGTTGAAAGAATACCTATCACTCCATCCTTCACCCCCCCCCCCTCTCCTAAAAATTTTTGGCTGCATAGTAGATGAACAAGCCTCATCAATGCCTACAGCTTTCTACAATTTGCTAACTTTTTGTTCTTTGGTAAGTAACTCACACAGTCTTCTCAAGAGATCACCCATCTTAGTATTCTTGCCCAAACACACTTACTCATTGTCCATGAAACTTTAATGCATCTAATGTACAATAACTAGTATGATCACAGCCTGAACAGAAAAACCTTTACCATCATTCATCTTATTATTGTTTACAGCTTGGACTAAGGAAGAAGAGTAAGCGAAAGGAGTCACCGTAGGTTCACCACTTCACTGAATCCATAAATACTATCCAAGTTTATCTGGAAACTTGAGAACTAGATCTTCTCTCCTCTTTTTTCTCTCAATCTTCTAAGACATATTTCTTCTCTCTCTCTCTCTCTCTCTCAATTGTGATATCTCTCATCCCCACGGTAAGAAGTTTCTCCTTATTTGCCTCTTTTTCTCCTTCTATTTCTCTTTTTCCCCTTCTAGTCGATAGTCTCTTTTTCTCTTCTACTGATTTGCTTCAGTTTCAATCCTATTTTCCACGAAACAATTTCTCTCTTCCCTCTCATCAGTCCACCCATCTCTTGTTTCTTATCTTCCTTTTTTCTCCCATCAGTAACAAGTTACCTGATCCTAAATTTTAGGTTGCTTGTCCCCTATTTGATCTCCATAACACCCATTGATCCTCTTTTTTTCCTCTCCTCTATTCCTGCTCATTATATTCAAATACTATCCTATTAATAACTGATTTATTGTCTTGTTAAGATCTTCACATACCACCTAAAATTCTGACTGACAGATCTAGGTTCAAATCTGCCCATACCTCGCTGTCAGATCGGGATCTCTTCCATCCCATTAGTGGGCACATTACCCACAGGCCAATCAGATCCATTGATCAACCTGCATCACCAACCTAGTCACAGCCTGTACTGATGTACACAGTGTTATCACTTAAATCAGAATTCCATATCACATGAATCATCTCCAAATTGAACAAATGAGTCCATCTCAGCCACAGGACCAGCCCATTCCTATGAATTTATAATATTTCTTTAAACATGACCTTTAAGTTTCTACATTAATGCTTTTGAAATGCATATTCTTTATATAGAATAGATTCATCCGCCTAAACTTATTCCAAGATTCTATATGAGTGAGGATCAAATAGATCAGTAGGACATTTACTGTATTAAGTACAGGAAGCATCATATACGCACCCTTTATCCAAAGGGTTGATTCTAATCAAATAAGCAAACATTAAACAGCTAAAATAGGAAAAAACAGTTTCCACAATACATATTAAACAATCCCAGATACAAATTCTTGCACCACAAAAGAAAAGCCAAGATCCTACAATATTGGGAAGGATAAATGTTTCCTGTGAAGGAGTGTAGCGCCCATGCCTAGAAACAGAGGGGGTGAAATGATCGCCCTGTCGGCCTGTCCCCATGAAAGGCAGAAATGCCCACCCTGTTGATGCCTCCGCGCACACGCACAGGGGCCACGCTCCCCCACAGAGAACTCTTGCCCTATTGAGAATTACATGAAATGCTAAAAAAAACAGGAGAATTAATGAGAGAGTCGAACTTTCCACAGCACTTTCTAAAACCTATTCAGATGGGTGATAAATATTATTAAGACACAAGCATGTAATTAGTAACAGTTTAGGAAAGAGAGATCCGCCTTCTGGTCTTTGAAAGAATAAAGACCTTTTTTTCCTTTTTGGGAAGGGGAGTTGAGGGTTTGCCTCTTTATGAGCTAATTGGCCTCAAGAACACCACTCCCTAGCATTTTGAAACATCTGCAGCCACGGACTAGGGCCTTTCTTGTCCACATCCCATTCCTTTGGATACCATGGAAACTGCCACATCAGGAAGCATCGCTCAGGATGAGGCATCATGGCAAGGTGTCTCCCATCTGGTGAACAGATTGCCGCTACACCCAATGGAGACCCATTCGGGTTGAAAGGATAAACCTCTGTCACCTTCCCATCATCATCACAGTATCTCAATGGGGTCAAGTCAAGTTTAAGGACATGATCTAAAACATCATTGCCAGGGAAATATGCCCTCCCCTCGCCATGAGCAGCCCACACACCCAATGTACTACCCTCCATTCCTTTGAACATTATTGCAGGTGAGTTACCTATCGTCACACTGGTGAAGCGGCATTCAAACCTACCAGACTGATTGTGGATGAACCTTGGCTGAGATGGGTCCCCACCCATACCAAGGGTGCCTCCAACTTGAGCTCCTGGGACCCATCCCAGCAAAGCCATAAGCTGACACCCATTGCAAACTCCAAGACTGAATGTGTCACGCCTGTTATAAAACTCCTGGAATTGCGTTAGTAGAGGTTGGTTGAACCTTATGCAGGCTGACCAACCTTTTGCAGAGTCCAGAACATCTGCATAACTGAAACCTCCTACAAACACAATCCCGCGAAACTGGTGTAAAGAGAATGCCCCACTAAGAAGGTCTGACATTGTGATATCCCAGGGTTCAAAACCAGCAGCATAAAATGCAGCAGACATTTCTCTGTCCCCATTGCTACCCTCCTCTCGGATCACAGCTACTTTTGGTTTTTTACTTGCTTCGATCCATTTCGAATCAGTAAATGTAGGAGTGAAGGACAACATCCAAGAAGGCCTTTGCCTACTCTTCAAACCCTCTTTTTCTGCTTCAACACAGGAAGCCAACCTTTGGAACCTTTCTAGATGGAAACTAGTTTCCTCCCACATGTCTCGGAGGTGAGACATCTCCTCTTTCAATTGGATTGCCCCATCAACCCTTAGTTCTATAGTGGGTGAAGCAGTTACATGCCCAATGACCTCAAAGTAAATGCCGACCCTATCAAGCTTCTCCATGACTACATCCAAGTTCTGCTTGCTAATCTCAATTACGAGACCTAGCTCTTCTGCAAAGAGTGCTTCAAAGAGGCTCTTACGATGTGAACTAAAGTCCAAAAGGACACCACAGTTCCCAGCAAAAGCCATTTCAAGGACACAAACAATCAGCCCACCATCACTAATGTCATGACCAGCTGAGATCAATCCACCAGTAAGCAGTTCCTGAACAAAGTCGAAAACTGTTTTGAGGTAAGGGGCATCATCAAGATCAGGGCATTCATCTCCAACTTGGTCAAAAACCTGAGCAAAAGCAGATCCACCCAAACGCCGCTTTCCTTTAGCCAAATCAACATGAAGCAGGACACCATCATTTCCGAGCTTCAGGTCCGGAGTCACTGTCAATGTTATATCCGGACAAGTGGCGTAAGCACTGATAACAAGATTTCCAGGAGCCTTGACAACCTCACCATCTGCATGGGCTGCCATGGAAAGGCTGTCCTTGCCCCCATCAATTGCAATACCCAATTCAATCATTGCTTCTGAAAGAGCAATAGCAGCATCATACATTGCTGCTCCTTCCCCATCAAGCTTAGCAGCGTACATCCAGTTCCCACTTGCCTTCACATCAGAAAGAGAAGTAATCTTAGCCCAGACGAGGTTTGTAAGTGCTTCTCCAACAGCAAGCCTCGCCATTGCTTTTGGATCTAGCAAACCTTTGATGGGCTGCTCCCCAATCGCACAAGCACCCCCAGAAAGATCATTATATGTTTGAGCAATGACTGCAACATCAGAAAGTGTAATTTGCAAGGGCCCAACAGTCTGCTGCTGTGCCACAAGACCTGTCACACACCTATCTACTTTAGTCGTCAAAAAGCGCTTCGAACAAACTGATGGAAGCCTTAGTACCCTTTGTAGAGAATCCATTAATGTGGTCCCAGGGGCAATATCAAGTGGTTTCCGGGTTTGAATCATCCGGTTGAATTCAAAGCATTTCTGAGGCATATCACCGAGCACTTTCTCAAGATCAAGATCCACAGCAGGAGGGGGCTCAGGAAGTCCACTTGAATGGCAATGTTCCCTAGCTAAGCTATCTACAAGAACAATTTGACCCTTACCATCGATAGCTCCAATAACAGCCATGGACACCCTTTCTCTGTCGCAAATTGATTGTAGAAGACCACGGCTCTCAGGCTTCACAAGTATTGCATCTTGTTCTTGGTACTCAGCACCCCATATTTCTAAAACTGACATTGTATGGTCACCAACTACAATTGCCCGAATATCAATCTCAGCACCCTTTGGATGTATTATTTCTTTGACAACATTACAATTGCCACCAGCACCCTGATCATGGATGCTGATAATTGGGTTCTTCTCCCCCATCTCAACACAAGCACGGACAACACGGTACAACTTCTGTGCCATCTCTGCATCCCCTCGCTGCACTGCATTAAAATCAAGCTCTGCGTCATTCTGGCCACTCACCATGCTTGATGCTGCACCACCACCCATTCCTATCCTATATGCTGGTCCTCCAATCTTCACTACTAGCATCCCAACTTCTGGCTCACCTTTGGATATATGAATGTGATCGATCTGCCCAATTCCTCCACTAAACATGATCGGCTTTAACCATTCCCGCCTTTCTCCACTTGGGAGTCTCATTCCAAAAGTTCTAGTGTACCCCTGAATCAATGGCTCGCCAAATTTATTCCCATAGTCAGATGCACCATTGCTTGCATCAATAAGAATCTGCAGAGGGGAAGCCAAGTTTGAAGGGTATGTGAAAGAAAGATCTTCCCATGGTGCATAAGACCCTTCAATATGAAGGTTGCCAACACAGTAACCAGCTGTGGAGGCCACAACAAAAGACCCCCTCCCAGTAGCATGGGTATCCCGAATACGACCACCAGCACCTGTCTCTGCACCAGGATAAGGTGCCACTGCACAAGGGAAGTTGTGTGTCTCTGCAGTAAATAAGATATCAAGGTCATGACTAGCAATGCTCAACAGAGATGTTGAACCAGGCTGCACTGGCCGCAACTGCTTCACCAGGAAGCCCCTGATTGCACTTGAGTTGTCCTTGAACCCAATGACAGAGTTATTTGGATTTGCCTGCAAAGTGCTCTTCACAATCTGCATAAGAGTCCTACTCATAAGCTGGCCATCGATAACAATTTTCCCAGTAAAAAACCAGTGCCTGCTGTGCTCACTGTTAGACTGTGCAATATCAAAGAGTTCCACAGTTGTTGGGTTCCTCTTGATGTCATCCCTGAAGAGCTTTGTGTAATACTGTAAATCCTGTTCATCAAAGGCCAAACCCATTTCCTCATTGATCTCCTCCAGTGCTTCCCGTCCCCTCTCCATGACTGGAATGTACCGAACTTCATCGGGAATTACACTAGTCTCAAATGACATAAGCTTCTTGGGATAAACACACTCTGTCATTCGATCATGAACCATTGCAGCAAACTCGATAATTTGCTGTTCCTGCAACAAATCAGACCCTGCCTTGAGGTACAACAAGTATCTCCTTGACCTCTCCAAGCGGCTCACCTCAGTCAATCCACATGCTTGACAAATTGATACAGCATTAGCAGACCATGCCGTCGTAAAAGACAGACGGGGCCCAACTTCAACTACCACAGTGGAGACACCTTTCTGTCTGTCCTTGTCAAAAAAACTCTCGGTACCCAGATTCTGAGGCTCATACGTCTCTTGGAGAAGCCATTTTAGTACTTCAAGCTTCTCTTTTGAGAGCCTGGAGCTAAGCGCAATATTGAAACAGTGCTCAGTTTTCAGACCAATAATCTGACTGGAAATCTTGGTTTGGACCGACTTAAGAAGCTCTGTGGTTGCGTTCTCTTGAATCAGGGGGGCACGATAAAAATGTATAACCTCCCCAGCGGAGCTTCCAATTTCATTTGATTCTTCATTCGCCAAACTGCTCACCCCTTCAGAAACTACAGCCCTGGGTTTTACAGGAAGGAGAATTCTAGAAATAACACCTCCATTAAATATCCTCCTTGAATAGCTTTGATGGCGAAGGGAACCCCAGAGAATACGGTGTATCTGCTTACGAGAACTCCTCTGCAGAAACAGGTTTTGCCTCCGTGAACCCTACATAAACAGTAAAGAACATTGCACATATTTGTTTATGTTTCGCACCGAGAGTGAGGTGGGTCCGAAAGGATAAAATTCAAAAACTAACGTACCTGCAGGAACTCCGCCGCTGTGATTTCCCCTGCAGCAGCCATTTGTTGATTCTACCAAACAAAAACTGAACTTTATAAGATCCCTTGAATAATAAGAATAAGTACAGGAAAATCTGGGTATGACCATTCTTTAATTTAATCATTCAGAAACTGATGAAATGAGGTGATTACAGTTTCTTGGGTCTCGTTGATTAGAAAGCTAGACTGCTATAGATTTAGCGCTACCGAAGTGGCGTTCAAATTTCCATTAATGAAGGTTTCTGGACAGTAGCGTCGTGAGATTGCCACCATGAAATTCTGGCGAAACACCGGCATAAATGGGGTTTTGCAGTAAATTTAGTTATGAAAGCAAAAAGAGAAATGTGAAAAGTACTTACGGAGATTGTGGACTGTAGAGTGATCATATCGTCTCCCGCGAATCAGTGGCCGGAAAAACTACCGAGAGCAGGGATCTGTCCGTCACAGGATTCTGCTCAGCGCCAAAACCCTACTTGAATTATGGAGAGTGACAAAAGTAACTTTTAAAATAAAAAGGGGAATTAAATCTGAGGTGCCCAATCTTTGACAAAGTACTTTTAAGGTACCTTCAGTTTTAAAAGTGACGTTTGGGGTTCGTTGAGCTTGGTCCTACTCCACAATAAGTAAATTTCCAAAATTACCCATCTTCAGTTCTTCAACTAACTTCTTAGGTACCTTAGGTTTTAAAAGTGACGTTTGGGGTTCTTTTGAGCTTG
This sequence comes from Telopea speciosissima, assembly GCF_018873765.1. NCBI lineage: Eukaryota > Viridiplantae > Streptophyta > Magnoliopsida > Proteales > Proteaceae > Telopea > Telopea speciosissima. Next base: position 1,292,486 of record NC_057917.1, on the reverse strand, counting down.
GTCCTACTCCAAAATAAACAAATTTTCAAAATTACCCACCTTCACCTTTACTTTACCTCCGCCAACACTTGCAACACCCCTCCCTCTTCCGTTCTCACTCTGCCCTCGCCCTGCCCTCGCCCTCCCCTCCCCTCCCCTGCCCTGCCACCCCCACTCCATGTCGTTGCCTCATCCCCTGCTCGCCTATGTATTTCTCCCCGCCCCACTCATCTCGGTATTCTTGTGGCTCTTACCATGAAACCTTTCAGGTGAATGAATGGATAGTTCTGCTGATCCTTATTCCTGACATATACGAGCTTGGCTGGTTGAGGAACATAGTGACCTGCAGAAAAGAACAAGAGAGATTGATGGTTCAAGTATATATACGAGAAGTAATTGAAAATGGTTTCTTCACCTGCACAACTCACTCCTGATTCCAATTTTTTTTTAACCTTGAGGAATTGTTTACACGCCCCTAATGTTGTGTTTGGTTGTCAAGGAAATGAAAGAAATTCGTACAGATTCTCTACCTATATTTACAAAGTCTCTCCCTATACTTTTTGTTATACCATCTATAACCACTAAAGCAAATTTCTCCACAAACATTCCCGTGAGATCATGGTTTGAGGAATGTGAATCCGATCGACTAGATGGGCCAATTCGTATTAGTATTGGTGGAGATCGACACCAATTCTTGATTGATATATCATATCATACTATCATACTATATTATAAATGTAAGAACTCAAAAATCATGGCAAATCTTTTCATACCAAAAATACTCTTCAACAATATTAATAAACCCAAAAAAATACCCTTCATTAATTGTTCTCCTTCTTAGTAGATAAGGTATTTTCTTATCCACTCTTTCATTCTCTCCCAAAACAATAGGCTTAGTTAGTTCCGTCGTGTTTTCCAAGATTTTTTTGATTTTGATTGGTATAAATACGATTAAAATCACGAAAAAAACAAGATTGTGGTGATCTCACTAGTTCTTAAAAATGAAATGTCGCTCTACCTCGTCACCAATAGACAAATAGTAATAGTTAGCTCGCTCCAAATTCCAATTCACATTTTTTTGATTGATTTGAAATTTCAATCTCGGTGGTGAATCGAAACGTGTTCCCAGATCAAACTCAATTTATCGATTCCGAAGCACCCAAGATTTCTTTGATTTTGATTGGTATAAATACGATTAAAATCACGAAAAAAACAAGATTGTGGGGATCTCACTAGTTCTTAAAAGTGAAACGTCGCTCTACCTTGTCACCAATAGACAAATAGTAATATTTAGCTCGTTCCAAATTCTAATTTATATTTTTTTTATTTGAAATTTTAATCTCGGTGGTGAATCAAAATGTGTTCCCAGATCGAACTCAATATATCGATTCCGAAAGCACCCACTCCAAAATCTACCTGTTTTGTTCACTCCACTTTCAATCTTTCCAGTGAGTTGCAACGCTGGCCACTGGTGATGTCACATTACAGTCTCCTTTATCCATAAGTTTTTTCACCTCATTTTCTATCTTATTGTCGCTTTTAATAGTATTCTTGAGGCTTTATTTGATAGATTTTTATGTTTCATTGAATTCTTGAGCAGTGCTGGTTTGTATGGGCCATGGTCGAACCTCCATTACCTGTCGAGAACAAGAACAAGTTGTGGAAGGGTGTCTTCGCTGTTATTGGGATCATAACAACCCTTGTTATTAGGGGTGTCAATGGGTCGGGTTGGGTCGGGCCTGCCTAAACCCTGACCCTGACCCTAGAGGCCTTAACTTAAACCCTGACCCAACCTTGGCAGGGCTAAGAAACCCATGAACCCTAACCCGACCCTGCCAAGGTTTTTCCTAACCCGGCCCGGCCCAACCCGACCCTGATAAGGTCGGGCAGGGTCGAGTTGGCCCTGATTGACCCTGTCCCTGATGATGTGTGGGAGAGTGGAGAGAGAGAGAGATGAAGTAAAACCCTCAACCTCAACAACCCTTCAAACTTTACTTCAAGCCTCTCAAATCTCTCAATCCAATTTCCAAACCAGAAGAAAATCCAAGAAACAAAGTGTACAAACAGAAAAAAGGAAGAGACAGAGAGAAAAAAAAAAATTAAAACAGAAAGAGAAGAAGAAAAGGGTTATCAGCGTTTTCAGTTTGGATAGGTATGAAGAAGCGCAAGGTTCACCCATCACCACCCGTCGTCTCCAACCATCTTGCTTTCCTTGTGGCAACACTTCTGACGTTGACGGTAGCACTTTCTCCAGAAGAAAAGGAAGTATTGGAGTATCTCTATCTCCAAAGTCCAAACGAGAACGATAAATGAGGCTAATCCAGACATCGCAGAGGGAAAGAGATGGGGTTTGGAGACGGCGCATGAAGGGAAAGAGAAGGGAAAGAGTGAAATGTGAATCACCAAGCTAATCCAGACATCGCAAAGGGAAAGAGATGGGGTTTGGGGACGGCGGATGAAGGGAAAAAGTGAAATGTGAATCGTTTTTAGGTTTCGAGGGTTTTGAGTGTTTTTTTTTTAATTTTTTGTTAGGATAAAGAAAAATATAATATATATCTATATATAAATATCTATATATCTATATATTTACTTATAAGCAATTCAGGGTGGGGCAGGGCCGGGCCGGGCTCAACCCGAGGCCTAAACCCGATCCCGACCCGACCCTGCCAGGGTCAAGCTATTTCTAAACCCTAACCCACCCTTCAAACTAAAAAATCAGGGTCGGGTCGGGTCGGGTTCTGGCCAAGCGGGCTTTATTGACACCCCTACTTGTTATATATGGTGTCTTACAAGCACGATTCTTCTCTCAATTCCTTGTAATCTTAGTTATCACCATTTATATTATGGAACATAATCAAGAAAAGGTTCAATCTAGATTCCCAAGATTGCAGATTTTGTTTTTACAATTTGTTTTTGTATGCTTATGAATTCAAGATTTTCCTTTGTTTGAAAAGCATGAATCTGTGTTAATAAGGGAAATATTGGATTTACTGTATCAATCGTGGGATTTTGAAAATATACTTGCCCTTCCATTTTGAAATTGTTCTAAATTCAAGTGTGATCTATGTCTACCAGTTGGGTCCCCAAATCGTTTAGTTGCCCTTGTCTCCTAGCTAGCCAAGTTTGAACTTTTTTTATTTATATTTAAATTTATCTTTTTATGTGTGTGTTTTACTTTTGCTACTTGATCTTTAGCATATGTTTTCTCTTTTTATTTGTCGAAAATGATCCATAATGTCTCTACGAAGTGTTATTCAATGAAGAGATGCCCGGATGCAATAGATTTTAGCATCATTTTGAAAAAAAATCTCATGTAAAGAAAATGAGTAGTCAAATTGGGAGAAATTTCTTAAATAGAAAGAGATTAATTGGTTTCCATTTCCAGTCTACGGTTTCATAAAATGTTCTCATTCTGCTGGAGCTATTCAAAATTAGGGTCCTTAAATCACTCTGTTGTATGATTTTGGGTCTTTCAAGTTTCTAGGGATGATGGTTTTTGGATATTTTGGCTGAGGAATAACCACAAGATGTGGTCCGCTTATTTTTCCCATTAAATAAGGGGAGAAGGTGTCGGCTGAATTTTGTCCTATGCTTGTATAATGACTATTCCAACAGATGCAACATAGGTCAAAGGGTTGTACACGTAAGCTTGACAGTGTTTTGAGTGGTTTTGTAATATCCAAATTCAGTCTAGGTAATTGGATGGCTTTAAAACATGGATCCGTATGTAGGAAAGGTCAAACAATATTATGTTTGTGTTATAAGGTAATTTTCCTTTTTTATCTTAAATGAATCTGATTAAAAAATTTGTTAAGATTTTGTATTGAACTTTGTTGACCAGTATTGGTTGACAGATTGTTGGTTTCTGCCTGAAAGTTAAGAGTATGAAATTCTCTCTCGTCTATTGAATTTCTATTGGATTGGCCACAAGAATGTTCACTTTTCTTGTCCATTGCTCATCTCTTAACATCAGCATTGTGTTCTACTTTTTTCAGTTTTGAAGATGTACTAATCACGCTAAAGTAATTTCCATCCCCCTCCCATGTAATGGACATCTGAACATGCATTGCATTCTATTCCACAGAAGGTACTTATCAGTGTAGTGAGTAAAACCATACCTTGGCAAAGTGACTGAAACTGCTAGCACATGTATTGGGGTCCTGGCACTTGCATATGCTCATTGAATGTTCATTTTCAGAAATTGCATAGAAAAGGGTCAAAAAAATCATTTGAAACCACAAGGAATAATACCAGTTAAGGATTTGAAGATTTTGTGGATAATATTCCTTCTAGAGTTTGTCTACTTCTTGGTTTTAAATCTTATACTAGATTTTCTGTGCTATTTGATAATAACTGGCAAGGCACTGTCTTACTTATACTAGATCTTCTGTGCTATTTGATAATAGTATGATGGGCGTTTTGATCGCCATTCTCCCCTTCCGTTTCCCGTGTCTTTGACAATGTTTTTGAATTGATGGAAAAAAATACTAAAGATATTATCAACAACATTTATAAAGTGTTATTGCTACATCTGGATGAAACAATTGATTTTAGGCTAGAATTATAGTTAAAAGGAAAAAAAAAATGGATTACTATAATTTTTGTTTATATAAACAATTTTATTATTTAAGTAAAACATCTAAAATGTTTGGTGTTCATTTCGGTTATTCATATATGAAAAAAAGCAAACACGTGCAACTTTACTAGTATATATATATATATATATTGGTAGATCAATACAAAACAAGGGTATAAATGTTTTTTTTTTAAAAAAAAAAAAAAACTAATTTTTTGAACAGTATATGGGTAAATCTGTCTAATCCACACTGATACTGATTACTAAAACCTTGCTTGGGATTTCTAAATACAAACTACCCTTGTTCTTCTTTTCAGCATCCTGCAAATCCTTTGAGAAGTAAAACCAGGATTTGAGATCTGGATCACTCAGGTCAATTTTGATCTCCCTCCTTCCCTGGTCCATGCATTTCTCTCTCTCTCTCTCTCCACAATAGTTTTTTTTACAAGAAAATTGAATTTTCTCACCCTCAATAGTGATGTTTATATCAAGGAGGTGAGAGAAAAACTTGTTGGGAATGAATGCACAACCACGAATAAGAAATCAAGCAATCAAGAAAAATAACATGATTTAGCACAAATGCCTACATTCACCCAACCCAAGAGAACTAGAGATTTTTCATTAAAACTTACAAAAAAAAAAAATTTACTTTCTACACCACTCCACCTTACAAAGTGATCTCCCCTTTGCTTGTGTCAAGGTTTTCTCACAAAGGCAATATATACGGAACCCAAAAACCCTTATCCCACACAATTACAGTTCTACCCCGTACATGTAATGGATCCAAAAACCAATCCAATTACAAATACAAATACAAGCCCAATAATAATTATGTGGACCCACAGAATACAAGACACACTCAATAGATTAACCCCAACAACTTCCACATTGGCTGGGATTTTGCAAGCCACCTTAAAGAAGATTGTTGTTTATGTCGACCCTGCAAACTCCATCATTGTCTCTACCTACCCACCATACCCAATTGGCATGGCCCACACCCTCACCCGAGGTGTTCCATACGTTCGCCGTTGTCGCATGACGTGATGTGGCTCCACCTCTCTTATTGTTGCAATCTGCTTTAAGAGATTATTGCCACTCACCAATTCTAAAGCGAAAGACTCATGCTTCTTTCCCGACGTACACTTGTTCGTTGTTTGAACCATCTGTAGTTTGTATCGTCCACCTGTGACTCTTGCCTAAGTTTCAAGTGTAGCTCCACTTGTTTCAGCTGTAGCCCCCTACAAGTCTGTACAGATTCCCAATCATCCGTCCTTACATCATAACCATGACCCCTCTAGAAATCCCGAGAACTCCAACTTCATATGAGCATTTGAAACCTCACGAATCCAATGTTCGCAGTTAAATCAGATTTTTCCTTATATCCAGTACAAGCCTCACCCCAGTCAAAGTTCGCACAATCCCATCAAACATGCAAATCCGTATAGTTCCAATATCGGCAACCTCGATTTCAGCATTATTTGTCATTTTGACAGTACTACTATCACATGCATGATATATAACAAAGTGATCCCTGACTGGACACATATAAAATGAATAACCCGAATCTAAAATCCAATTTGAAAATCTCATATCTAACAAAGTAGTGAGATAAACATCTTCATCATCACTCTAGAACCCTATGACAATAATATGTTGTGATTTATCTTCATTCACCTTCACCTTTTTATTCTCCTTACGCTTCGAATGATTCCTCTTTATATGACCACCCCTTGCAATAATAGCAAATTATTTTTCGACTTTTCAACTTGGAGCGATCCTTGTACTTGTTGAACTCCTCCAATATTTCATTTGATCTGCCTCTTTCCTATCCAACACCTACAACGAAGGTACCACCATCCTCTAACGTTCTTCATTGTTATTTTCTCATTATATTTCATTCATCAACAAAGCAATAATGACATTGTCAAGTTTAAGAGTATCTTTACCAAACAATAGCGTAGTCACGATGTAATAAATAAAGGAGGTAGTAATGCCCAAGAGAAGTTCTTTGTCCTCTTTTGATCTTAACAGCTATGGCTGACAATCCCTTTAATATCGTATTGAACTCAACCAAGAGCACCTCAAACTTTGCTTTCTCTGATAACAAAGGTCATATAACAGTTTTTTCACAAAATCGCCGATTTGTCAACGACCTGAACTTATATTTGCCTTACAATTTTACCAAACTTCCTTTGGATCCGCCAACCCGATGACCTCACGAAGAGTGTTATTCGTAAAATACCACTGGACTTTGTTGTTTATTAAATCCCCCAACTAATGCCATTCATTTTCTTTCATTTTTTTTTGACTTTTTCGATTTCTTATTGAGAGCCTTGAGTCTTAACTATCTCCTCTAGTGTAAGAATATTCTCCATCCGTTATTACCACATAGTGAAATCATTATGGCCATTGAAAAGTTCTATGGAAAAGCTTGAACCTTCATCGCCAGCCGATTTGTGCATTCCATGTTTGCCATCAACGTTAATGAATCTGATTATCATCGATCTTTGCATGAACCCACACAATCTATTCTAACAGAGTGGAATATGCCCAATCCATCCATTCCACTATGTCATGAATGTCGAATAACCTTTAGAGCACCTAACCTTTGTACCACACTGTTTGCACGATTCTATACATAACCCAAACCCTACAGAACGGGCTTGGAAAACTTTTTTTTTTTTAGTTCTCCTTCCATACAACTCCCTCTCTCCTTCTTAAACGTTACCTTATTCTTTTTTTTTTTGGATTTCGCGAAACCCCTAATCGTGTTAGTTTCTTCTCTATCTATTTATCCCTGTAGGTACAAACGAATCTCCACATTTTTTTTGGTTTCTTTTCCTTTGAGTTGAGTTATGTGAAACACAATCACCATGATAACAACATCTGAACTCACACAAAACATGAGATTTATTCACACTTTTTTTTTTGGGGGGGGGGAATTATTAGCGCCACCCCCTGAGTTATCCCGCTATTTTAATGCAATCCCACTAAGTACCAAAATATTAAATCTGGCCAAAAAATTAATGGGGTTAGCCTTTTAACTGTTAATAATTAGTGTTGTCAACAGGTTAGATTTTTTAAAAGACTATTTTGCCCTTTCCCTTAAAACAACAGAGCCTAGTCTTCATCTTCATCAGTCGAACGAATAAGACTTCCCATCTCTGCAACTGGTCACTACTGCCCATCTCTCACCTTTGCACCCTTGCACATACTCACTTGGTCACTTCTCACCTCTCTTGTCCCTTCCCCATTTTTTTTCCTTCTATTCCTGTTTCAGAGTAAAAGAGGAAGAAGAAGATGAATCAAGGAAACCCTAACCCTAAATGCCTAAGCCTCAGAGACGGACTACGTGAGAGAGAGAGAGGGAGGGAGAAAGTAAGTGGGTAGGTAGGTTAAAAAGGGAAGATTTCAATAGTGTCCTTGGGTTTCATGATTAGTTCACTATTCAAGCTACTGAAGGACGTTTTGGTGACAGTTTTTGGTGAGATAGTTATGGGTAGTTAATTTGGTGAGATGTTGGCTGAAGAGCACATGGCTTTGATTGTAATTGAATTTCCAATCATTTGTAAATTCATTCGAGAGTAGAATTATGAATCGGTTAAGGATCTATTTTATTTCTTAGAAATGTGTATCATAAAGATGCTCTGCTTTATGCTCTCCGGTCTCCCAATTGCCATACTAAGGAGATTGATGAAGATGATGATCTACATGAAGTAGGTGAAGGGAGAGTGAGAAAAGCCCTAAAGTTTCTTTGTAAACTTGAGTTGTTAGGGGACATGGTCATGGCCAGCCAAATTGGATCCTAAAATTCAAGCAAATGATGCCTAGTCGTCTCTTGTTCAAGCCCAGACTAGCAACACGACCGTAGTATTTAATGGCTAGAATCCACTCCTGCTTTAGCTGTTGCAATTTACACAAAACAAGAGACAATTGCCGTTGTGTTTTTTTTATTTTTTTTTAATTCTTGCCGGTTTTTTTCTGACACCGAAATCATGGTCACCGAAAATCTAAAGGGCACCTGTGAGCTAATTTGGTCACAAGCGCCGGTAAGCAATGGTCAAAAAGGTTTTTCCCCTATTTTCGTTTTGGTTCCTTATTTCACATTTTGAGGGAAGAAGGAGAGGGAGTATTCCCTCTACGATTCCTTCTTTTGTTTAAAAAAAAATTTTAATATAAGAAGAAGAGAGGTAGGGCTGGGTCTTTAGAGGGTAGTTTAGTCATCTGCATTACACACTGTTAACCCGATTAGTTTTGGGTCAGATTTGATATTTTGGTACTTAGTGGGGTTGCATTAAAATAACAGGATAACTCAAGGGGTGGCGCTCGGTATTTCCCCCCCTTTTTTTTTTCTTCTCCTTTTCACTGTGCAATATCTTTTACACGATCACACATGCTGTAAAAGAAAATCAAATCCGTACTCTATTAGAAGGGAAAAATAAATTATTTTGCTCTCCTTGCACATCACCCTTAGCTCAAACCTTCGTGCATACCCTATAACAACATGTTGAACCTCGCTCTGATACCACTTACTGGCAACGAATGCGCAAACACGAGAATGAAACCAAGCAGAAAAATTAAACAAGACACAAGAGAACAACAATTTTTCACTAAACCTAAAAAACTCTTTACACCACTTCCCACCTCATATGGTGATCTCAATTACTCGTGTTTAGGTTTTTCCCACATAAAATATATAGTGAACCCAAAAACCATAATTCCCACATAATACCGTTTCTACACTGTACAATTAATAGACCCCAAAACCAACCCAATTATAAATACAAGGCCAATATTAATTATGTAGACACACATAATACAAGCCATACTCAACCTAAAAAAAATTGTATCCGCATTTTTTTCGTCTCTCTTCCTGTGGCGATTTTTTCGATTTCTCATCTTCGGGTTGCTTGCTGAGTAAGGTTTGGGCTTCTTCCCGAGGAAGCCTGTGGTGCCAGCTGTAAGTGTAGCGGTTCGTCTCCTCTCTCGTTCCTTGAGAGCTTTATATCCCTTGCGATAGGGTTTCTTTTCTCATTTTTTTTCTTAAAACTCCACTCCTGTGAGAGGTTAGCTTTGAAGGTCTGCTCTGGAGATCCTCTCGTCTGGAGCGCTTCTCTCTGACGGTTTTTACCTGAGGACGCCTCTAACCTCGCTTTCCTCTCCACGACCTGAGTTTGCTTCCCTTCTTGATTCTTTTGGTAGGTATTTTCATTAGATCCATGGCTGTCCGTGAGGTTTCCTGTGTTTTTTCATTTCGTCTTTGTGTTTCTTTACCATAAGATAGCTTTTCTTCTCTCTGTTGTTGTTAGAACTGTTTCTTATGCTTAGTTTTCCTTGTGTGTTTTCTTTATCATAGGATAGATCTGCTCGTTTTCTTTTAGTTTTCTTGTTGACTTTTCTGGTAGGTATTTTTTCGCCAGATCCATGGTTGTCCGTGAGGTTTTCTGTGTTTTTTCGTTTTGTCTTCTTTGTTTCTTTAGCTAAAATAGCTTTTCCTCTCTCTGCTACTGTTAGAGTTGTTCTTATGCTTAGTTTTCCTTGTGTGTTTTTCTTATTTTAGGATAGATCTGCTCATTTTCATTCAGTTTCTTTGCTACGTCTTAGATATGTTCTCTTGATTGAGGTTCGTCTCTTCTTGACTTTTCTGGTAGACATTTGTTTTGCTAGATTTGTCCCTTACCATAAGGTTTTTCTGTTTTACCTAGTTGCATTTTCTTTTGCTTTCTTTACCCATGATCGCATCTCTTTTCCCTGCTGTTGTAAGAACTATTGCTATGAATAGCTTCCTTGTGCATTCCTTTCCTTCAGATTCTTTGCTATGTCTTAGCTATGTTTCTTGACTGAGGTTTGCTTTCTTCTTGATTTTTCTTGTAGACTTTCATTTTTGATAGATCCATGTCCGACCGTGAGGTTTTCTGCCTACCTAGTTTCGTTTTCTTTTGTTTCTTTACCTAAGATAGCATCTCTTTTGCCTACTGTTGTTAGAACTGTTGCAATGTTTAGTTTTCCTTATACGTTTTTTCTTGTTTGAAGGATAGATCTGCACGATCTTTCTTTCAGTTTCTTTGATTTTCTAGCTATGATTCTCACTTATGTTTAGTGTTCTTTTTCCCTGCATACTGCTCTAATTTGCTCTCTAGATCTTTGTTCTCTTTAATTTTCTTCTTTGATTAGAGCTATGCTTGGTTTGATTAGATCTCTGGTTGTATGCTCGACCTGTTTGCCTATATAGATAGTTCTTTGCTTTGTTATACCCTAACTATAGCTGATCTGTTTTTGGTTTAGATTCGTTTTTCGGTGTGCACTTATGCTTCTCTTGCTTACTTCTTTCCTTTTTTCACTTACATCTGAATGCTTATACAAGGATTTTAGCAGAAGAAGATCCTATCATTTCACTTAGATCTGGTTTATCCAACTTCTCTAGGTTCTGCTTTCTTATTAGATTTTATTTGTTATTAGATCTTTGCTTGTATGTTCAATTAGTCTTTGATGTTTTTTGAATTTTTTCACTGCTTGACTAATATATTACAGTAACTACTCTCCCTTTCCCCGTAGCCCCTAGCATAATCTGTTTCCCTGCTTCATGTCCTTAAAACTACATAAACTGTGCCTTGTTTTTTTGGTTCTTAGCATCTCCTCCATCTTTGATAAAGTGCTAGATCATTCTTTTGTGACTCATTTCTTTAAGGACTACCAATCGATTATGTCTCACTCTTTACTAATAAATCTGGACAGCTTGGCACTCTATACATGCATTCCTGGTCGGGTGGAACCCCTCCCCCTTTCTTTATTTTTTGATCTTGACTTTGTGGCTGGTTTTACTAATCTCCTAGTTGCTATGTTCTTGCTAGCAGTTTGTTCTCTCTACAGAAGGATAATACTGGATTTACTTCTAAAATGGTGTGCCTGGGTTACAGTATTTTTTGTGCACTGCGCTGCCCTTTGGGTCTATTTGGGACTCTCCCTGCTCTGTAATTGGTTGTATTACTTGATTTCGAATCCTCAGGTGTATTTTTTGTGCTTGTACTCTAAGGTCTTGTTTGTATACCTAAGTGCTGTCGTAGTTGTGTGGAGCACCCTCTTGTATTCCGGGAATTTGGTATTTGTGGTGTTGGGCTTGTTGGAATCCTTTAGTATTGATCTCCTATTTTCTATTGTAAGTATGGAAGAGTATCAAAGTGCTAGTGTAACCGGGCTGGCTCCAAACCTAGGCAGCACTATAGAAGCAGATCTGGACCTTAGTGCTGACATTTGCTCAGAAGGGGGCAACGTCAACTGGGACCTTCTATTGGTAGGGAAGCTTTTGGCTCCAAAGCATATATCTGCAACTACAGTCTTTAAGGCCTTATCTGTGGCATGGAATGTTCGACGGGAGCTGGAGGTCCGACAAATTGACGTAAATCTTTTCCTTCTTCAGCTCGAGCACTCAAGGGAGATAAATCTAGCTATGGTCAATGGGCCCTGGCTAGTAAAGCAATTTGTAATTGTATTCCAGCCATGGTCAAAGGAAACTCCCCCTGCTATGTTTTGATTGGGTGGACCTCTGGGTCCATGTGTTTGACCTCCCCTTATACCTCCATACAAGGGCAATCGCTGAGACAATCGCGGGAAGATTTGGAGTGTTTCGTGCGGTGAGGCTCCCTGCCTCATTTAGGAATTACTCAAAGTCCCTTGCTATCCGGGTCTCCATTCAAGTAGATACCCCAATACGAACTGGCATGCGCCTATCCTGTGTGGGTGCAGGCCTAATATGGGTAGAGTTTGTCTATGTAAAATTGCCTTCCTTTTGTTTCTATTGTGGCCTGATTGGACATGATATGCGCGGGTGCCATGTTAGGGGTGACTTTATTCAGGGGTTTCGTTCACCCCTTTTCATACATTTTCCCGTTCCTACAAGAAACTCTTGCTTTGAAACCTTATTTGAAGACTGGCTCCGCCTTGGTGGATCCACTGTTCGCCCCGTTGCAGTGGTACAAATGACCCTTACTGCAAAAGCTATTCTGATTGATCAGGAGCTATGTTATATAAAGATTGTATCTCCCTATGATCCCGATAAAGCACAAAGCATGTGCAATCTGATCTTCTCCCTGCTTAGCCCAGAGGACAGGTTCAAGCAAAGGCAATGCCCTTCAACAACACCAGTTTTCCTTGGGCCTCCCAATTTTAGGCCTAAAAAGTGCATGATGTCAGCCTCCAAAACAGCTAATAGAATTGGTGGTGGTTTCGGTTTAAGAAATAGTGGGCCTACCTTTAATGCCCCTACAAATGAGGAACCTTTTCCTTATGGTTTGAGATATGGGCCCCTTAGCCATTCAAAGCCCCATCTCGCGTGCTTTTCTCCGATGAAATCCCTGCATGCATTAATGTGGGATCTCTTCCCAAACGTCCTGTTTGCCCAATTAAGGACTCTGGTGTGGTCGTACCTATTTGTCCGCCTTCCTACTCAATGTTGCCACAAATGGAATAGGGTACTATTGGTGATTTGGAGCCACCTATTCTTATCCATTTCCTTTCTGAGGAGGTATCCCCCACTACTGCAGAATCTTCTGTTGGCTCCCAGTCTATACGTAGCTCACCAACGAAAAATCTATCACCAGGAGAAGATGCCTCCAGCACAATGGTACTTGCTACGACATCCAAAATAGTTGTCGTTACTTGACTAGATCCATGTGAAATCCATTCCTTTGTTAAAATTGAGGAAATCTACAGCACAAAGTCCCCAAGTAGTCGATCCTCATTAAAACGCAAATCAAATATTTGACCTAGCCCAATAATTCAGAATTTCAAGCGGCTTCAGATCTCCCAAGGCTTGGGTCTTGACCCTCCATTACTTGCTTGGCGCCCTCCTTCACAGGGTGCCCCCCGGCAACTTAAATTCCCTATGACAGAATCAAAATCTGAAAGGGTGTGGGTAGCTGCCCTCGACCAGCCCCCCAAGACGTAATGAGTCTATTATGCTGGAATTGCCAGGGAAGTGGTCGCCCCCTGATAATACAGTACTCGAGCACATTTTGCTCCTCATCTAAGCCAGACCTGGTCTTCTTAATGAAGACTAAACAACAGCAAACTCATTTAGTCAAGTTAAAAAGAAAGTTAGGCTTTGGCAATATGTTATGTGTTGACCCTATTGGACTCAGTGGAGGGAATGCCTTATTCTGGAATGACTCCTTTAACGTCAGTGTTCAGTCTGCCTCATCAGGGCTGGTTGACACTATTGTGGGCAATCAATCCTTTGACACTAGATTGTATATTACATTTGTGTATGGCGAACCCCGCTCTGATAAAAGACATATCTTTTTGCAGGAGCTAGCCCAACTTGGTAGAACCATCTCTAGGCCATGGCTATGCCTTGGGGATTTTAATGAGGTTCTCTCCAGTGATGAGAAACAGGGAGTGATCCCTAAAACCATTACACAAATTGGTAATTTCCAAAGCACTCTTGACTCATGCAATCTATTTGAGCTCAAATTCTTTGGCCCTCCTTTCTCTTGGTCAAACAAACGAAGAGATAATGATCTTATCATGTCTAGTATTGATAAAGTCCTTGGGAACCCGACTTCATTCGTATCTTTAGTTGTGTAACTGTCTATAAGCACCCTATATTGGATCAGACCACACTCCAATGGGAGTTCACATAGTCCCTTCTATGAAGAAAAAGTGGCATTGCCTTAGATTTGAAGATAAATGGGAAGGTCACCCAGACCTGAAAAGTACCATTGCTAATGCTTGGGCCACGGACTTTGATGGGTCTGCTCTATACACCCTACACCAAAAAATTAAGAAATGTGGTGGTGCACTTCGTTGTTAGAGTAAAGCCACTTTTGGTAATCCCGTGATGAAATCTGTAAAGTCCAAGAAGACCTTGCCCTTATTCAAGCTGACCCTAGTCGATTTTCCCTGCAACGCGAGGAGAGACTCCTTATCCTTTCCTTAGAAACTCTTCTCAATCAAGAGGAATGTTTTTGGGCACAACGATCTCGAGTTAAATGGTTGCAAGCTGTGGATTGCAACACAAATTTTTTTCATACTACTGCTTCCCGGCGGAGCCAATTTAATTCAATCCATCGCCTTGACTCTGTGGAATGGCTATCTTTTAAAACTGGTCTTGCAAATCATATGATCTCATACTTTAAAGAGGCTTATGAGTCCTCAAATCTAACAGATTCTTCATCTTATCTTGATAGGTTTTCCCCTAGGGTTTCTGCCTCCCAGAATTCCTTCCTTTATCGTCCTTTTTCTGCTGAGGAGATCAAGAAGGCAACCTTTCAAATTGGGTCGTATAAAGCTCCAGGCCTTGATGGGATGCCAGCAAAATTCTTCCAATCTAACTGGGATATAATTGGGCCTGATGTCATTGCTACTACTCTTAGGTTCTTTAATAATGGGTACATGCTCCATGACTTTAATAAAACTGTTATCATCCTTATACCAAAATAGAAACATCCAGAAGTCATAAGTCATTTCTGTCCTATCAGCCTTTGTGTTTTATAAAATAATTGCCAAGTGCTTGGTTAATAGGATGAAACCCTTTATGAATCTTATTCTTGGACCGTACCAAAGTGTCTTTATCCCTTCCCACTCAATTTCTGATAACATCTACATAGCTCATGAAATCCTACATTCCATGAAAACTAAGTCGGGTCGTTTAGGAAGCATGGCCATTAAACTTGACCTCAGTAAAACCTATGATAGGATAGAGTGCAGTTTTCTCGAGGCAATCCTCCTCAAGTTTGGTTTTTCTAGGGTCTGGGTACATTGGATTATGCAATGTGTTACAACTGTCGAATTCCATTTGAGGGTCAATGGCTTTATTAATGGGCGTTTTTCTCCCAAAAGGGGTCTCCGACAAGGTTGCTCCCTTAGCCCATATCTTTTTATCTTATGCCAATAAGCCCTCACCCATCACTTCACTTTAGTTGCTAGTAACGTTTCTCTCCCGGGCTTTCAAGCCAATAGAGCTGGACCTAAGATCTCCCATTTGTTTTTTTGTTGATGATTGCCTTATCTTTGCGAAAGCAAACGTGGGTAGTTGTAACACAATCTTGGATATTCTTCGTCAATATTGTTCGGTTTCGGGCCAAGAGATAAACTTCAACAAATCCTGCATTCTCTTTAGCCCCAATACCACCTCTCTCTTAAAATACGAGATCTCTTCCCTTTCAGGGTTTACTTTAGTCAATGATCTTGGTAAGTACCTTGGCCTACCAACTTCTTTTGGCCGTTCAAAACGTCTAGCTTTCCAGAATATTCTTCAATGAATACGTGCCAAGCTCTCTGGCTGGAAAGAAAACCTCCTTTCCGCAGCTGGGAAGGAAGTACTTATCAAATCTGTATTGTCATCTATTCCAATGTTTGCTATGTCAATGTTCCACCTCCCTTCCAACATTTGTTATGATCTTGATGAAATGTTAAAACAATTTTGGTGGAAGGATAATAAAGATAAAGACAGCTGTTGGGTCAAATGGGGCAAACTCTGTTTGAGTAAGAAATCTGGGGGCATGGGCTTTAGGGATTTTTCTTGTTTCAATCAAGCACTCTTAGCTAGACAATGTTGGCGACTTATACACCAGAGCGATGCCCTTTGGGTCCAGGTCTTTAAAAGCCGTTATTTTTCTAATTCCTCTTTCTTGGAAGCTTCTCTTCCCTCTAATTCTTCTTGGGCATCGAACAGCCTGTTGAAAGGACGCCCCCTCCTCCTTAGTGGCCTTCGAAAGAAGGTTGGCAATGGGTAAGATATTAATATCTACAATGATGCTTGGGTCACTGGTATCCCTGGCCGTCGTATAGTATCCCCTCCCATTAGTAATGGCCCTATGGTGATGGCTGACCTCATCAATCCACTTTCCCATACGTGAGATATCTCTTTAGTTCGATCTTGCTTCTCCCAATCTGAGGCCACCAATATTCTTACCAATCCTCTTACCCCTCGAGCTCAGAGAGGAGTGTGGTGGTGGGCTTTTGCTAAATCAGGGATGTTTAGTGTAAAAATTGCCTACTTTGCTGCTTTTGACAATAAAACTGCAGGAGCTTTTGAGAGCCCATCCGCTGTTAATCCGCTATGGTCAAAAATATGGAATTTGGATATCTTACCCGAGCTTAAGATTTTCTTATGGCGCTGTTGCACGGGTAGCCTGGCTGTCTATAGTGCTCTAGCTAATAGACACCTCTTGTCTATAGATACTTGCCCTATTTGTCACATAGAGTCTGAAACTATATTGCATTTACTTGTACAGTGTCCATTTGCGGCCTCTTGCTGGAGGGCGCCCTCTTTACGCATTGATGTTTCGGATTTCCATGGCTCTACGTTTTAGGATTGGATTTCTTTTCGCCTTTGTCAGTTCGACAACTCTACTGATAGTGGCAATTTTGTCATCATCTGGGTTTCGGTACTATGGGCTATTTGGAAAGCTCGCAACCATTCAGTTTTTCGCAAGTGTGATCCTGATCTTAGGAACATTATATGTGCTATGGACATTCTGATCGCAGAAGGTAGACAAGCAGCCCATCGCTCTGAGCAGCTTCATACTATTCCTCCTATGTTCTCCATGTGCCCCATTCCCTTATTGTCGGACTCCTACCATTTCTTGTTCACAGATGATGCTTGGTCGTCTTTGTCTCAAAGGGGTGGTCGTGGAGTGATGATCTGGAATAACTCTGGACGCTTTCTGATGGCACAAAGCACTGCTGAGTTAGGTATCTCCCTCTCTGCTATGGAGGCTGAGGCATTACAAGATAACCTTTTGTTGGGACTTCACATGGGCTTGCAGCGAGTGATCATTTTTTTTGATTGCCAGGCTCTTGTGGCAGCTTTACACTCTCCGTCTAGAACGGCTAATTGGGCTACTTTGGATATTCTAGCTGATATAGATTTTCTTGTTAATTTGTTTTCTTCAGTCTTTTTTCGTTACGTCTCTCGAACGCTCAATGCAGAGGCTCATTACCTTGCTACGCGAGCTTCAAACTTATTTCTTTTAAATGTATGGTGGTTAGTCCCCCCCCTCCTATCCCTGTATTACTCCCAGCGCCTTGCTAGATTTCTTCGATTTTATAAATCATGGTAGTGTTATGTTAAAAAAAAAAAAAAAAAAAAAACCCAAAAAAATCAACTTTCCCTAAGGTGAATTTTTAGATTTAAATGATGAATTTTCTATCTGTGCAAACAACAACAAACTCAGACTTATCCCAACTTAATGAGGTCGACATGAATTTTCTATCCCTCCATGCTAAATGAGCAAAAAAAAAAAAACAAAAACACAAAAAAAAGAATATTCTAAAGGGAGAAGGTTTTAAGCAAGCAACACTGAGGAGTAGGGGTGTAAGTTTGGCCCTATTGGCCCGAGCCTGCCCTGAGCCCGAATAGGGCTTGGGTTGGATTTTTTAAACCCTAAGGATTGGTTAGGGTTGAAATTTTCAGGCCTGGGGTCATGGTCAGGTTGGGCCAGGGTTGAGACCTCGGGCTAAGCCCAACCCGACCTGAGTCTATGTTAGATTATGCTTTACAATTTATTGTTTACCAAAAAAAAAGGGTAATTATCTATTGAACTAAAATATTTATAAATTTAAGATTAGATTAAGTTTTTTAACCCAAAGAAAAGTCTATTGGTCAATTGAGTATGAAACAAACCAATACCCAATCACATGTATCTGATTTTTTTAGTGCATAAGACCAGCCCGATTAGAGTCAATCAGGGGTGGGCTGGGCTGGGCTGGGCTGAGCCCGGCAGTATTGGACCTGGGCTGACTTTGCTCAGCCTGACCGAATGCCGGAGTGCGCTTGGGTTGGGCTAACAGGACTCAAGGTCGGGCTAGCGTACGACGTACCCTCCCCAAACACAGCAGACGCTTAATATTTTCGACGGTAACCCTAGACCTATCTAACTCGTCGTTTCAGTTGAAGACCCGTATTATCGAGTCGTTGAAGGACTCTTTTGCCATTGAATCCAATGTCTAAGTGGGCAGATGGCGGTGGATAGATTCGTAATCTACAATCAAATTTCTAAATCAGGGGCATTAGTTAAAGAGAATAAAATGCTCCAACACTAAACGGTGTCAGGTTTACATGTTGGATGAGATAGGAAGGCATCGTGGGATTGATTCGTTTCCTCTGAAGTGAAGTTCTCCCTTCCCGCTTGCGGCAGGAATGGCGTAAAGTGGAAAAGGCGTTAAATTCTCACTCACGGCAACTTACTTAACTCTCTCGTTCATCCTCAAAAACTATTTTTGCCCTTTTCAAACAGACACTTCCAAGTTTTGCTGATTTCTATCGAAGATGTCCGGCGGGTTCTTCCGAGTAAGAATCCCTTACTGTATATTTTTTAATATGTTCTGTAAAATTCGTGAATTTTTCCGATCCAGTGGTGTCTACGAGTTCCATTGTCAAAAGTCTTGGCTTGATGAACTGTTTATTGGATTTGAATTTTAGGGCACCTCGGCCGATCAAGACACTCGCTTCTCAAATAAACAGGCGAAGCTGTTGAAATCCCAGAAGTTCGCCCCGGAATTGGAACATCTGGTTCGTTTTCGTTTTCTTCGTTGGATTTTGTTTAGTACGCAGAAGTTAGGGCTTAGTATAGCTCAAGGAGCATCCATTAATCGAAAACAAAGCTTTTTCATTTTGTATGCAAAGGAAAAAAAACAAGAGAAAATGATCATTTTTTCCCTTTTATTTTTCGTTTTTTCAACTTGTGTGTCTAGGTGGACATGACTAAGGTGAAGATAGACACGATCAAACCCTGGATAGCTAAGAGGGTAACAGAGCTTCTGGGATTCGAGGACGAAGTTCTGATTAATTTCATTTACGGTCTGTTGGATAGAAAGGTAAAAGTTTGTTATATATGCATTTCTACATTCCACTTCCCCATGTGGGACTCATCTGTTTAATTTTGTCATTTGATTTTCAGTTTGATTAGTTGTTTTTTATTCTAATCTTGTTGCAGGAGGTGAACGGGAAGGAGGTTCAAATCCAGCTCACTGGATTTATGGAGAAAAACACTGGAAAATTCATGAAAGAACTTTGGACCCTCCTCTTGAGTGCTCAGAATAATGCCAGTGGTATCCCTCAACAGATATTGGATGCCACAGATGAGGAACTTAGGAAGAAGAAGGTTTGACATCATGTGAATTGTTACGTCATTGGTAGTTTCGATTGCAATAGGTAATAGTTTATATATTGTCTTACTTTTGTACGTGATCACTCTAGGCGGAAGCTGATCGAATTACCCATGAAATTCAGAAGAGGAAAGAGAAAGAAGGAAGAGAGTTCGAGCTAGAGAACCTGAAGAAGATGGTAACTAATCCATTATATGCCACTTTAAGCTTTTATGGAACTTTGGTTTTTGGTTTTAACTCCCGCTTATGTTTGTTCTGGCATTCAGCTTGCTTCTGCAATTATTTGGGTTCATGTCCTTCTTTGCCTCAAACTACTGTAGGACGGCGGTAATGATGACTTGAGGATCAATAATGCTGCATCTGATCCAATCTTGAGGCGTTCACAGGCCAGAGGCTCCAGTGAAGAGAAAGAAGCTGATGAGAGGAATGGCTCAAGGAAGATGAGCAGGTTAGAGCTGAAAGTATTGCTTTTCTTGTATTATCTTTTTACTTATTAAAAATATATATCTTTATTGCTTTCTTTCTCTTGCCACTTAGTTGTCTTCCATCACCGTATAATTTTCTGCATTCTGTTTTGACACCTTTGATTTGTTCTGTACTAAATTTTTTGTGTTTGATTTATGGAGTCAAATTGAGCAACTTTGAACAGGTAGCATAGGACCCTAATATGAGATTAATCCCCTTTTTTTGTTTTTTGATATTTTGAAGTGGCAAATGGTTGTCATTTTACAGAATTGTGTGTTGTTATGTTGGACAGAATGATCAAACCATGGTGGACAATGATGTCCCCAGCTGTGGGGATGTAATCAAGCCTCGTCTTGTACAGATTCAACAGCTTGATTGTAAAAATTTTACAGCATTTTTTTGGAGGGGGTGTTGGATTGGAAAATTTTCCTCTCGAGGCATGTTTAAGGAGGTAATAGCAGCAATGCTGCTTCCCAAGATGCTGGAATAAGAAAGCTCCATTGATGGGGGAGGCTCCAATGTTGGAGAATGTATTCTAGAGTCATTTAAGGAGGTACTAGCAGCAATGCTGCTTCCCAAGATGATGGAACAAAAGAATGCCATTATTGGACGAGGCTCCAAGGAGGAAAGACTATCAACCTCTCTGAAATTGCTATTTACCCCCCCCCCCCCCAAAAAAAAAAGAACAGAAAAAGAAGAAGCACATCCATGAGGTTGCTTTATGATGTTTGGTAGAAAATTGATTTTATCGAAGTAGTTGGCAAATGACCAGGCTTTACAATGTTTGAATGTTAGACTTCTAACTTCGGGGTATCTCATCACCTGGTGGTAGAGGGCCGGTTAGGAGAAAATGGGAACTTGGTAGAAGTCAGAGTTGCAGGGGGGAATAGAGAAGAAATTGCATAAAAAGGGGAGGGGGGGGGGGGAGAAGAAGAGTCCACACGCACAGAGCCCTCAGGCTACTCAAACCATATACTCAATTCATTCTTCAAATCTGTCTCCAACGATGGGGTCTCACACCATATATAAAGAGAAATAAAAGACTCCTAAAATTAGAGACTAACTCTCTAACTAGGAAACTAATTCAAATATTTAAACTAAGAACAATTGGGAAACCAAATATCCTACGTAGCTAACTTCTAAAATAAACAGACTAAAATTAACTAAAAGACATTATTTCCCCAAATAGTATAAATTCCTAAAATCCTACTAAATCCAAAAACTCAATCTAGACCCGGTTCATCTCCATCTGGATAACCAACTGGGCTTGGGTCAGTCCAAGGGTAAGAGTTAATGGCAAAACAGTGAATAGATGAAGTGTATGACAACAGTGGCAGAAGTGTAATTATGGGTAGTTAAATGATAACCAACAAAGGAGTATTGTGTATGGGAAAGGATAAACTTGGAACAAGTTTAAAAGAGCAAACTAAGCAAAGAATAAAAGGAGCAGGGGCAATCCTGGAAAAAAAGAAGGAAAAAAGACTTAAGGTACTGTGCTACCAGCGGAGAATATGGAGAGGATGGAGGGTGGTTTTACTTCTTCTAGAGTAGCAGCGTGGGAAAACCAGTGATGCGAATCAGGAGATCAGCAGAGAACCTTGCAAATCAAATGGCGGAAATCCAGGAGTTTAGCAGAAAACCAAGGATTCCAACTTCGACAAGGAGACGGCGTTAGGGATCCCAGATCAGGTACGCCTTCCTCGATGTTTCTCAATGATCTGCTCTTCTTTTTTTTTTTTTCCCACTTGGTTGAATCCGAGACGGGGGGTTGTGAAGGAATGCTTGATCAATTCACAGAAGGGGGAAAGAAGGCAGTGAGGAGGGTTTGATTGGTTCACAGAAATGGGAAAGTAAACGGTGGGATTCTGGAGGTTTTTATTTTTGGGTTCGTTGTGACAGAGAGGATGGGGTTGCTGTGGGTTGGGGTTCAGTGGGATCGAAGGTGAGGGGTGGGAGATGGAGGGTAATATGCAGGTTTTTTTTTTTTTGTTTTTTTTGAGCAGATCTAAAGGGATTGACTGCAGAAAACAGAGTGGAGGGGTGTCGGGGAGGTTACAGCAGGGAGGGAGGAAATGGGTTAGGGTTTCACAGTATGGGGGAACGAAGGGATGGGGTGTGCTAGGGTTTTGAATCGATATCTCTGTTTTGCAACAGAGACGATTTTTTTTGGGGGGGCTTGTGGTTACAACGGGGAATAAAAACAAAGATGGGGTTGCTTATTGGAGTTGGAGGAGTTGGGGAATGGATGCTGCGGTGATGTACAGCGCTGGGATGGGATGTGTTGGATGTCGAACAGAGAAAGAGAGAAGAGAGAAATTGATTGGGAAGGACAATGGATCCTTCGGCTTTGATACCAAATTGGTGGAGGGCCGGTTAGGAGAAAGGGGAACTTGGTAGAAATCAGAGTTGCAGGGGGGAAAGAGAGAAGAAATTGCATAAGAAGAAGGGGAGGGAGGGGGGAGAAGAAAAGTGTACACGCACACAGCCATCAGGCTACTCAAACCATAAACTCGATTCATTCTTCAAATCTGTCTCCAACGATGGGGAGTTGCACCATATATAAAGAGAAATAAAAGACTCCTAAAAATAAAGACAAACTCTGTAACTGGGAAACTAATTCAAATAAAGAAAAACTAAGAACAATTGGGAAACCAAATATCCTACCTAGCGAACTTCTAAAATAAACTAAAAGACATTATTTCCCCAAATAACATAAATTCCTAAAATCCTACGAAAAAAAAAATATTCCAAAAACTCAATCTCGACCCGGTTCATCTCCATCTGGATACCCAACTGGGTTTGAGTCAGTCCAAGGTAGTGTGTGTATCTGCATCACCTGGTCATGCTTATGTGGACGTTCATGTGGTACTCTTTGAGTAAGTGCTATGTTGAGGTGTGTTGTGTGTGTGTGTGTGTGTGCGTGCACACGCGCTAGGCAGTACATATTTTCCTGAGTATTGATATAGCATTCAAGGTTGGTCTCTAGTGGCTCTAGCAAGCAGAGCTGCTTTGTATCCGGCCACCCTCCCATCAAACATAAAAATAGGGTGGGAAATTGGGGCTAGAAATATTTATACTGTAGGGTTCCTTACTACTTTGTTTTATTCTGCCAAACTCTTACCCACAGTAATAAAAGAAACTGGGTAAAAATATTAATACTGTAGGATTCCCTGATTGTTCATGATGATTTTATTTGTGGCAGATTTCTTTCCACATGTTGGGATGAGATATTGTCATTATGATCAATGATTTCTTCAGGCTTCTGACAATCACTTAAAATAAAATGGGAAAGAATCTTTATTGCAACACAAATGAAAGATTACGGGAAGAAGTTACATAGACCGAAGAGGACAAGATAGAATAAGAAAGCGGTAGAGATGAGGGGAAGGGAGGACCGTGTATTGAATGTTGTTTTAAATATAATGTATTGATTTGCATAAAAGTAGAAGATTAGAACAAAATACTGCTTAGAATGAAGAAATATTTTGAATATTTAGTGAAAAAAAAAGAAATATGATACAATAAAATGACCTATAAAGAGCATTATTAATCAAGCCACTTGAATACTCCCCTCCCAAAACAAAAATAAAAATAAAAATAAAATAATAAATAAATAAAAAAAGAGAGGCATCGTGTATGTGTGGATAGAATTGCGCCTCAATTAGCTGAGGTACAGAAATTAATTTTCTTCTTCTGTATTGTGACACAATTCTATATTCCAGTTTCTAGGTTTTACACATGGGGATAAAGAATCAACAGCCAATTGAATTATTTATCCCTCTTCGTGTAATTAATAGGACAATTACTGCCAGATCCTGGGTGGGAAGTAACTGCTTCATATGTTGAAGATGGTGGGAGCACGAAAAATAATCAGTTCAATCCTTTTCTTTTAAACACCAGTGCAAGAGTAGCCCTTTTGAGTCCAGTCTTTTGAATTGGAAGAAACAAGGCATGGTGATTAGCAAAACAAAATTGCAGTAACTTTCTCAGTTTCAACCTAAACTCAAATTTGAAGAGGGGGTGGGAGGTGGGGGATAGAAATGAAATATTTTGTCTGTAGGAACCTAAAAAGTGTTCTTTATTTTTTTTCCTAGATTGTCCCTGAAATGAAAGTAATGTTTTTTTTTTTTCTTATTTTATCAATACTCATTTAGATCTAGCTCATTGGCCTATGGCTCTATCCGGCAACCATTTCACATTTTGACCTGCACTAAGAATCGACCAAGCCATTGGAAAACCCAAAAATGTCATTAAAGAATTTCAGATCAGTATTATTGTTATTGTAGAAGCATTTCCTTGCCCTGCTGGTATATCGTATCAACTCCACAGTTAATTTCCATGTGCCAGTTCAGGTGACACTCAAACTCTACGCCTTGTCCGTTTTACCGTCTATCCATGTGTTGAATTTTGTCCTGTTGGACTTGCCATGTGTCAGATTTTTTTGGGGGTAAAGTGCCATGTGTAAGAATTACTGTTTGAAATTGGCTGAAAGTTGATTTTCTTTAAAATTTTGGACTTTTGAAGATACAAGGGGTGGATTATGATAACATGGTGAGCTATATGTTGGAGATGGATCTCTTAAATTGACATGTAGGTGATGTAGCCAAACCAGAAGATACCTTTCTAACCAAGGGTTGGAGCAACTAAATCAGTCCTCCATAGCTAGGAAATTGGCTGCCAGACTCGGATTACAAAACATTTTCTTGTTACTGTTCATTATTATTTAGCATCATCGAATGCATTGTTAAATTATTCTTTGACATGGTGATTGGTGAGCTTAGTTTATTACTTTTATCCCACTAGTGTTATAGGGCAGGGCATTGACTTCTATTCTTAGTTTTTCCATGTTTAAATGGACAGTACATGTTAAGTAGAACTGATTGATGGTATTCATGTTTTAACTTATCTAGTCCCAAGTATGAACTATTTTTTCGTGTCTACTTAACAGCGCATCCAAATCTCCACATTCAATGGACCATTCCCCTTTTAATCGGTGTGTGATCTAACCATGTATTTAGTGATAGTTGTTATGTTTCCACTCAATGACTTCCTTTACATGACGGAATCATGTGTTGCTTCTGCTGCAGCTCTCTTTCCAGGTCAGTCAGCAAGTCATTTTCCAATTCGAGGAGTTATTCAGAGTATGTTTTCTTTTAATCCAGCTATGACATTTGTTTAGATTTTCTATAATTCAGTTATGTGCATTTAGGTTCCATCATTTAATGTGTTTTTTGGCTTCTCTTGTTCCAGCACATGAGGAGTTAAAGAGTACCTATACTGTAATTCACTCTTCTGATTCTATTTTCATCAATAATTTTACTTAACTCGATGTGTACCTATCTCAGTGAAAGGCACAGATCAAGGAGCCTATCCGGTTCTCCTCAACCACGAGGGCGCTTTATTTCTCCTGAAAGGCGGTATCGATCTCCTAGGAGGCGTTCTGTTTCTCCTCGTCACTGGCCTTCACCGCGAAAACCTCGTTCTCCTTTAAGGAGCAGATTATATCATTCTAGACATAGGTCACCATCATATTCGCGGCGTAGATCTCCTTCTCCTGTGCGGCGTAGACTGCCCTCTCCATCAAGACGTAGATCTCCTTCCCCTGTGCGGCGTAGATCTCCTCCTGTGCGGCGAAGATCTCCTTCTCCTGTGAGGCGTCGATCACGTAGATCTCCATCACTTCGACATAGGTCTCCACTTGGTGTCCGCAGGAGGTTGCCAACTCCCTCCCGGCGTCGGTCTCCACCTTCTAGGTGGAATTCCCCATCACCAGTTCGGCGCAGGTCACCCTCTCCATTGAGGAGGAGATCTCCTCCTCCTAGGTCCCCAAGACACAGGAGGAGGTCACCATTGGGATCACCAAGAATGAGATATAGGTATTTGAAATTTAACATGTTTTCAATGTTTTCTCTCCCCCCAAACTTTGCTTCAACCAAATAGTGCATGTGCAGGAGTCGTAGTCCATATAGAAGCCGCAGTCCTGCATATAGAAGTCATAGAAGCTTGAGTAGGGACCGCAATGCTAGAACTAATGGTGTGGAATCCAGAAGTACACGTAACGCTCATGTCTCTCAAAGGTAGCTGCTGTTACAATGTCCTGGATAGGTTTCTGTTTGATATCGACATAGTTCTTTTACTCTCTTCACAGTGAACCACTGATTACGTTATCTTTTATGATCTCATAAAATCTGTAACAGGGCCCGTGGGAAAATGTCTCCTGTTCATCATGCTCCACAGAGAGAGGTTGAGCGACTAGGTCAGGCACAAAGGGGAGTGGACACAGAGTCTCGCCAGCCACCAATTTCATTGAGGTCACCACAACGGGATCCTAATGTCCGTAGCAATGCCGATCAGAAAAAGCCTGCTTTGGCTCATACACCAGAATTTTCTCGAAGTCCATCAGATTCTTCACCACACATGGGGAAATTGAGCCCTCATGAGGATAGGTCTGTTTCATGGTTTTGGTCACTGTGTTATGGGATTATACTCCTCTTTTTCCTGTTCTTACTTAATCTGCTTACTTTCATGTACTACTGAAGGGTCCACAGCTCATCTGAGAGTCCTCCGAGGCAAGAGAAAGAACGGTTGAGTCGTCATGGCAGTGCAAGTCCTGTGAGGCGGCCAAGGAAACAGACAGTTCGTCATGACAGCTCAGAAACAAGTTGGGCGGAAGAGATCAGTCATGCGAGGTTGAATATCACATTGACAACTTCCTGCATTGTTTGTTGGAATTTGGACCTCATAATCATGCTTCGACATGTTCTCTTTGCTTGTTCAATATATTTAATTTATTATGCCTGACTTCTGTATTTCAGGGAGGATGAGAAATATAGGAATAATTTTTCAGATAGACATTCACCCAGATCTGGCAATTGGAAACATTCTTCTGTGAAGGATTTTCGACAGGAAGAGTACCGCCCTGAAAGAGTAGGTGGTCATCAGTCTGCTGAAGCTAGGGGTCATCCAGATAACACAGAATTGAGAAAGAAATACCGGGACAAAAAGAGGTACGCCATTATCTCACTAGTTTGCGCTCATGTGTGAAATCTGTAAGAATTATTGATGTCTTGATTTTTGTGGCAGTTCGAAAGCTTCAATGGGGTCTGGTCGTTCTGAAAGTCCTATACAAAAAGAATCTCCTATTTTGGGTGGTATTGAATATGGGCCTGGGAGGCCGGGCTTTGTACCAGATGATGTTCAGGCTGGACAACAACTAGCTAACAAACATGGAAGAGATTCTCCTTCATTAAGTGAAAGAGTACAGAAATCATCCTCCAGAGAAGGTAATAAAGCAGATGAGGGAAAGCATTCCCATTCAAGCAAGGCTGAAGACAGGGGCCGGCATGACAGGACAGAAGAAGTACAGAAATCGCTGAAGAATGTTGACAGGAAGAATCGTCCTGGTGACTCTGATTCTGATTCGGCTGAAAAAGAGAAATTTAGATCTGATTACGTGGAAAAGAGAAAGCATAAGAGGTCATGTAGGCTTGAAATGGCTTCAGATGATAATGCATATGATGATTCTGAAATTGATGAGAGGAAGGAGGCCAAGAGAAGAAGGAAGGAAGAAAAGAGATTGCGGAGAGATGAGAGGCGGCGACGGCGTGAAGAACGACACCGTAGAAGGGAAGAACGCCGTGCAAGCAAGCTAAAAGCCAAGTCAGGGGACACAGTCACTCCACCCTCAGATTTTGAAAAACTTCGAAATGATGCTGATGATTCAGAACGTGAAGGTGATGCTAGCAAAGATTCAAATCCAAGTGACACTGAAGAGAAACAGTCAGAGCAGAAAAAGCTTGAAATTGAGCTCCGAAAGAAGGCTCTTGAATCGCTAAGAGCAAAGAAGGGCATCAATCACTAAATTTGTTTTTTTTTTGGATCATCTTGCAATTTTTATTTTCTTTTTTCTTCTTGTTCTGCAGTATTTATTAACTTTTAATATTAAGAAATATTTGCTAAAAATGGGAATTTTCCTGTTGTGGCATAGTTGTTTAATGCACAGTCTGTGTTTACTGCTGGCAGCTTTACTGGATAAATGAAGATTCCTGAGCTATACTAGATGTGCAACTTTGTGCAGAACTTGCTCCTAGATTTTCTGGTAATATTTGCCTTCCCTTTGTTGGGAATTTGGTTTTATTATTTTTTAGGAGTTATTCACTGTATGGATATGAGAGCATCTCAACAAATTGAACAATCATTATTTCATGTAATTTACCACTATATATTATAATTTTATTTGGTATTCAGAACTTCCTGTAGCATTGAATTATATGCTGTGCCGTGCAAGTTAAAGAAATAGATACACGAATCAAGTAAACAGGGTCAATCAGATTGATTATAACTAGAGAAATAAAACCTAGAGGTCTTGGAAGTTTTATCTAATCTGAGGTGAATACTAAATCAGCTTTATGGTTGATTGATAGATGAAAATACTGTCAACTAGATGACTTGGTTGAGCAGGGCCTTGTGCAGAACCAGTTTTTGTACATCAAATCAGGTGATATGTCATACATGCTTTATGGGATTTTTAGAAGGAAGACTCCAATCTCTATTGTCTAAACCACTCATGTTAATAGTTGAGCTGTCTTGTATTGTGTGTTGTATTATACTGTGGTTTAACCTCTGTATGGTTGGCATCTTGACAGTGCTGGGGACTGTGTTTTTAAAATTCACCAAGATGATATAGGCTTCCAAGTCATCCTATCTTGATCTCAGTCTTAACTTACTGTGGAGAGCATCACAATGTATGTATAAATGCTGATAAATTTTGAAAAAAGTCTATCGAACTTATTTTTCATTGAATTTTGAAGTTGATAGTGCTGGCACTTACCATGTATGTTTGTTTGTTTTCCTCCCCCACTCCCCCTCTCTTTTGATTGGTGGGATTTTGCTATTGTGGTGTCTTACTGAACAAAATTTATATGTAAATTTCTTATTTGTTGCATCCATGTCCTTTTTGCGATTAAGAAATAGACACTTTGTTAATTTGCTTGTTTCCTTCTAATTTGTTTTTATTTTCCTTTCCCTTTTTAGTTTTTATTCTTTTTTGAACTGCTCCTGTTGCACTCTTAATAAACATCTGAAATTTGACATGGTCGTTGCCGACATGAATTATACAGCGGCCGTGACCTATAGTATGTAGCCTTGTCAGACCTGACCTGGTACAGGGGCATAACATCATTGCTGCAATTTTTCCCATGTTGCTCCAAAAAAGTGGTAGGTTCATCTTTATGTACTGCGGTATCGATCCATGCTGTTAGCTTTGGAAGAACTAAAAAAATTCTGCCAAAAAATATGCTCTTTTACCTGGTGCAATGAGTGCTGTACCTGTACCATTGCAGCTTTGTATTTGTCTCTGTGAGGTTTACTATTTTAATGCTATTTCTTACTAATTAGGAATGACCATATTAGAGCTGATTTGGGAGTAACCCCAATTCAAGATTAGCTACAAGAGGGTCGTTTGAGGTGGCATGGCCATGTTCAACGGAGGCCTTGGGATGCTCCAGTCTGGAGGAGTGACTTGATTCCGATTGAATGAACTAAAAGAGCTAGGGGCAGGCCCAAAATGACCCTAGGAGAAGTGGTGAGGAAAGACATGCATTGCTTAGGTTTTGTTTCATGTATGATATCGAATAGAGCTGATTGGAGGGCTAGGATCCATGTAGCCGATCTCATTTAGTGGGGATAAGGCTGTTGTTGTTGTTGTGTTCTTTTCTTTTGATATTTTTATTAATATTATCTTTTAAAGGATCCATGTAGCCGACCCCATTTAATTGGGATAAGGCTGAGTTGTTATCGTATGCCTGATTCCGTCTGCATGTCCTAAATCTAGTATGCCTCTGCTCTATGAGATAACTATTTATCAATGGAGGTTAATCTCATGGGCCACATTACAGTGGGAAATGAGACTAGGCATTATTAGATTTTTATTCGTGGGAACTAGAATTTCTATGTATTAATCTAGAAACCATAAACATGAATCTTTTTATTTTTTTTTCATATTTTCTTTGAAGGGTCCCGGGAATCCTATATTGTGGACTTCCTGCATTTACACCATATGTGGCAAGCAAGTTGTCAGTATGAACTGCCAGAGGAATCCAGACACTGGGAATTTTGAGCATTGAAAAGTTGGAAGTATGCCAAAAGGGGTTATGCTTTTGTGGAGTGAGCTCTCCGCACAATTAATATGTCCAATATCCAATGGTGCATTTCAATTTATCTTTTTGAGATTGTGCAAGATGCCTTCCAGTAGCATGGATTAATGTATGGACTGGGTATGGAGGAATGCCTTTGTAAGAAATATAGTGGCAAGTTCTGGTTCAAAGAGGGTGTAGTTAGGATCTTTCAAAAGAGGGTATAGAAGAATGCGTTGTAAAAAATCTCCTATGGTGCATTTCAATTTAGGTGTTTGATTTGTTTTGATGAGAGTTTCACTTCTGATATGAAATTTGTGACTCAGTCTCTATCATTCAGTCTATAGAAAATTGCTATTGAAGTCCAGTTATTGCGGCAATACTTGCCTAAGTTGAAATATTACAAGGTAGGGACTAGTGTGACATAAAGGTGATTTTGTCAGTGGTAATTTCTCGAGTTAAACATTTTGTTTGGGATATAAATAGAAAATATAAAGAGTATAGATAGATGTGGAAGGATCCTGCTGTGAGATTATTGGGGTACTTCATCTTTCTAGGTAAACAAGATTATACCAATGAATGCCTAAATATACAATAGATGTGACAAAACAAACAGAATTTTGCAAGACTTGGTTTGGACCTAGTTAAAAAGATGGGTGGAGTGGGGAGTTGGTAGTGATGGAAGAGTACTGTAGTGCCAAATTTGAAATGCTTCATAAGTTTGGGGTGCAGGAATATACATTTATTCCCAAGCAAGGGTTCAAGAATCGGGATCATTTCCTTGTACGGAAACTAAGGTTGGGGCATGTTTTGGCTGATTACAGCTGATTTCCCACCGTTCCTGAATGATTCTTTGTCTGGCATTTTTGGACACTGGCTCAGACATGCTGCTGATTAGAGCACTAGAGTGCTTGAACTCCATGGTGTATCCATGATAGTTGATCAGGGGGAAAAGAAAACCACGGACAGATGCTGAAAGGATTTAGTTATAGTGCAGAAAAACCTGTCTTAAGAAGCTAATAAGCCCATAACTACTACTAGTATGATATATAATATAATACAAATTCCTTTTTGACAGGTAAGCTCCAAGGAGAGCTGAACTCATGACTTCTTGATTGTGAGGTGCTAGT
The DNA here is from genome assembly GCF_018873765.1 of Telopea speciosissima. NCBI lineage: Eukaryota > Viridiplantae > Streptophyta > Magnoliopsida > Proteales > Proteaceae > Telopea > Telopea speciosissima. The sequence goes on along the minus strand of NC_057917.1, from coordinate 1,261,095 downwards.
CTTTGCCAACTGATCTACTCCCTTGGGGTATATAAATTAGTTAGTTGCACAGACTCGACTCAACTTAAAGCAAGCCTTATCCCACCCCATGAGTCCTGTTTTTCCATTCTCCCTTATTTATTCCGTAGAATTAACTAAGTCATAAACAAATTACGGTTGGGTTAAAGATATGTATGAGGATGTGGTGACCAGTGTGAGATCTGTGGGAGGCCAGGCCAAGGAATCCCCAATTACGATTGGGTTACATCAAGGATCAGCCCTAAGCCCTTATTTGTTTGCGTTTATCATGGATCAGTTAACCAAGAAAATCCAAGTCGAGGTACCTTGGTGTATGCTCTTCGTTGATGATATTGTTTTGGTGGATGAGACAAAAGCAGGGGATTAGCGCTAAGTTAGAGTTGTGAAGATTAACCTTAGAAAGAAGAGGTCTTAAGATTAGTAGATCAAAGACGGAGTATATGATGTGTAACTTTAGTCACACTATGATGGATGATGACATGGTGAAAATTAAAGAGAGAGATAAAGCCAAGTGACAATTTCAGATATCCGGGGTCTATCATACACAAAGAAGGTGACATAGATGATGATGTTTCACAAAGAATTAAAGTGGGATGGATGAAATGGAGAGGTGTGACTGTAGTACTGTGTGACCGACACACTCTTTTAAAGCTTAGAGGAAAACTTCAATAGGACTGTTGTCTGATTTGCTATGATGTACGGGGCGGAATGTTGGGCAGTTAAGAAGTGCCATATAGCGAAACTGTGTGTTGCAGAGATGAGGATGTTAAGATGGATGTGCGGAAAAACTAGGAAGGATAAAGTGAGGAACAAGCGTATTAGAGCTGATGTGGGAGTTGCCCCGATCAGTGACAAGCTCCGAGAATATTGTCTGAGGTGGTTTGGTCACGTGCAACGAGGCTTGGGGACGCCCAAGTAAGGAGGGGTGATCTGATTCCGATTGAAGGAGTTAAAGGAGCTAGGGGTAGGCCTAAAATTACCATGGGTAAGGTTGTGAAGAATGACATGAATAGTCTGGGTCTTGTGCCAGGTATGACCTCAGATAGAGCCTATTGGAGAGCAAGGATCCACGTCGTCAACACCATGTAGTTGAGATTTTCCTGATTTCCTTGGCTATACTTCTTTCCTCTTACTTTCATTTTTCATTTCTCACTTTCCTTACCTCATTTCTTCATGTTTATTCTTTATTCCTCTTACTTTCATTTCCCTTTGTGTGGATCTCAGTTTTCCCTACTTTATTTTGAAAGGATCCATGTAGCCGACTCCATTTAGTTGGGATAAGGCTGAGTTGTTGTTATTCAAATTACTTTGTGATATATAAACATTATAGTCATCTACATAGTTTATGCAACTAAGAAAAAATGTAAAAATATTGTTATATTATATATAAGACATCAAATTAGTATTATGCAATATAGTTGAAAAACCAGGTTTTGACTAGGGCTACGAGTTAAAAAATGTGAAACCTGGTCAAGAGTCATGTAGACCTGTCCATTATAAAAAAAGACCAAACTCGGTCGGAGTACTGAGTCAAATTAAACTCGTCTCTCTCTCTTACTCACACACACACACACACACACACACACACACACACATGGTATCTCTCTCTGTCTCTTTCCACTGGCACAGAGATGGGAGACCTTGCCCATGAGTTGCTGTCTAAACCTCACAGTTGGTGAGGGTTTGTCTGGAGGTTTGAAAGAGCTGCCCCACCGATGTTGAGAGTGATGATACTGGTTTCTAATTTTTTAGGAATAAACCCAAACCCATTAGAGATATGAAGAAGATATCACCCACCAAAGGAGGCATATTCTGATATCTGAACTGTCCTAAGACTTCCCACAGAAGTTCTCTCTCAGGAACACCAGAGAAAAAGTCCTAAGAGGAATTTTTTTTTTGGGTGAGGGGGGGGGGGGTGGGTTGGAAGATATCTCAAAATTTATATTTACAACAAATTTTTTATTTGGTTGATACATTTACAACAATGAAAGGTAGCAAAAGAGGAACTTGTGAAATGTGGAGCAGAACTCTCATATAAATAGTTCTGAATTGTTTTATGAGCTTAATCAGAATGTGTGTGTTGATACTAAGGCTATTTTAAATCCATCAAATGATGGATGCCGCTTATTATTCCACCCATCGCGGTAGCTGAATGTTAAAATTCTTCTTCTGAAGGAATCAGACCGACCGTCCTGCTCTACCTCGACCTGAACTCATCGGGCGAAAAGAGACTCAAAGAAGACAGACCCAGGAAACACCTTTAATGGGGAGAGTGCAGAAAGTGTTTGATGGGATGCCCAAGAGGGATCTCGTCTCATGGAGCATAACATAATTGCTGCACTTGCACAGAATGGGACAACCCTTTAGTTCTGGTATGATTCGAACATGGGCTTTATGAGGGGTTTTACTGTTTCACAGGTTAGGTTGTGTATCCAATTTGTTGATTAGGTAGTGACTTGCTAAGCTTAGGGTTCACTTTGCTTTAAATTCATAGTGTAGCTCTCTTTATATTACTTCTGAAGATATTTGATTTGTATTGAGTTGTTTTATGATTGTATAGTGTATGTCTCTGTATATTTGCTTTGATTTGTTGCATCTGCAATTTCCTTGTTCTACAACAGCCCAAATCAACGTGTAAACTCACATAGCTGACAAAATATCAGTGATTTAATTTGCCTCCATTGAGTTTGATCTTACCTGTGTGCATATGAACTATAAAGAGCATGGACTGGAACGATGTGTGGTCTGGAGGTTGGTGAGGCTAATCCAAACAAGTCTCTTGAACACTTGAATAGCAGTTGTAGACAGGTTTTTTATTAGCATCGGTAAACAACATTAATGGAGTTTGGATTTTGGAAAGGGACCGCCTTGTCTAAAACCAATCTGGCTTATGTCCTTCTAATTGAGTTAAATTCAGATTAACATAGAGTTGATCAGGTGGGTTATGAATTAAATCTTAGGTTCTTGCGGTTCCAAGTCCTCCAAGCTCCTTTAGTTGGTGTCCAATTCAAAACCCAACTCAACAGCAATTGAGTTGGTTCAGGTGAGGCATTGCCATCCCAGACTTGCTGTAAAGTGTGTAATTAAACATAGAGCCACCTTGGAGTAGGGCCATAGGCTGGATGAAAGAGTACATGCCATAGTCATACACGTACAGCAAACTGAGCAAAGGCCTTTATAATTTTTTTTTCCCTGATGGAAAAGGCCTTATGAGTTGTTGGATGGAGTTTTCCTTCACTCACGCTGTAGAGAATCTCTTAAAACTACGGGGATATGACATTGAATTGAGAAAAGGTTCCTCGGACTTTTGAGGTGGGATTTGATGATAACATTCACCAATTACAAAAGTAGCGTCATATCACCGTGGTTGTAGTCTTGACGAGATTCTCTTCACCTTGGGTGAAGGAAAATTTTGTCGAAGCTGTTCGTGAAGTGGCCCGTACTTTATTTATAAGACTAAGAGGCAATTAATTAAAAAAAATTGCACAATTCCTCCCTTAGCATGTGGGACCTTAGTTAGTAAATTCGCGTATAATATGCATATTATACGTGTCTTCGTATTTTTAAACATATAATATTCCCGTTCTCGTATTTTCTTGTATTTTTATAAAAAAATGTGTTTTTTAATCAAACGAGTATTATATTTGTATAATAAGCATATTATATGTATTATATGTTTTTTTTTAAAATAAAAAAAAAAACCCAAAAGATTAGAATTTAGGGAAATGATTTCACTTTCCCTTTCGTCCCTTTCGATTTGCGTTGAACATCCAACCGTAGCAGGCAATAGTAGCCGCCCTCCATCTCCAATCATCCTCTCCATCTCCGTTCAACAAAGCGGCACTTAAGTCTTGTACTCTCCTCTTGTTTCTCTGGTCTTTGAACTTTGATGGTGGTAGTGAAGCAAATGAATCTGGAGTGATATTGGCGAGAACGGCTCAATCTCTATTCTATTTTATTCTTGTTTTTCTGTCTCTTGTAGCTAACGTGTACAGTGGAGATTCATATTTGGAGCTCTCCTTCTTGTCTTGTGTTGGTTAATTAGTGGAAACTGGGAAGTGGGAATTCATCCCCCTTCACAAGAACACATCTGGTTAAAAATATATGGTTATCTCATTATAGATAATAAGAAATGTAATGTTGGAAGAATGATTTAATGATAAGGTAATTAACTTGCTCATCTCATTTTCAGACAATGTACATTCATTTCTTATAGATTATTGATATTTTGGTATGGTAGAGATGTTATATAGCATATTATATTATTGTGTTTATTTTAATTCATAAAATCATGATATTATTTTGTTTATTAGGTAATGAATGCATGTTATATAATGAATATATGTCCCTTTTTTTAAAAGTATTATTGCCGTCTATGTCGTATTATACCCGTATTAAATACGTATCGTATTATTACTGTATGCATTTTATGAAATCGGATTTTTGAAAAGTATTATTACCGTCTAGTCCGTTTAATTGTCGTACGTATCCGTTCCCGTTCAATTGCTATTCCCGAACTTACTAAGTGTGGGACTGTGTGAGTGGGTGATGAGGGAAAAAGTCAGATGTTCAAGCCGAGACAATGTTGGGAACATAGCCTGCTTTTTTGTGTTTTTTATTTTCTGCCCTCTTTTGAGCTCCATACCTACTAAATCCGGATCAGCTACCCACATGGGGACGGGTGGGGACAGATCTGACCCCTCCATGGGGTATGAGTCCCACACCCTAGAGGTGGATCCCATACCCCACCCGTCCCCATGTGGGTAGCAGATCTGAACTCATACCTACTTGTATAGAAAAATTGGAGAAAATTAAACAATTACTTTCTCATTCTGATAGAGTGGTCAAAGTCTCTTTTATTAACCTGATATGGTAATTGGTGTCCAGGTCCTAGTATTTCCAGCCATTTGGTCGAGGTTTGGTCTATTTTTCCTCTTTGGAGATCTCGAGGCAACGATGATTTAGTCCTTTGTTTTCCTAATTATTAGCTTTGCCTTATTTGTAAGCGTATTTCATTGTTTGGCATGTTCTGACCTTATCTATCCTTATCCAAGAGTTCCTTCTTGAGAGTAATTTGACAATTTTTATTTGTTGTCAATGATGGAATTCTTTAGAAAATGTCGATCACTTTCTGTTTTTTCTGTTTTTTTTCAAGATCTATTTGGAAAGGGGTTCTTAATAAGTGATGGCTTCAACAAATAACAATATTTCCCTTTCTGAGAGAATGGAAGTCAATCATAAAAAATTTCAATGGTATATCAATCTGTGATTATATTGGAAAGCTTGCTTTTAGTGTGATCATTCATCATATTTGGTGAGAATATGGAATAAAAGATGGATCTCCTCGTTGTGTACTGTAGAATATATTTGTGAAACATTATTTTTATAAATCAGATATAGATTTTTTCATATTATATCTGAGCTCTATAGTACTTTAAGAAATTGGCATCTAGCCACAAGGTGGGACCTTTTTCTTATCTCACCCTTTTTTTCTAGGGTTCTTGATGTATTATTCTTTATTTCGGTGTTTTTTTTTTCCTTGGATTTTGATGTATCATCCTTTGTTTAGTTGTTTTTTCTCAACTGTCTTCTTATGTATCAAGTGTTGTGTATTTGTTTTTAGGCTTTGGAATAGGGTTCCCCTTAGGCATATCTTTTTGGCTTTTGTTTTGTACTCTGCTCATTCCTTTTTATCTGTTTTCCATCCACCAGAAAATAAAAAAAAAGTAAAAAAAAAAATTACCACAACACTAGTGTTCAGATTTCTTCATTAAAAACCCTTGATTGGACGATTTCCCACCGCTTGATTGGTGGGAAACTGTCCTATGGCGTCATAGCAAACCCTCTCCAATAAAAATGCATCACAAACATGTAGCAGTTTGTGCTCTGAATTGGAATTGAAATTGTCGAAGTGATGTTCAAATGACCAGGGAGGGAAAGCAGGGTGGGTTTTATCCCTCGAGTCCCCGCCTCACCCCTCGGTCTTCCAAACACTCCAACTTTGCAACCACAAGCCATCAATAGTCGATAGAAAATGGTAATAAGAAAGTAAGAAATGATGAAACTTGTAAGACTGAAAGTGAAAAGTCTCAATACACATACACTATTAGATTATTTTAGATTTTAAACTAAAAAGGTAAAAACTTAAAACAAGGTCGGGCTGAGCTCAAGGCTTCCACCCTAGTTGGGCTCTGATCTTGCGCCTGAAATTTTAACCTTAACCTGTCTTTAAGGTTAAAAAATCCAGTTCAGGCCCTGTTTGGGTTCAGGGCAGATTCGGCCCGACAGGCCCAAATTGACACCCCTAGGTGTTTCAAAGAAGCCACGTAATCAACAAATTCTATGTTGCCATGTTGTATTGACCAGCTAGTTATCTCACCAACCACATTGATAGCTTGATACCTTGATACCTTGATACCTTCTATAGTTCTATGACCGCCACCAAAGTAACTATATGGGAAAATGATTTCTGTGGGGGTAGCGTGGCATCTGAATTGACTGCCCGTCTCCCTTGAAATGCGAAATGATCATCTAATAGATGTTTTCATGTGCGCTCCCCCACATTAAACACTTTCCCTAATTATATTGCGAGAAGTATAATTTTTGGAGGAAGTTTTTATTCACCGTGTGGGAACGTTCATCACACCATCCTAGGGTTCACAAACCTCTATGGGATTCACAGACCCTTATAGGATTTTAGTAATTTCCCCAAAATACTCTCGTGATACCCACCGGCACCCATCTAAAGCTGTGAGATCAATAAATTCCCATTTATCCTGGGTGTAGGAAATCTCGGTCTATATTTTTTTGACTAATTCTATGATGATATGAGAGAAAAACGCATTCAACCAATGAATTGGAATATCTAAGGCCACTTTTGGAAGTTATAATGTTGTATATGTTTGAATGATTTTCAAAATATTATCATATAGAAATTAAAAATACTTGAAATTTTAAGATATAGGAAAAAGATCTCTTTCAGTCCGGGAGTGACGCTTACGCCAGCACTCCCATGAGTCTATCTCTCTCCTCCCTCATATGACAAGACACCTCTACCCCCTTGTTTTATGGAGGAGAGAGATAGACACATGGAAGTTCTGGTGTAAGCCACATTCCTGTACAGAAAACTGCTTCCTTTAAGATATATATGTTTTGTTGACAATAGGTCAGATATCTCATCCTTGTGTAGATCCCGACTCTCAACACCTCATCCTGGTATGGGTCCCACTTTTTTAGAAGAATGTATGTAACAGACTAGTCCATAGGAATCCTAATTTATCAATCATGAGTAATGACTAAGATTCCTTGTAGAATCCTCTATTATTCTTTATTCTTCTAAAAGAAAGGATCCACATATAGATGAATTGCCCAATCTAACACATCTTTACTTTTTTAATAATTTTTAGTTGGGAAAAAGATTGTTACATTGCCCTTGTACAGAGACGTACAAATTCCTTTATACCCTTCTCACATAATAAAATAGTGATGTTCATATTGACATTCTGTCTTATTCTGACCATGTGAACCCCAAGTGGATGATATCATTTTTCAACCCCTAATTGGTATAGTGTGTAGATTCCTTCTTACACTGCCCTTATAGAAAGTCCTTGCCCTTTTAAATTATTTTTAAATAATATTTATAACATAATTTGAACATATAACTGCTTAAGATGAGTTGTATTAAGCAAGGTTCTAAATCTCGATTTTGAGACTGATTTTGATCAGGCCTGAAACAAAGATGTGCTAGATCATGTTTCAAGGTTTTGACATTAGGTTTCGACCCTAGGCCTCCTTAGGTTAAAACTCAGGGACAAAACTTTGGTTTCAACCATGGGTTCCAATTTGTCTAGGCCCGAAATCGAGACAAATAAAAAATTTCGATTAGTTTCGGCCAAGTTTTAATTCCATGGTCTTAAGTATTCTAAATCGATGGTCAAAAAGTGTTTATTCTTATCATGCCTCTTCTCTAAAAGATTTGGGCAGTTGGATGGTTAGGTTTGACGACAGAGCACCTCCAAGGAGCCTCAATACTCACTCTACTTTTTGATCTATTGATATAGCCTGAAATTTCAAAACCTACTTTTTCTTTAGTTCTATCTATCTTTGTGATTATTTGTTGGGCTCATGTTCTCTGTGCCACAGCGCAGGCTGCGCCCAAACACATGGGCTTGCCACTCAGGGGGACAGAGTGGTCATTGCACCCACCCCCATGTATTTGGGCGCAGATTGCGCCCCTGGCATAGAGAACATTCTCCCTTATTTGTTTTTTCTTATGGCTTGCTAGGAATCTATATATTTTTCACATCCTGATGCTATCCTCAAAATTATCAAACCTATAACAAAGTATGTCAAAAGTAATGCCTGAGAGTTTTTTGTTGGATATCAAAACAAGACTTAATTTTTTTTTTTAATTTTTGTGAAAGTTGTAAAGAAGGAAAGATACTTTATTTTGGCTGTTTATTAGTTCACAGTTTGAGCTTGGAGTGAAAAACTATCCATGAATATAGATGATGATCATGATGTACCTTCAGCTCTTTCTTTTTAAAATATTTTCTGTATTTCACTCCAAAAAAATATTTTTTCTTGGGGCGATGTTCTCTGCTTAGGAGCATACGGGGGCGCAGGCTGCATCCAGACACATATGGCAGGATGCAATGATCATATCAGCCATTCAGGGGAGACGGGGATGTCATTTCGCCCAACCCTATGTGTTTGGGTGCATCTTGCGCCCCTAGTGTAGAGAACATTTCCCCTTTTTTGATATACGATAGAAAATCACCTTTCTCGACCACTCATGGTTTGTGGTATCAGTACGGATCGCCCGATACGTCTGATACTACAAGGTTTTGAAGATGATCAATATCTGGCCGATACTGTATCGGTGAAATGGTATGTACAATGGGTAAAATAGTCAATAAACCTTTTTTTTTTTTTTAATTAGGGGGTAAACTTGTCCAAAACGATAGATCCTTGCCATCGATAACGTATCGGTTTTAAAGATGACCGATACCCGTTACGATAGCGTTCACTAAAACCATGCATCCACTTGCACTGCTAGTCTACCACCAAGTAGATTCCTTGTGCATCCATCAAATCAGATGAAGTCATGTTGATTCTTTTTCGACGGCTTTCATTAATTTGATTAGAGTAGTGAAAAACATAGCTTACTATTGGGTGAAAAGAGTGGTTGATGTGTTACTGACAAGAATTTAAGAATAGACAGGTGGCTTTTACCAGTCGTGGATCTATCAATGTATGTCCCCTTAATGGTGAGAGGTGGAATGTGGGATCGAGATCCTCTCCAGCGCACATCGTGCGGCTGGGGGGCTTTGATCCACACCATGACACATATTCCGGTGCAGTGGTGCGTGGATCGAGGCCTCCCCAGCTGGACGATGTGCGCTGGACATCGTCCCGCACGGGAGAGGATCTCAATCCTGGAATGTGAGTCAAGGTTTTAAGTTGTTCATCGGCCTAGTATTGATCAATCTCAGATCGGTGTAGCGGTACAAACCAAGGGCAAAAAGATAAAAATCAATTTTAAGGAAAAATAATGGTAAAACCGTCCGATCCCATCAATACGTGCTGATTTGGTATCAATATTGACAGTGACCGATACTGTGATCTTAACGATGAGAGAAGCTTTAATAGCAATAGAGAACATTATAAACTACCTTCCTCTAGCCTCTCTATTTTACGGAGGGGAGTTTCTAAATAACACCTTTAGTCCTCTATTGATGTATTTAAAATTTGACATATTTACATAAAAAAAAAAAAAAAAAAAAAAAAAGAATTTAACACCTTCATTTAATTTTCTTGTCTTATTTCTAAAAGTATTTTCAATGATAGTGAATATGTTTTGATAAGTGCAAAAAAGTATATTACAAATTTATCAACACCTTATAAGGTATCAATAAGAAAATCCCCTTTACATTACCAAAAAAAAAAACAGAGATCAACAAGTGGGGGTTTGAGGATAATTATTCGAAACTTTCAAGGTCAAGTTCATTTCGCAAGTTTGAGAAGATGACATTTAACTCCATTCTGGTGTACGAAGCAATGACGGTCAAAAAATGGATTCTTGGAAACAATTTCAGATTGTATTGAAGACTTACTAGTGGAATTTGATTGTTGTGAGCTCGTTCTATTTTTTAGAGGAACATCCTTAACCATTCCACTAGCGGTTTAATCAGTAATAGAGGACATTATACATTTATCACCCAACTTTAGAGCATGCTTATGTCATTGCATGCCTTGAAAGATCAACTCTGACTCCATAGCAAGAAAGATCCTATCGACAACATATACGATAGTTTAACCAAATTCCACTTCATAATTGGAGGAGTCACAAGGCTCAAGAACTGTGTGTTCTCTATGTTCTTATGAATGAATTCCGTTTTACACCTTCCTCCTAAAAACACAAAGCCTATTAAGGCAACTTGATAAAAGGCTGAACTGAATAGAAATGAGTAGACATCAATTGAAACTAAACTTCAGTTTAATGGTTTGTTTTCGGTTTAATACATTAAATCAAGGGGCATATAGAATGTGGCAGGATTTTTGACTTTCAAGGGAGTGAGACGATCATTTCACTCTCTGCTATGTCTATGTCTGGGCATGACTGCGCCCCTCCCAGTTAGAAAGAACATTTTTCCAATTCAACTTAATCAAAACCAGTTTGAATTGATGGATTGACGCCCATAGTTTTGGCCATTATTGTTTAGTGGATAGTCCTCTAGATAATGGCAAAATTAAAAGGAGGAGACAGGGGACAGCCAGACAGAGAGTATAGATTGTTTTTTATTAAGTAGTTATAAAATGAAAAGTAAAATACTAATATTAAGATGTACTTGGTGTTCTCCGACCTTGGTATTCGATACCAATTATGTCGGGACTCGGGACGGCGAGGTGTTCCCTCCCACTTCCCCATTTCCTCATCCGCACGTTACCCCCCCCCCCTCCATCCTTTTTATGTTATCTTTCTACTCTACAAAATGTTATTTCCCATTCCATTTCCATTGCTGATCTTCCACTTCTTCCTTTGTTTTTATTTACTACCCTATTCTCCTCCGCTTCTCCCTCACTTCCACCACTAGCCCCCACATTTTTTGACATTACTTCTCTCTCTCTCTCTGGTCGGTCTGCAAAAGACAGGTTTGGGGAGAGAGAGAGAGAGAGAGAGAGAGAACCAGGATTCCAAAACCAGGTATTTTTCCAAGTTGTTGGTGAGGACCAAAATGTCTAAAACCTTCCCCAGTAGTATCAAAAGAGAAAAAAATTGATCTAAACCCTTCTCAGCGCTCACTTGTCTTTTTTTAAGAAAGCAAGAGAAAAACTAAAAAAGAAAGTTTTCAGAGAGAATCTTGCAAACCCCATTTTCCATTTTATTAAGAGCTCAGAAAGACATAAGAATGTTAGTGATGGCAATGGTAACGGTTTCCTCTTTATTTTCTTTTCATCTTCTTCTTCTTCTTTCACTGCTGTACTACTGCTTTTATTCATTGAATCAGACAGTTATATAGTCAGGTCCCTTCTATCGTACGCCAAGTGTGTGTTTTAGTTCGTTATCGTACGCCCTTTGTTGACAGTAGACTCAGAAAGAGCACCTCACCACCTGTTTGATGCTGTACTTGCCGTATCTGAAATTCTGGATGTGCAAGCAAGCAAGCAAGCAAGCAAAAGCCAATAAAGCTCTTAGCTCAGACTATCTCCTCCTTTCCTTCCTGCTTCGTTTCAGTTACAAATAAATGGAGTAGAAGTGAGTGAATGAGACCAAACGATGACTGAGAGAGAGAGAGAGCTATAAATAAACTACCAATTAAAAGCTGAAAAGTAAGGAAAGGGTCTCAGACTCTCAGAAACTCTCTCACTCTTGAGGTTCATAGTTCAAACACGTAACAGCGCTTGGGTGGTGGCTGGATAGTCTTGAAGTGATAGAGAAGAAAGCTAGCAGGGTTTTGGATTAGGTTAGATATGACTTGTTGGGAGAACGAAGAAGCAAATCAAGACTACACAAAATTCGTTTCAGTGAATTAGGTGCAAGAAACACTCAACTCTGGAGGAGCTGAAGTGCAGGTGAAGCAACAACTGATATATCTATATAAGATGAGGTGAATCAATTGAGTGTGAAAAGCTAAGATAAATCCCTTTTCATGGTTTCTGTGATTCAAACCAGCGTCTATGATGTGTTAGATAGCCTCACTTGGGCCTTTTTCTTCTTCTTCTGTTTTTTTTTTTTCGCCCTCTTTATGTTTGTTGTTTAATCTCATTCTCATAAGAGTCATTATCTATCGATTAGGGTTTCATGCATAAATAAAAAGGTAAGGTAACTGTGCCCCAAGAGATAAGATTTTGGATTTTCTCCATCTGGGTTTTGGAGTGTTCTTCTTCATCTATCACAGACGAGAGGTTTTGATTTTGATACCAAAGAAGAAGAAGAAGAAGAAGAAGAAGAAGAAGAAGAGCTGGCAAACAGGTGGTGGGATGGAAACATGGGGTTGGGAGGAGTCGACTCGACTCCATCCCTTCGCCTCTGTAACCCAGGCGACGACCATGGTGGTTTGGATCCGCTTGGACCCACTAAAAGAGAGCAGAAGCTCATGGACTCCACAATCAACACCAACAGCGATGGTAGCAATAGCAGTCCCAACAACCTCGAAGACGACGAGAGCAGAGACAACAACAATGACCTAGATACCGAAGACCAAAGTGGCGGTGGCGGCGGCGGCGGCGGGGGGGGCCACGAAATCTTCGAAGCCGGTACCGGAAGGAGGTCACGTGGGCGACCACCGGGGTCCAAGAACAAGCCGAAGCCACCAATAATCATCACCAAAGAAAGCCCCAACGCTCTTCGAAGTCATGTTCTCGAGATCAACAGCGGTAGTGATATCGCCGAGAGCCTCAATACATTCGCTCGCCGCCGACAACGTGGGGTTTGCATCTTAAGTGGTAGTGGTGTCGTCACCAATGTGACCCTACGACAGCCAGCTTCGCCGGGAGCTGTTGTAACCCTACACGGACGCTTTGAAATACTCTCACTCTCTGGTGCTTTCCTACCTGCGCCTTCGCCAGCAGGAGCGACGGGGCTGACGGTGTATCTGGCAGGAGGGCAAGGGCAGGTGGTGGGTGGGAGTGTCGTGGGTCCATTGGTTGCGTCAGGGCCGGTTATGGTGATTGCCGCGACGTTTACCAATGCGACTTATGAGCGGCTGCCGCTAGAAGAAGAATCCGCCGGTGCCGGAGAAGGAATGCAAACGTCGGGGGTGAATTCGGGATCGATTGGTGTTTCAGTGTCTCCTCATGGTGGTGGTGGTGGTGGTTTAGCAGAGGCATCTACCATGCCTATCTACAATCTGCCCCCAAATCTGGTGCCGAATGGTCAGATGCCACAGGATGTTTATTGGGCTAATCCTCGTCAACCTCCGTCTTATTGAAACACTTCATCAACAACTGTGACATGTAACAGACTAACATCCACAGACAGAGAGAAAGTGAAAGAGAGAGAGATTGAGAGAAAGAACTGATAAGTTAAACCTCTTTCATATTTCTCACCTTTTGTTTGTTTGTTACTTTTGAGTTTAATTTCTTGGATGTTCATCATGTAATCTCCCTGTAAGATACAAGCAGGTCCACACTTTTTTTTGTTTGTTTTTGTTTTCATTCCAATCCCTTTTGATTTTCAATGTGAATCTGATGATGTTCTTGTTAAGTTTTAATCTGGTGCATATATACCTTGTGTTTCATTCATGAAATTAATAGTTCTTCTTTTCTGTAGTTTCTCTGACCCTTTTTTTTTTTTGGTTTTTTGTTTTGAATGTGGAAGAACTAGTTTTGTATTCATCTTTTTGTAGAAAAGAGGGATAAGGGAAGAATGTCAGAGTTTGAAGTTTGAGATTTAGAGCTCCTTGATACTCATCTGATAGTTCTTGCAGAAATTGTATTTCTTGTTCTTCATTATTCTTTGTTATGTCAAAACCAGTAAGTAAACGACATTTTTATCTTTGTTTTGAATATTCTTTTCTTCTGTGTTAGTAATTTTAGTGAAGGTCTTTCAGTTAACCTAGGTGGTAGTCTCTTAGAAGCTTGGTTTAGAAAGTAGGCCGAGAGAGAGAGAGAGAGAGAGAATTTGGGTATAGATAGAATTCTTGAGAGCTTCTCTACTGGTAAAATTATTCAACCCATTCTTTGAAGATCTGTGTTGTGACTTCTAGAAACATCACAAACTTTTGTGATACAAATAGCTAGCCTAATAATAATAATTAATAAATAAATAAATAAATAATATTATTATTAGTACAAATAATAAGCATCATCTAAAACCATTTTAGGAAACCAGTACTGTCATAAGAGGAGGTCACTTTCCAGATATGAAACAATGGATATACTTGCAGGCTTCCAAAAGCCACACTCTTACATTGTGAGAAGTATCTACTCTTAAAAAACTTATTTTCATTCATTGAACTGCTCTACAATGTAGATGTATAAATTGATACAAAACCTGATTCCTATACATATTAGGACTCTTATCTCATGAAGCATAGTTGTAAGGTACATAGGATATAGAAATCATGTATGGAGAGTCTCCCTTCCCCTATAGTCGGTTGATAAATGTTAATGGTAATAATATTCCCTAATTCATTCATAATCCCAAAGGGATATATATACAAAATACACGTTGAGATTCTAGTTCTCTTAAACTAGGTAACCCAATATTGGGTGATACAAGAAATATGGAATTGCTAAGAATGGATGATCTCAACAGCCGATCAATATTGAGATGCTATAGATAGCACAAATCATATCACATGTAAATCACATGTGATAATAGACCGAGAAAGAAGGTGAATCGTCTCCAGTGTTCTTTCTCTCAATACACCCCCTTAAGGTGGAGAAACGGGTAACCGAATCTTCAGCTTGTCTCTTAGACTTTCAAATCTTGAGTGTGCCAGTGGTTTGGTCAGTGTGTCAGCTAGCTGATCATGAGTAGAGATGAACTGGATCTGTAACTGCTTCTTGGCCACACGATCATGGACAAAGTGGAAGTCAACTTCAACATGCTTTTTACGGCCATGAAATACTGGGTTAGCTGATAGAGACGTGGTCCCTAGATTATCACATCAGAGAATAGGTGTGCCAGATAAAGGATAACCGAGTTCAATAAGGAGTGATTCCAGCCAAACTAGCTCTACCGACGCATCGGCCAGTGCCTTATACTCCGCCTCAGTGGAAGAACAGGCAACAGTACGCTGCTTGCGAGATACCCAAGAGATAAGATTTGGGCCAAGAAAAATAGCGAAACCCCTTGTAGACTTACGGTTAGACCCATCATCGGCCCAGTCAGCAGCAGTAAAGGCTTGCAGGGAGTGAGATGGAGAGCGCTCAATAAGCAAGCCAGCCGATTGGGTGCTTTTTGAATACTGAAAAATGCATTTGGCAAGTTGCCAATGCTCCTCCGTTGGGGAATGCATGAATTGACATGCACAATTGATTGCAAAAGAGATGTTTGGATGAGTGAGGGTTACATACTGCAGGGCACCCACAACCTAACGACACTATGATGGATCAGATAGTAGGGCACCCCCTGAATCAGAGAACTTGGTAGTGGTAGCCATTACTTAATTTAGAATGTAGGTTGAGAGAGAGAGAGAGAGAGAGAGAGAGAGAGAGAAAATGCTTTATTCACTTAGGCTCGGGTCAGGTTCTCGTATGCCTGCAAGCCATCCACACGAAATCCACTGAGAGAGAGAGAGAGAGAGAGATGAATGCTTTATTCACTTAAGCTCGGGTCAGGTTCTCGTATGCCTGCAAGCTATCCACACGAAATCCACTCCTCTGGATGGCTGGGCGTATGAGGAGGGGATTCCATGTGCATGGCTTGCTGGCATACGAGAAGAGAACCTGATCCAGCTTCTATTCACTCATCTGGGCTTCTCCCAAATTTGTGGTTTTAATCCAAGCGACTTTAGACTTGGTGGAGCTTTCGACTGCTACTTTCACTTCAAAGAATGTTATCTACCTTCATCACTCCTTGGATCTTTTCAGCTTTCCGTGGATAGAATTCTTGAGAGCTACACTGCTGGTAAAATTATCCAACCCATTCTTGGCAACTACAAGGTGATTTAGATCTCTCTTGTTCTTTGAGCTGAGAGAATAACCCATCTTGCTGCTTGCATACCTCTTGTTTACTTCGCGCTCTTTCATTCCTTGATTCTACCACCTTGTTAGTTATTTAGTAATCTTTAGTTATTTAGTAATCTTAGTGTCCAGAAATGGTAAAGCTGTTTACATTGTCAATACAAACACACAAGACCCATGAAAAGATCTACTGTAAATTATAAATAGGAAGCTATATATACGGATGTAAATAGGAAGCTATATATACGGATGTACCAGTGTTTTATATGGTATTGAACTAGGAAATAGAGATCAGGAGAGCGAAGAAATTGAATTTTTAAACCCCAAGGGGGGTTGCTCAGTTGGAAAGGACCAACACCTCACAAACAAGAGGTCATGAGTTCAATTCTCCTTGGGCCTAACTATAAGGAAAAAAAAAAACTGAACTTGAATTTTAACAATCATAAGAATTCCCTTGTTTAAATACTGATCAAAGACAAAGTCATTTAATCTAGACCATTGTGTGCACTTTGTAAAACAATCAGAATTATGTAGATCTTGCTTCAGAATTAATGTCATATTTGTTCAACACAAATTACAAGGAAACACCAGGAAGCATGTTATTTAACCAGCGTCAAAGTCCATTCTTTGGGAACCATGATTTGGGTACATCACTCTTCACTTTGAAGAGCATTCTGATTGTTACATGATCCTTGTCTGTTTCACTTAGAATACATTACCTAAATTAAAGGGTAGGGAATCTAATTACCTGATTGACAATTATAATTATTGATTGTGGATACATTCCTTGCTATGATTCCATAGTATGGGATGTAAAACAATCAATGGGTTTTCCTACTAAGATTCTACTAACTTCGCTATGAATTTCTTTTACATGTTGGATGTAGGCCCTCACTAGCTTAGTTATATTGGATGATCTTTGTTTCAGGAAATAATTCCATCCACTAATAGAATATCCTTTAAGCCAGTAGAAATTACTTTAATTTTGTTTTCCTATTAGGTATATTCACTTGCCCATGGGCTTTCAACTCTAGAAATCAAGTCAATGAACATGTAATTCTTTTGAAGTCCAATTTAAATTGTGTTTCTAGTCAAATTTATATGGGTCAGGTTCAAAACTTGTTGTCAAGATCAGCTAGCATGCCATCTCCATGATACCTCGTTCATCCTTTAGCTATGGGAATATTTCATGCTAGAATCACATATTTGGTTTCCTTGTATAGTTTTATCACATATTCCTTACCTTGTATAACCTCTAGAGTTTCCATCCTAGAAGGAACTCATGTATCTTATACCAAGTCTATATATGAGGACCCTCTACATGGTAGAGGTAAGTGAGATTTCTTGGAATACTTTCTCAAAGTTAACGTGATATCAAGAGCTACTTTCTCCACCGAGCTCCCTCTTTCCTAATTGTTTTTTAGCTCCACCGAGCTACCCCTATGGCTGATTACCTCTCCCACAGCAGCCGCACCGTGGGCTTCTCCCTTGGGAGCTGCCACTCCTACCACTGTGGGCTCCACTTCCACCTTTGTTGCTGCGCATCATTTTCTTTCCTTCAAGCTTTTCAGTAAAAATTACATTTTCTAGAAGACACAGATGGTCCCTTATCTGCAGGGCCAAAACCTTTTTGGATTTAACCATGGAAGCCCTCCATGCCCCACTGAGCCCTTTTCTGCCCGTGCATGGGTGCAACAAGATTCTTCCATTCTCAATCTTCTAATTGCATCTCTCTTTGATGATGCCCTTCCTTGTTGGAAAATCCACAAGTAAGGAATTGTGGGATGCCCTACAGATTGCATATGGCTCCGCTTCCACCACAAGATTCTCTCCACATGGCTCTCTAAGATTTAACTCTGAAAGCTGATGAGTCCATCACACAATTCCTACAACGCGCCAAGACAATCTCTAATGAACTTGCAGCCTCCAGCCTCTTGCAACTGCCAATTCTAATATTCACATATTCAAAGCACTTCGCTCTGACTTCAAGCCTTTGGTTCCGACATTTCTTGCTTGTTTGGATCCAATACACTATATTGAACTGCACAACCTCCTCTTAAGTCATGAGTTTTTGAACAATAAGTCACTGAACAAACTGAAACTCCAGAAACCATTTGCAGCCGCATCACCCTCTGCGAATGATGCCTAGACCACTCCCTCTCCTCCCCCAGCCAGTCCTCAACTTCCCTCCTCTAGCCATGGATGCCGTGGTCGTGGGCGTAGGGGGTGTGGCCGTGGCGGACGCTTCTCTAATCAAGGCTGCCTCTTCTATACAATCTGCCATCGAACCAATTACTTGGTTGCCACTTGCTTTTATCAAAACCCAACCACCCCTTCACCTACACCACTGCCAACACCCATCCGCCTACCTCAGTCATCCCTACCCTACCCTCCATCCCACTTTCAACTGGCTTCAACCACCCCGTACACCTACCCTCACATGCCCTACACTTGGTATCCCGATACTAGCGCTTCACATCATGTCACCTAGTCTACAATCTCTAGTATCCTTTGACACCTACACAGGACTGAATCAGTTACAAGTTGGGAATAGGAAAGGCCTTTTTATCTCTCACATTGGTAATTCCTCCATTTCTTCTCCCCCCAATTCTTTTCTCTTATCTAACATCTTGCATGTCCCTTCCCTTACCAAACCCTTGTTATCTGTTTAGCAATTTGCCAAGGATAATAATGTTTTCTTTGAATTTTATGCCAACCATTTCTTTGTCAAGGATCAGCGGTCCAAGAATATTCTCCTGAGCGGTTCGAGTAAAGATGGTCTCTACACCTTGTCCGTCCACCCTCCACCGTCTACCAATATTGCTAAATAGACTTCCATCGATGGGTGACATCATCGCCTCAGGCCTCTCGGCCACCCTCATGCTCAAGTTCTTCGTTTCATGTTACATTCCAATAAGTTACTTTGTAATTCTTCTCGGTCTAGTAATTTATGTACCGCCAGTCAGCTTGGCAAGGCTTGTGGCTCACCTTGAAAGTATCCTCTTCTTGTAGCCTCTCTCCTTTGGACTTGATATTTAGTGACGTTTGGGGGCCTTCCTCTACTATTTTTTCTGATGGGCATTGTTACTTCATTATTTTCGTAGATGATTGTATCATACTTATTTGGTTTTATCCTCTCCTTAAAATAATCTGATGTTTTTGATACTTGAAGTTCCAAGCGCTCGTCGAACGACAATTTTCTAGGAAGATTAAGTCCATTCAAACTGGTTGGGGCGGCGAGTACCGCACCCTGCCTCGTTTCTTTGCTTCTCTTGGCAATCAACATTGACTGTCTAGCCCCCATACTTATGAACAACATGGATCGGTTAAACGCCGTCATCGACATATCGTCGAAACCGGCTTCACCCTGCTTGCTCATTGTGTGGTTCCCCAACATTACTGAGACTATGCCTATGACACTGCCGTCTTCCTCATCAATAGAATGCAGTGTTGGCATTCTATTTCAAGACACATTATAACGATCTCAACCCTTGCTTGAGTGAGAAGCTGCTTTAATCATCTTCTCCACTAAGCATCCTAGAGGTTCTCCAGATCAACTGTGCTTTCTGGTGTTCAAGTCTAACCAAAATTAAAATGCCAATTGTGAACTTCCACAAATCTAGTGATACCACATTGAACCTCTGTCTCAAAAAATCAAATACATTCTACATAAATATGACCTCTGCTAGCTTGGAACAAGGCCCTCCAATCACTTCTTCGACAAGAACCCCATCACCATTGTTAAAATACAAAGACAACAACCATCTTCCATTCCAATCACCTTATGTTCTTGTTAGATCAAGAAAATAGAAACACCAAACTCCAATCCAAACTTGTATTAAAGCTATAAATTTCCATTTTAAACTAGGTACTAACCCTTGTCACATAACCCTACTTTGGTGCCAAATGATCTGCGGAGAAGCATGATCAGTGAGTTGATGCCGACGGCAATACCAAAAGAGGATCTGTCTTTCCTTGCAAGTTCTGAGAGATTTGCTAATGGCCTGAAAGATGGGTTCAAACAACATTGCTCTATTGGTTTACTCTTGAGTCTTGACCTTATAAGGTCCTACAGTTACTTTTCCACCAAAGAAGCCAATATAGTAGTGCCAGGAATATATATATATATATATTTTTATTTTGGGGAGGGGAAGGAGTAGTAATAATATTATCAGAAGGATCAGTTACTTTTCCAAACATCACAAGACACCTATTCTGCCGCGTGGGCAGATGATGTGTCCACTCTGGCCGCTGGATAGAGAGGATATGGTCTAGATTAGCCATGTGTCAAATTTCAGAGTCCAATTTAGTCAAATACTTCCCGTGTATTGGCATGCATCTCGTGTATGTCCATGCATGTGTACCAATATTCTAGCCATTATTGTGCATTCTCTCAACTCTGAGCAGGAGCAGATGATTTAGATAGGAAAACTCAAGAAAATGGACGGCTCAGATCTGTCTTGTGACTTCTAGAAACACCACAAACATTTGTGACACCAATAAGTAGCCTAATAATAATTTGTTTTAATTTGTTTTTTAAAAATTATTATTGAATAGCCAACATCTAAAGCCATTTTGGGAAACCAGTGTCATAAGAGGTCAGTTTCCAAATATGAAACTATTCATATACACAGGCTTCCAAAGTCGAGCCACCTTCCTACAATTGTGAGAAGCAACTAAAAGAATTAAGCATTCCCAACTTCCAGAGTTGGTTGGTTGTCCAAACCTTTTCACTATAAATAAGTCTGTTTTGTGTGTGTGTGTGTTTGTCTTTTTTTTGGTGGGGGGGGGGGGGGGGGAGTTCTTTATAAGTAGGTCATGGTTGACTCATATAAAGTACCACCCAGCAATTGGAGATTACCGGGGCACTATAGGATGGTTGCACAATTTATGTATACCACACCTTAAAATCTCAATTTAAGGCAAGATCCCCAGAAAATGTTTTCTAGGTGTGGAGATATTAGTGGTCTAAGAGTAAGATCTAGAGCAACTGCAATTAATAATGTCAGTCCAAAGAGGAACAAAAAATGATACCTCAGCAATGGAATACTCAGCAGTTGCATACATGTGAAAGAAAAAAAGAGAGTAATGCAGAAGAAAAACCATGGCTACACTGATAGCCAATGTCATTAGAACACCACAATATTCAGTTTTGATTATACTCAAATCAACCACCATTGCATGCTGGTAATCCCCTTTGTGTCCTTTAAACTCCCTGGATACTAAACCTAGAAATGCCCATACTAAAAATCCCAAAGACATTGGTATTGAGTCAACATATGGATGAGTCTAGTAGTTTCTCACCTTATCCTGTTTGTGTTGTCCTTGTGATCAGCAACCGGCTGAGGTCTAAGACCATGAGTTCTTGGCTGGGGGATTTCGCTAAGTTGAAATTTAAACTCTATTATTACATGCCGTGGACATCACTATGTATGAAACATCCATCTCCTGAAGTGAAGGCTGATTTGAACTATTTCTGATTTCCTTTGTTAGATACTTGCAAATTCTGTTGCAGTTGCACCTCTAAGCATCTTGTTGAATGTATGAATACCCATATACTCACACTGACATGTGTACGCGCAGAAAATTATGTTGCAGTTACACACACACACACAAAAACACTTTGGTCATTGGAATTGAGACATAATAGAACAGATTGTCTCCTAACTTGCATTTCTTGAATTCTAGGTGTTTCTAGATCATGGTGTCCTTGCATCATTGGTAAATTATCATCTTGGTGTCCTTTAGAGCTGTTTAAGACCACCACTAACAATATATAGATAGGAATCAAAATTTTGAGCATTCCTTAATCATTATTTGACTTTGATGAGCTCATAAAGTATTGGGAATATATTATCAGAGTGGAATTAAAATATGGGTGATTGTTAAGCTGGTCAAGATTTTAATACCCTCGAGTATGCAGTCCAATTTGATCTTGATTCTACTTGTCTTGAAGATGGTGGGCAGAATCAAAAGAGACAATAAATAGCATTTGTTCTAAGTTAACCAAAAAAAATTGCGAACTGTAACATCTGGAACAATAGTTCATCACCTGCTGGACAATGTTGAGATTTGCTTCTTTAAATTTCATCAGTACTGGTTTAATGAGCTTGGGAGGTCTAGCAAAGTTCATGTAACACCAAAAGCATGTCAATGATGTTCCTGAGCTGACTAACAAATTTTGCATTCCATCTGAATCCCAAAACCTTAACTTTTTCTTTCCTCATTTATCTTTGTATTTGACTCCACTCTGTAGGTATCTTTCTGCAACAACCGATTTTGAGCATCCCTTTATCATTATTTGATTTTGATGAGCTCATAAAGTATTGGGAACATATTATCAGAATGAAATAAAATGTGGGTAATTGTGAAGCTGGTCAAGATGTTAATGTCCTTGAGTATGCAGTACAAATTTGATCTTCATTTTACTTGTCTTGAAGATGGGCAGAATTAAAAGAGCCAATAAATAGCATTTGTTTAAGTGAACCAAAAAAAAATTGCAGGTATTTGAGGATCTGTAACATCTGGAACAATAGTTCACCACCTGCCGGACAATGTTGAGAGTATTCTTCTTTTCATTTCATCAGTGCTGGTTTAATGAGCTTGGGAGGTCTAGCAAAGTTCATCTAACACAAAGAATGTCAATGATGTTCCTGAGCTGGCTAACAAATTTTGCATTCCATCCGAATTCCAAAACCTTACTTTTTCTTTCCGCATTTATCTGTGTATTTGACTCCACTTCGTAGGTATCTTTCTGCAACAACCAATTTGCAACTTTTAGTTAACTTGCAGTTAGAAAATGTGTGGATGCGCAAGACAAATTTCCCTTGCTCATGTTGAACCGGAAGGGACTTAAGGATTGCACATTTGAGATGGAATGCTTAAGCAGTTAAGAGAAAGTCTGTGGCGACCCTGTTATGATGATTGAAGAGAAGCCGAGTCAAATTGCATTCTCCTAATCAAACCCACCCGATCATGTTGAGTTTCTACCAAGAAATCTACTGAAGGGATTCCTGTGGGAATTGGGAAAACCTGCTCTCACCCCTAGTATTCTAATAATACGGGAATTACGGAAGAAGATACAATCCATAATACTAAAATCCTTGACGAAAACAAATGATTCTTTAGTTTCATACGGTATCACTGATTTATACTTATATATGCACAGATAGAATTGTAGATCTTCGACTCTTTTGAATTGAAAATTTAGTATGAAATAGCATAAGCAGGGATGGATTAGCTAGCCATTCTAGCTGGGATTGAGGCACCAGACGATTTTAGTCATTAATATCTAGTCCCTGTTGTGTTTGGCAGCTTCTTGAGCCTGATAATTCTGCTGCCAACCTCAACTATTATATGGTCCTGAAGTTGAGAGTAATGGTTTGAGTTCTTTCCCACTATCATCTGCAAAATATATAACTATTCCGATGATTAATTTTTAATAATCAAAGAGAATCAGATTGTATTCATTGTGACTGAGTTATGATGCCTTTCCATGGTACTGAATTTCTATTTCTCACAGGAGGGGGGGGGGGGGAGAGAGAGAGAGAGAGAGAGAGAGAGAGAGAGAGGGGGAGGGAGGAAAAATCTCAATCATCCATGTAGATGGTCTCTTGCTGAAACAGCCCACCAAAGACCTTCCTCACCTCCGGCTTCGTTTCGGCCGTTGTCTCAACCTTGGGTTTTAATGTGGGTGGTGGTTTAGAGGTTCTTTGTTTGAGGACCGCCTTCTGAGAAGGCAAGGTCCGAGCTTTGGCCTGTCCCCTAATGGTGGCGATTTGCACTTTCGGCTTCTGCTCAGTTTCATCCTCATCAGGCTTCTTCTGAATGGTCGAGGAGATCTGGGAACTCAGCTTTTGCCAGGACAACCCAGAACCAATATCCTTTGCCGTTTTCAAAAGGGTCTCCACAGAAGTACCTGCAACCTCTGCTTTCTGTCGTGCTTCTTCCGCAAGCCTTGCCGCAATTGCTTCCTGCTTCGACAACTTTTCCACTTCATCTTCCAGCTTCTTCGCAGCCTCAGCTGCTTCTCGTGCCCTTTCACTCGCCAATACTGCATCTTCCTCTGCCTTGGCCTTTGCCAGCGCTTCTGCATACGCCTTCCTTCTTCCATCCTCTGGGATCGCACTCAACAGCTCATCTATGGGCTTCCGTGGCGCTGACGGATCCGTAGAAACTTGAACCACCTGAAAATTAATCTCAATTAGCTTAACCAGCCCAATGCTGGAAACTGGAGATCGAATCAATGCGTCCCAAACACTCACCTTATTTTCCGCCATGGCCGTATTGGATAATACATCGGCTATGAGCGATGCTATCTGCGACTTTGCTACCTACTGGACCAAATATTACTGTATTAGGAAGCGAAGATGCCGAAACATTTACAAGCAAACACCATTACGAATTCTAAATTTATTACATTACTTTGAGGTCGTTGGTGCCGGAGATCCCTTCGGGTGAGACGACGACATTGTAGGAACTCTCAGGGGAGAAATCCTCTGTGAGGCTAGTCTTGATGAGGGTATAGGCGACGTCCGTCTGAACCACCTCCTCCAAGAACTCCGCCACCGTCAATGGCTGCGATTGGGGGGAGAAGAGGTTGCCGAAGAAGGACGAGATGCCGTCAAGAACGTTGTAAGTGGACGACGGCCCTGATATCGATCTACCATCGTATACTATGGCCACATGGCCAACTCCTGCCAACTGGGCTCCACGTATGACCTGCAAGGCGTCGGACGTCGTCACCTCCTTCGCCGGCCCGTTCTCTGTTGGTCCGATCGTCACCACCACTTTGCTGGCGTTGCCTATCGCCTTGGCGATGATTTCTGCGTCTTCGAAGGTGGATTGGACGGCGTTTAACCGCCTTGATTCTTGTGGAGATATGATCTGTAGTCGCAATTTGAGATTGCAAGTTTCATTTCATTCATGGTGTACTAAAGAAAGATTAATAAGAAATTGAGATAGCAGTAACAGAACAATTCTAGTAACCTGGTACTGTGAAGCAAGACGAGCTAAGTCTTGGGCAGCAGCGAGCTCCGGCACGCCGGCCCTAACAGTGAAGCCTTGGCGGAGGAGGGTTTGGGCGATACGAACACCGGCTTGACCTGTCGCACCTGCAACGTAGACAGTACCAGGATCCTTTCGTCCCCTGTTAACAAAAGAGAGAGCCGTAGCTGGCTGAGTAACCACTGGCACCAGAGACTTGACATCGGGGATCTTTTCCAGATTGAGAAGATGGAGTAAGTCTCCGAGCTTTCTACTGGGGGCTCCTCCTTCTCCTCCTGTTTGGGCCTCCGCAAGTATAGTGAATTTAGGGTTCTTAAGACCGACCCTCAACCTGGAACGAGGTGTAGTACTGAGAATAAATGAATTGGAGGTGAGGGTAGGAGCCATGACTCATGAGACCGAGGGAGAGAGAAGCGGTGTTAGTTGCTCATCCAAGTCTCTCTGGGCGTGACAGGGGAGAGAGAGTATTTTTTTTTCTGCAATTTTTTGTTTGGTTGGGATAATCTGGATCACTGGATGGGGAGATTCGAGCCATTAGCCAATGGGAATTATACATGTCATTGGCAATTATCTGGAACAGAGAATCGGAGACCAGACACTAGAAACTTGGAATGAAATTAGGATATATCTGTTAAATGAATTTGTGTTAAAAATGACATTCCCATTCACAATTCACCTTATCCGTTTTTTCTTGGTGGTTTGGTGCTTGGAACTTCTGTCTGGTTTCTAATCAAGCCTCAACCCTGTTAGATGTGAAATGAGGTGAAATAGAATCATCATTTATAGAGTAAATGATAGTGTGTGTGAGCGATGTCAAGGTTTAAAATTCCAGATTTTGATTTCATTTCGATAGTTGACGAAAGGGTCGGCGTTCTCTGTGTGGGAAGTGTGGCCCTTGTGTGTGCGGTGGCCAATGAGAGCACACACGTTGACATCATGGGTGTGGTGGGATTTCTACTTTTCATGGGGTGTGTGGTGGTCATTTTGCTCCCCTCTGTGTTTGGCTGTGGGCGATATATTCCTAGAGAGAACTCTCTCAGCTGAAATTAGGATTTAAACACTCCGAATTGGGATACAGATGGGAATGATCAAGATCGGTGAGGAATTGATAAGAATGGATTCCAGTTCGACCAATTCCCTTTCAAAACACAAAGGTTAGGGCATATTTGGGGTTCCGACTGTCCAGAATTGGGATATGCCTCTATTGATTTGACCCCGATTTTAAGACCTTGGTCGAAATTGAAATATTTTGACGATATTTTGAGTCATTTCTAAATTTCGATCAATTTTGACATTGCAATAATGGTAGTCATTTCATTCCTATTTTGTATGAAGTATGACTTCAAATAGAGTTGATTTGAGGATAAGGATACATGTAGTCGATCCTATTTAGTTAGGATAAGGTTGAGTAGTTGTTGTTGTTGTTCGTTTCTATTTTGTTCAAAACTATAATATTTTACACAATTTGTATCATTACGACAAATTTCAAGTCATGACTCATGACGACTGTAACCATGAAAGTGAGAGTACAAATAGCAAATACTTAATATCGAAAATCAAATTCCTTCTTTTTTTTTGTAATGCAACTTTTCTTCTTTTTGTTTAATAAATTCAATTTGAAAATATAAAAATTGTATGTTTTTATATATTTTTTGTTGAGTAATTTTTTTTGGGGCAAGAGATCACTGTCTGTATTGCCTACATTAGCGTAGAAACCAATGAAAGCACGTGCAAGAGTATTACCATACATGTGATTTTTGATTTCATGGGATGCAAGAGCCATCAGGTAATGTTCTTTTTCCCAAATTTTTTTTTTTACTTAAAATGTAATAAAATTACGAATAAAAAAGTTTCAATTCATATTTTCCTCTTCCATATGTTTTATTTACCTAATATCAATTTCAATTCATATATTTCTCATTTCCCTATGTTTTATTTATCAATATCAAATTATATTCTTACTTCAAATATAAACCCAACAAAGTTAAGATAATCACATGTGGAGAAAAAAGATATTTCGGGTGTGTAGCCCATGAGGTGAAATGATTGCCCCACTCCTCATGAAAGACGAAAATCCTATTCCTATTGATGCTTGTGCACGTGCTTCCATTGATCCCACGTTGGACAGATCTATGGATCGGGCTCCTCTCCTGTGAGCCCCATGCCCAGGGAATGTCCTTTGAGGCATCCAACGGAGATGAGTTGTTGAGCGCACCGCGGCACGGGGATGTGTGCCTGTGTGGCCCAGCGCCGTTCGATGCCTCAGTGGGCCCTTTGCTCTGAAGCCCATCTCCTCACGTTGCTGGAATTCAATTAAATCTCAGCTCTCAAGGGTAAAATCCATTTTGCTATGTTCCCTCTCGAGCTCTCATCCTACGCAGAGGCAATACTTCCCCGTATGTAGTATTTTCATTCGACCCCTTCGCTTCTATCATTCTTTTTGTGTCTCTGTCAAAATCTGAGCCACCTTTTTCATTTCAGTTTTTCTCTTCCGTATGGTCTTATGAGTGCTCGAATCTCCTCGGAACCTGTACTCTTCTGTCTGATTATCGTTTTCTACCTGGTTCTCTCGTCTTCCTCGATCCCGCGCTCGCTTTTAAGGTAATTGTTTCATCTTTTCTAAGTAAATTGCTAATGTCGAGAAAATTACTACTTAGGTTTGTTAGTGAGATTCGGCGTCTGTTTTTCGTTGCTATCATACATTCTTAATGTTTGTTGAATTTGGATTACTTATTCTTCACAACTGGAAATTTGCAGACACTTCGTAATGCTGGAATTTTATTTATTTTTGGTCAATGTTGAAACACAAAGTAATTGCAATATACACAAATTGTGGACGCACATGACACTGAATTGATTGTTACACCAACTGAACTCACTGAACCGTAAAGGGGCTGCTGGGGCAAGATAAGGACTGGGTTCTTGTAGTGCAGGAGGGAGACAAAGGATAGAAACTCTCCTACAAGGATTAAAAGAAGAAGCAGGAACACTAGAGAAGAGATGTGAATTGAAATTTCAAGAATCAAGATCTTTTACGATGGTCATATTGTTAGAAACGCAATCAGCACACACCAAACCCAGCTTAATAGGGGAGGGGCCTATCCTTGTCAAAACAGAGAGAAAAAAGACTGATTATAGAGAGGTTAGCTACACAGAGAGACTATCTTATAAATTATGTTATCCCAATTCTCATAAAATTCTGAAAAATGTGATCCCTGAAAAATCAAGCAAATAGAAAACCACAAGGAAGAGTAGATCAGTCACTTGCTAGATCCACTATCCTCCTTGATAGGTATCTAGGAATCCTAATGTTTGTGTCTTTGTAAACAGACTACCATACCACAAAGGATTGCAAGTTCCATAAACCCTTGGCATCTAGGAATGAGTGTTGCTAACATCACTGACTTTGACTAGATATCATTTGAAACATGGTTTGATGGATCAATATTAGATAGGTAGGAAGTAATCTCCACAGCTGGTTAGGACTAATCACTGGTATTGAAATGTTTGTTATTGTTGAGTTGTGCCATGAAATATCTTTTGGTCTTTATGATTACAAGTTATGTGCTTACTTCTTACTGCAGGCCAATTTAAGAAATGCATAGTTGGAAGGTGCACTTGATACAGGCAACACATCCTTGAGAGGATACATCATAACTGGAGCAGGTATGTCAGAGAACACTATTTTTTTTTTTTTTTTATGTATTAAAAAAATTATTTTTGGTGTGCCTGAGCAATTTATCATGTTAAAAAGCTCGTATTGATTTGCTTATTGATTTTTAAAGAAGAACGATTTCTTAAAGATAGCTGACTCCATTTAGTTGGGATAAGGCTGAGTAGTTGTAATGATTTCTTAAAGATCAGTCAAGGATCAATTTGTGTAGGGTGCTCAGATCCAACCTGCAATTGCAAAGAAATATGGTCCTTTGAGAATCGGTAGACTGTATCTTATATGAACTGTCCGAGATTGGAAGCAGCTTCCTGTTGGCTGTGTCGAAGTATCCTAGTGCAATGTTTCTGTATCACACCCGATTAAGTCTAACTTAGTATTCTAGTTGTTTTTGCATTGTTAATCTGATCCAAGCATTGATTTTTGAGTTATTGGCTTATTATATACTTGCGAGTTAAGATGCTTTGATTAGAAATTTCATATCTTGAATCTTGATAGAGATGGAGGTGGTCGATGCAAACTTTCTCCCAGTGGACTGGAAGAAGGTATGTAGCCAGAAGGAAGTGGGTGATCTGGGCCTTCATCATGTATGGACTATGAACAAAGCTTTTATGTTTAAGTAGCTATGGCACTTGGGAACGAACCTGAGGTTTATATAGGGTTAAAAGACTAGAGACTTGGGAAGTAGTGAAACTAATATCATCTTGGAGGAAGTATTGGAAAGGAATTTCTCAACTTATTCACTAGTTTAATGATGGTGGTCAATTCGAAGTTGGGAAAAGTGATAAATCCTGTTCCATGGTGATCAACACTGTGGTGTCAATCCTCTAGTTTTTTTTTTTTTTTTTGAGAAATTTACTATTTCCTCCCCTGTACTTTGCCCTAATTAAACTTTCCTCGTCTGTACTTTGTCTAATTAAACTTTCCTCCCCTCGACTTTCAATTATTACACTCGGACCACCTATAGCTGACGGTGTTAACCAGGTGTTGATTATTGTTTTGAAAAGACCATTTTACCCTTAAGTCCTTAACCCTTTCCCTGCAACCCCGCCCACACCCCCTTTCCTGCAACTTCGCCCCCACCCCCTTTCCTGCAACTTCGCCCCCACCCCTGCTGTTGGCGCAACCCATCTCCCCACCCCACTTATGCTCTCTCTCTCTCTTGGCCAATCAATCCCCATCTTCCCTTCTTTGAATCTCAGTCTCTGCAATGCTTTGAGTAACTTCTGCAAGATGGCCCAGAAACATTGTAGCTACTGCAAGAGGGTCCAGAAACCAGCAAGAACTGGTAGGAAAATAAGGAACACATAGAGCATTGCAGAAATAAATCACAGTAGTGTCGAGGATTTAGTGCTAAACATTTTATAGTGCTATTCATCTAGGTGCATCTTTGAAATTTGAATATCTGTGAGCTACCAAGTTCCTCATTGCTTGGCTGTTTGACCTCCACCTAGCCCCGTTTTATGAGAACGGTTGCCATTTTTTGAGATTGAGTTGGTACATGGCTTAGCTGTTTAGTCAAATTGTGTATATTTAATCGGGAACACTGGATCATCTCATCAGCTGAAAGATGTTTGCAACAAATGTGTTTGCTCGAGGTGGAGAGTAATTTCTTTGATTCCTTATTTATTTTACTTTAGCTTGTTACATATGGGTTTTCATATGGTCTTTGTTGAGTTCATTAGGTGAGCTCTAGAAGGATGCTCAACTAGATGAAAAACAAATGGTGCAGGGGCCTGGGTAAAAGGGAGTATGTCTTTAGGAAGATGATGCTGGGTTCCAAATTTTCTGTGTTTGAAAGGAAGTAATGGAATATCTTTGATAACTGAATTGTTTCCCCTGCTACCTGGTGTTTCATTTTCTGCTAATTGGGTTGATTCTGATTGCATATACGTTTATGTTCTCAAGTTATTTGCCATGGTCTCTTGAGTTTAACCTGATCCATGATACCTATACTCCTTTTATGAGGTGCACAAGTGACAGGGCAACATATTTTTAGTATGTAAAAGTGAAAGTAGGTCATTCCTAAATTGTTCAGATCACGAAAGGAAGGGGGGGGGGGGGGAGTACAGAAAAAGAAGTTATTCCATCATGGACTTGGATCCGAATATATAATAAGTTACTTTTTATGAAACTGATTAAACTCAGTTGTTAACCAGAGATTTTGCTTTTATGAAATGAAGAAATGCTGATCTTATAACTTCTTTGTGTCTAAGTAATGGTTTAGAGTTATGTAGATACAGTTGATGTTTAAGACTAGGGCTCTGGTTTACAGCATGGACCACCTAGGAAGGTCTTCCTCCACGACCGTAATATCTGCCATGTGACTAATCAAGTGGGCCCAAATTCCGTGGGAATGTGGGGTCTAGGGTCCCCCCCTTAAATTTCAACTTTCATCCAAACCAGAGTTGGACACAAGGAGATAAAAAGCTTGAGGATCTTTTGAAAAATGGTTGAAAATATGAAACTTATGGAACATGGGTGAAAATAAATGGATGGCTGAAAATTAAAAGAAAAAAGCCAATTCATGCGGGCATACAATTGAGGTTGGCTCTTAAAAATTTGACAAGTGGCTAATCCAGACCAGATCCTACCTATATAACAGTTGGAATTTCAACATCACCTTGCCATGTGAAAAAAGTAGTTGGACTGTGGAGAATGGCTTTCCCAGATGGATTGAGTAAAGGAAATTTTGCCTGTAAAATTTTTTGATCTGGTTAAAGTTCGTCCTCGGAAATGTCCTTGTATGATCCATTTTTTGGTGGATCCCCAATCACACATTGCAAGTAATAGTATATGCCCATTGTCGTTTTTTTTTAATGAACCCATTGTAGCAGTTTGTTGTTCCATCTGATGAGTCAAATGCGCCATTGAAGCTAAAGTTGGATTTATTCAGTTCTCATTATCATCCGAGTATCCGACAGAGTTCTAATATGCATTAAGATGCATTGGCAGTTGCTAACCAAGCTCTGATCTCAAGTAACTGACCTTAAAATAGTTTGGTCTTTGTTATGATCTTTAAAGACGTAAGCATGAAGATCCTAAAGGCATCACATTGAACTTCACATAAATCTCGTGAAGTCAAAAGGTGATTTTGCCTGAGTAGAATTAGTATAGTCTCTGATCTGATGTTGTTTCCAGATAAGAAGTATCAGGATTGAAACATGATGTATTAAACTCTAGATAGGCTCCAAAACTATTCTTCTCCCTCCTTACCCCCCCCCCCCCCAAAAAAAAGGGTTATTTTTATTATAAATTCTGTTAGACTACAAGATGTACCTTTGAGAGATGACCAACGGGAATGTCTTTGCAAAATAGCCGATGGGCGAGAAAATCTGTATTGATCCTTTGGTTATGTTTTCAGTATGCTTATAGATGCCAGGCCCCCATCCACAACTTGACTTGCATATTTTGCCCAACAGGGTTAATCTTACAACTGGAAATGTCACACAAGACTCGCTGCTCTGTGGGGAATTTCTTTTAATTGGTTTTCTGTGATGGAGGAGATGGCTGTGCTCATATGACAGGTCTATTTTTTGTGAATTGAGCAAGTTCTGTTATTTTATTATTTTCTGTGTAACCCGGTTGAATTTATTCTAGCGGCAACTCCTGTAAATTTTAATTGTAAGCTGAATCTTTCGTAGAAAGAAAGAAAGGAATTATAATTCCTATACACTTATGACAAACTTTTGTATTCAACAAATCAATGTTTCTGAGTCTTTTAAAGGACTTTTGGAGTGCATGGCTTCATTGCAGTTGGACCATTTGGAAAATACCCAGTGATCCATGGTTTTGAGAATATTCAAGATCAGATTATCGGGCCAGGTGATGGGATAATTCAGACCATTTACCATTGGGGCTGAACAATCTGAGTCCCTGTCTACTTTCTTTATAAACTTTTGATCTTCTCTTTTCCTTTCGCTTTCCCATGAGTCAATATGAAGCAGTTGATCTCTGTGATGAAACCATTGCTTGCAGGAGCAACTTGTGTTGGTTTAGAGAGGAACTGGTTTGTCAACTTTAGTCGAATAGATTAAATGATCTTTTCTGGATTCAGCCGTCAAACCTTCTGCTCCCTGACAATTTTACATTCTTGTCTCTCTTCCCAGTTCTGATTTGGTTCAACTGGTCCCATTCCTTATACCTTCCATCTGTTCCATTCATGAATATGGACTTTCTATTACGAGGTGGAAAACATTGTTCCTTTCCTTCTTGTTAAAAGAATTAGAGTGCTTGTTCCTTCATTGTTAATGGTGCTTGTCATGGTCTTGAGGCATCAAGCTCCAATGGCAATGGCATTCTCTACACTCTAACCCAAGGAGACATCAGAATTTTATGAACATGGAGTTCTGTTGGGTATCATGAAAGCCTCTATTAATGGAGAATTTTTAGTCTGTCTACCTATGTCAATAGAAAGAACAAAAGTGTCAATCGGTTTGGTTTCGGTTCGTTTCAGGATACAATATGTACTAACTGAAATTGAATGACTTTCATAACTTCAAATTGAATCTAAACCGAATTGGTTCAGTTTTATTTGGTTTCTATTTGGTTCATATATGGTTTTAATAATTCGATTTTGTTCGGTTCAATTCTTCTGCCTGTATGAGACTTGGGAATGTCTCATAGTGGTCTTGAAGAAGCAAGGCACAAAAGAGGGAACGAGCAGATGTGCAGAGCTGCAGAAGAGAAGTGAGGAGAGTAGATAGTTGAAGATGGAAGCACAAGAGACGAAAGTGAAAACTGAACTCTTACTACTCATGTTTTAACTTTTTAGGATTTAGTACTATTTAAGTTCGGTTCTTTTTTGGTTTATACGGATTACACTTCATTCGGTTTGAAAATTGGTTCAAACCAATGGTTTTTAACTTAAAACATAAATCGAACTGAATTGAATTAAAGTTCAATTTCCAAAACCAAAATCTGACAAATTTTTTTTTTCTTTCCCTAATTCAATTAGATTTGGTTTTAAATAGCCGTTTTAGCCTTCGCTTCCAGTTGTAAATTAACACCGTCATGAATAACAGTGAAATAATGCAGGTGAGATGGAGAGGATCAGTTGTATGGCTGCATGGTATCAAACAAACTTCTCTACCGAGCTTTTGCTGGAATCAATTGATACACCTAACAGAGTAACAGGGGTACCTTCTAAAATTTTCCCCTGGAATTAGGTTTAAAAAATACGGTATCAGATCCAGATCGGTCCTGGCCAGAATTGGGTTCAGCTGACCCGATCCAATTAAATGGTGCTTGCAAGTTCCCTGAAGATTGGTGTTAGTTTGGTAAACGCCCCCACAGTGTTTTGAAGGGACGAATGGAACAATTTGGCTCTACTCCAACCCAGCCAAAACAGGGGTGTTTTGGGTCATTTCCAGCACCCGCTATGTGTGGAGGAAAGCCAGGTTCTGAATGAAGAGCCCAACAGTGAACTAGGAATTTCTGGAGGCAAAGTACAACTTATCATGATTTGTGTGTTAGTCTCACGAGAAGAACTCAGCAATGGACACAATGCCCTCGATGGGATTGCCATTCCTGCACGTTTTGAACCGTTACGAGCCTTTCACCCAAGGCATGTAAAACGCAAGCCTTCACCTATATGAACTGCAAAAGTCCCTTACTTATAAAGCTGTAACAGTAAGCAGTTATATCCATCACAAGAATTAGCTATCCACTTTGGAGCAAAACCCAACTATGAAAACTTTCCTAAATCCCTTCCCACCTCAGAAGATCATCTGAATCACATCTATAGCTAGGCTTCTTGGTATCTTCCATTAACCACAAATGGCCTTGGAAATGGTGGAATTCAGTGTGGTTCTGACAAAACTGAAATCACTCTTTGATAAATCTGGAGGATTAATTCTGTTCAAATCATTGTTAATTACAGGATTATCTTTCTACTTGTTCTACATCTTCTTTGCCAACCAATCTCCAGAGCTCTCGACTTCACTACGCTATGGCTGGGATTCATATGCTCACCATAGTTTTTCCAATGCTGCTGCTGCTACTAACATTAGCCAGATTGTGTTTGGGGTATCAAGTAGTATCAATACATGGAGAAACAGGAGACATTATATTGAAGAATGGTGGCAGCCCAACATAACCAGGGGATTTGTATGGTTAGATAGAATTCCATCAGGGTTCTTCCCATGGTCTCCATCTTCTCCACCTTACCGTGTTTCCGCCGACATCACCGGAGCTTTCAAAAATTACAACAAACATGGGATGTCGCAAGCAATTCGAATGACCCGTGTGATCTTGGAGACATTTAGGGAGTCTAATGAAAGTGTTAGATGGTTTGTGCTAACTGATGATGACACAGTACTTCTTGTGGACAATCTAGTGGAGGTTCTTGCTCGGTATGATCACAACAAGTATTACTATATTGGGGGAAACTCAGAATCCATTTCAGCAAACGATCTGAACTCATTTGAAATGGCATTTGGTGGAGCTGGTTGTGCTTTGAGTTTCCCACTTGCAAAGGGTTTAGTCATCCACTTAGATGAGTGTATCAAGAGATACCCCACCTTGTATGGCAGTGATCATATCTTACAGTCCTGTATCATTGAGTTTGGTGTTTCACTCACTCAGGAAAGAGGATTTCATCAGGTAAAAGCTTGCTGCTGCTGCTGCAGTGCTACTTCTTCTTCCCTCCTCTCTCCTCTCTCTTCTGTGTATGGGTGGGCCAGGTGGCCCGAGCCCAACCCAACTCCACTTTGGGTTTTGTTTTCAACACTAAGTTTGTTGAGATGTTGGGAGTTATAGAGTTATATTCTCACCTTAGTTTGTTCAGATCCTTGGTGCCTTCAGAATTTTGAAGATTTAATTATGTACTGAATCATCTTCTCATTAACAAATTCCATATCTGTTGTTCATTACAGATTGATCTGCACAGAGACATATGGGGTTTCTTATCGGCCCACCCACAAGCTCCCCTGATCTCCTTCCACCACATTGATGTAGTTGAACCCATCTTCCCATCCATGGATCGCCATCAATCTCTCAAACACCTTATGAAAGCTGCAAAAGTTGATTCATCTCGTCTCTTACAACAAACCATCTGTTACCACAAGAAGAGTAACTGGTCTTTCTCCATTTCATGGGGTTACTCTGCTCAAATCTATGAGAAGATTCACCCCCCAAATTTTCTTCAGAGACCACTTCAGACATTCTTACCTTGGTCTAACCGGGCTAGACCTGGTTTCATGTTTAACACAAGACCACTGTCCAGAGACCCTTGTGAAGCTCCTCATGTCTTCTTCTTTGGGTCTGTAGAAAGAGAGAACAGAACCCAAGTCATTACCAGTTACATTCGGAGATGGCCACGTAATCTACCAACTTGTTTGTCTAGTGGGAATCACTCTGCCGACTCCATCTCAGAGATTCGGGTCTTCTCTCCTTTGAAAAGGCTTAATAATTGGGTGAGTGAACCTTCAACTTTAGCCACTTGGAATGGAGATGGTTTTGTTGTTTAGATTTCAATGTTTTAATGGACAGTTGAGACCAAATGATCCAACCATGACCCCTTTGAAAACCATTTCTGCATGATTGATTGAAGGCTTTGTAAGGAGATAGATGCCTGAACCAGTCAAGGTTATGGGTATCGGTGTCAATATTGGTCTCGGCCTATACCGATATGATCTATATTGTTATCATATCAGGATTGGGCTCGACCGATTCCATTACAGATCCATTGATACCAGGGTTTAAAAACCCAGAATCGGGATCCGATAACTGATCCATTTTCTAAACGATTAGTTTAGTTTGCTTGGTTTGGTGATTCCAGTCTCTCTTTCATCTTTAATCTGCAGGTTGGAAGGAGGGAATGCTGTGATATTGTGCGGTTTCTTGACTTGACTGTCACAGAGGTCAGAGTTAGGGGCTGCAGGAATGATGAAGTGGTGGCATAGATAGATATGGGCTTTTGATCTTTCAAGCGTACTACCCACAAGAACAGTAAAATGATCTTTGCCAAAATGTTTTTTTTTTTGGTTTTGTTCTTGACATTAGTTTGATTTCATTTTAAGTTGGATTTAAATTTTGGATTGAAAATTATCACATAATTAGACAATGATGTGGTAGAGAATAGCGTCAGTCTTGGAATTCTTCTTTATCTCTAAGTCGTTCGAAATATTTTATTTTCATCTAAAATATATCTTAGAAAAATATATTTTACTTCTTACATTCTCTAGGTTCTTACGATTTTCTCATAGTTTCACAATACTTTAAATCAACTCTATTTCTAATCAAATACTTTAATTGAAAGTTTCTTTTGTAATTTCTTTACATATCATTTTTTACTTCCTTTACCATTGAAGGGAAGGAATGAGACCTAAGGGAAGAGATAGGAGAAAGGTAATTCATAACTAAACCTGTGGCCGTATCGGTCACCATGGTCTATTACGGAGGATCCGAATTGAACAAAAATTCAAAAACCAATAATTTTGTTAACCCATACTCTCATTCCATATGGATATCATATACCGACAATACTAATATATATTGGTCGATACAATACTAATACCTTCGATTGAATTAAGCAGAAAAAAAAAAAAAAAACAAAAAATATAATAGAAAACTACCTTTCTTTTTTATTTTCCTTGTAATAATAAAAAGAGAATACTAGTACTGTGTGTTTGTGTGTGTGTTATTACTATAATTATTCTCCCTTCTATTGTCTTATGATTTAATTGAAGTAAATATTTACAAGGAAGTGGAGGAGAACGTTGTGGCTGTGAGCCTGAGACTTTGACGGCCGTGTTGAACACTGTAGTAGTGGAATGAGCCACCCCCATAAGTCAAAGTCTTTTTATAAATAAGAAGTCCGTCCATAACTTTTAATGTGGCGTGACAGACTCCCCTTGATGACAGCTTCTAATCCTCGCTTCAACAACGCTGCCCACTTCCACAATCTCACAACACTGTCTTCGTGGCGCCTGTTCCACAATTTTCATTTCCCCCAGACGTGTTCAGCAGTTAGCTTTCCCAAACACCATTATAATAAAACACCAACCCCCAAAATAAACGAAACACGGAGACCAACATTTCCACATTCAAAGACACTAAATTATCAATATGGATCAGTGACTGACATAGAAACTCGTCAATATAACATAACACTACCTGACGGTGACAGCAAACATTCATCGTATGCACCCCCCCCCCCCAATCTCATCAGCCGGTATTGGTGGGCTGGTTGGGGTTTGGTGATTGGTTATCCCTTTCAATTCCCTGTCCGCTTCAATTCCGCTAATTTTTCACATAGGAGTGGAAATAACCACCCTACCCTTTGCCTGAACACACTATCTAAGGTGAGGTATGGTGGTCATTTTCTGCTCCTACATGAAGAATTGGAGTAATTGGAGTGATCATTTCCACTCTTATATGAGAAATTGGAGGAAATTAGAGCGGACAGTGAATTGAAGGTGATCATTATTCTCGATGATCGTTGTCCATGATGGTAATCTATGGACATGGGTTTAAATCATGGTTCTAAGTATTGGTATCGTATCCACGTATCGGTTTTGCTACTCATCGATAACGATACCATATTGATACTATATCAGTAATGCAGTACGGACATGGGTAAAATGGTGTCTGACACAACCCGATACTGTATCGGTATTGTATCGGTTTTGCATGTGGCCGATACCCGTTCTGCACTAAAACCATGGTTCAAATCCAATCCGGACTAGTTGGACCGATTCAAAGCACAGTTCAAACCAAAACCAAACAAAAAGCTTAATTCCCAAAATACAACCCAACTAATTTACAAAAGTACCCTTATAATGCCGCCGCGATTGGCGGTGGAGCAGGAGACTCGGACTTTGCTCTCAAAAGATTAAAAAGAGCAAAAGAAAAAGGCTAAAAGATGGCCCAATTTGACAAGATGTCGATGGGAAGAGAAAAAGAAAGAGAGATGAGGGTAGTGGACTAGATGAAAATCGTACCTTTTTCCAATGGTCAGGATTCAACCTGGGAGCCGAAACTTTGATGGATTGCACAGCCAAGAGAGGGACGTATTGAGGGTTATCACAGTCCTTGTTCGGTTCAGGAACGAACCTCTTGTAAGTTGTTAAGGTCCTACCTACGTATTCCACTTCCACTTCCACTTCCACTTGCACTTGGTCAAAGAAATAGAAGATTGGACGGTCACAAGGATCTGAGCTCAGCCTCCTGGTATTGAAAGTGAAGGGTTCATTACTCCAGCTCCTCCACGTCTGAAACGTCTGGAGTGTCGTCTGGAGTTCCTTCGCCGTCAACAACGATGGATACAATTGAGCCGTGTAACCCCACCCGATTGACAAAGACCAATTCCTCTCCAAATCGTAACATATACTCTGTTGCAATGTCCTCCCTGGGTCCATCTCATACGCATCTCTCAACTTTCTCATCGACTCTACCTGGCTCCGCCCTTTCACCGCCTCCGTCGGCTTCTCCGCCGGGAACAACGGCTTCACATAATCCAAGTGGTGGAGCGACACCAACGGCGCCACCGGGTGTGCCGCTAGTAAACCGTACGGGTCTCCTCGGATATCAACCTGATCATAAGTTTCAGGCATCGTCAGACTCAGATTGGAATCAATTATAAAAAAAAATAAAATAAAAGCGGAGGGTCCCACTCCCAGTTCACAACTACCAAGCTCACGCATGTCTACCACGTGTCTTCCAATGCCCATGCACAATCATGGTACACACGATTTCAAATCAAATGGATCTGGAATGCAGAGGATTAAAATCCCAAAGAATCAATGGTAAGGAAACAGTGTAAAAGCAGACTGAACTGACAGGTGGAAAGCATCCGTTTCGGGAATTAACAGATGATGTGGCAAAAAAATCGCTACACGTCGATACGTACTTCCACGTGGTCAACCATTTTGGGAGAACTAGAAAAGAACCTGAAACTTCTGAACAGAAACGGAGGGGAGAGAGAGAGTGAACCTGATGGAAGCCGAGCTCTTTGGTGACTGGGACCCCAATTTCAGTTAAACAAGCTTGAATCCTCTGATCAGAGCCGTAGAAAGAGGCGTAACGGTCAATGCAACCGTCAAGAACCCTAACAAGCTCAGCTGCGAGAGGGTAACTGATCGCGAAACCACCGCCACCGTATGCCATTCCATAAGAGTGTATCACATCTTGCTCCACACTCTCGGAGTTTCCCCCGATGTAGTACATCTGACGGTGATCGTATTTCGACAGTACAGTCACTAAGTTCTCCACGAAAAACACCGTATCATCGTCTCCCATCACGAACCATCTCACATTTTCTAACCCTAACCGGAAACTCTCCAACACGATTCGAGCGATCCGAACTGCGGAACGGGTGCCGTACCAGCTGGTGTACTTGAACCTCGATGAGTCTTCCGACACTTGATACGGTGGCGAAGCTTCCGGCCAGGTTTCGTTCTCAGGCCATGGCTGGTCGAGCCAGACGAAACCGCGAGTGATGTTGGGTTTCCACCATAACTCGCTGTAATGTCGGCGATCCTTCCATGACTTCACTGAACCACCGATTCCAAATTGAATGTGTGAAATGTTCGTCGTTTCATGATCTTGATCATTGAAAATCACAGGAATTTCGCCCCTCCGACCATAATTCCGGATGATGCCGTCGCATTCTGGGCATCTGAACCATCGTGTCTGGTTGGAGAAAGCGGAGAAGAAAACGAAATAGATTGAAGCGAAGAAAAAGACGAGGAGGGCTCCTTTCATCAAGAGAGTTAAAATCTCGCCATTTCTGTCAGCCTTGGAAGTGAATATTTTCCAGGATTTAAATGGGTCCTGACTCGTTTCCCTGTGAGACTGAGGAGACATCTTTTCTTCTTCTTCAGAAACCCAATTAGCAATGAAGATATTTGGGAGTAACAGAATTAAAACCCTACAGAAATTCTGATTTCTTGATTGTCTATCCTTTCAAACTCTGAATCCCGGAAAAAATGGCAGCTTTTCTCCCTTTCCCTTTCTCTCTCTCTCTCTCTCTCTCTCTCTCTCTCTCTCTCTGTGGTTAAGAGTTAAGAGACATTGAGAACTTGTAACAGAATCCTGAGACTGAGAGAATCGTTTCTGTTATCCCCTGCAACACGATACTACTAAGAAGGGATAGACCCTGTTTTTATCCAGAGGGTTTTGGGAAAAAGAATAAAAACTTGCCAAAACCGTGGGGAATTGTCATATTAATTAAGGGAATTATTTTAAGAAAATAACCTTGCTGTTTTGTAAAATTACTGTACTACCCTGATCCGAATCTTTTTCTCAATCTAAAGGTATCTGGTTTCCAAGTATAACAGGACTAGTTTTAATTAGTTATTTTTAGGCCAAAATTTTATTTAAAAGGCTCCAAGATCCATCATATGGTAAATGTTAAATTTGTTAGTCATATATTGATAGGTCATAAAATTTGATTAGTGGTAGTTCAATAAAATCATAATCCATCTAACATCTAGTCTCTTAATTCAATAGTTCAGCTCAAATAATATAAGAAATGATTTCTCTGGAAAATAGAACATTTTTAAATTTTTTTTTTTAAATATATATTAGGCAAAATAATTAATAAGAGTGTCAATCGATTCAGTTTCAGTTCGATTCATGATACAATATATGGAAAAACAAAACCAAACTTAATAAGAACTTATTTTCAAAACAGGGTTTTGTTCAATTTTGGTTTCTTATTCAGTCTCCTATTCAATTTGGACCCTATTTGTATTTGATTTGAGCCTTATTTTAGGTTTTTAGGCAAATTTTTTGCAATCTTCAAAAAAAAAAAAACCTTGTATTAAAAAAGAAATTGAACCTAACTGAAAAAGATTCTAGATTTTGAAATCAAAACTAAACCAATTTGTTTCGATGCGATTTTAAACAACCGGTTTTCAATTTTAAAGTGATAATTTTTTTTTTTGATAACAAAATAGAGTGGAAATCCACATCAATGAAAGGGTGGGGACACATTTTGTACGAGGAAAGATAATGTCAATGTGAAGTCCACAACTATGTGAAAGGGCTTGGGAAGGAATACCAACTTCAGGCATCGTGCAAATCATTTTACCTAATTTTAATACAAAATTATTCCTTTTAATGAGGAAATGAAACTATTGATAACGATTAATTAAGCATTAACTACAAGTTACATAGTTTATTAGGTCCTACGAAGACGTGCATGTAACGTCCTTGAAGGCTTGAACACAATATTTCTTGTTGAAGGAGATCATAAATAGTTGTAAGGAGTGGCCAGGACCACTAGGATCAGCATTTGAAATATATGATTTGAATCCTTTTTACCATAACACTGTATATGTTCACCCTGAAAAAGTGCAATAAATGATCATAATTATAGAAAACAATTTAATCTACAATATTAGAGGAAAGTGTAATAAATGCTTAAAAATACTTGAAAGAGAACTAAGAAATGGAAGAGAAAAAAAAAAAAAACACTCAAATAATGAAGAAGGAAAATGGATTCCATCAATCTAAAGAAATGTAGAGATTTTTTTTTTTTTTACATATTTGTTAATGGGAGAATGTTTTTTGGATGGCCAAACCAGGAAATATTTGATTTGCAGATCTATTTCAATCGACAGTTATGAAGTGTCATGTAGAGAAGCTATATGTAACAGAGATGAGAATGTTAAGATGCATGTGAGGTAAAATTAGGAAGGATAGAGTTAGGAATGCACGTGTTAGAGCTGATCTGGGAGTTGTCTCCGAGAAAGTAGTTTAACGTGGTATGAGTCATATGGGGATGCCCAACGATATCCTGGAGATGCACTAATAAGGAAGAGTAATCTGATTCCTATTGAAGGAGCTAAAAGACTTAGGCGCACACCTAAATTAACCATAGGAGAAGCTGTGAGAAATGACATGCTTAGCCTTGGGGCTTGTCTCAAGTATGATCTATGATAGAGCCGAGTGAACTGTAAGGATCCATGTAGTTGACCCTATTTAGCTGAGATTTTGTAGTGCTGCTGGATTGTGCTTCTTTCCTTTTACTTTCATACATTCTATTACCTATTTGAATTCTTTTTATTTTAATATTATTTTGCTTTTGCTCGGATCCATGTAACCGACCCCATTGAGTTGGGATAACACTAAGTTTGTTGTTGTTGTT
This sequence comes from Telopea speciosissima, assembly GCF_018873765.1. NCBI lineage: Eukaryota > Viridiplantae > Streptophyta > Magnoliopsida > Proteales > Proteaceae > Telopea > Telopea speciosissima. Next base: position 1,218,172 of record NC_057917.1, on the reverse strand, counting down.
GTTGTTGGTAGATCTATTTCAACCATATAGCAAGTTGTATGTGGTTGAAATTTTGCGAACAAGTAGACCCCATAATCCTTTTCCCACATGTCATATTTTAACTTAAACAAAGTTTGCCACATGGCAAAGGAAGCATTGAAAAATTTTGCACTACCAAAGGGTGCACTGATAAACGAGAGAATGCATTGACATGTATCTGGGAGTAATGACTCAAACACTTGCCAAGTGGCCAATTTAGACCATTGAAATTGCCACATCATCCTTCCATGTGGCACTCACTCTGGGTATTCTATTTATATACCCTTTTTTCATGCCATCTCTATGCACTCTTTTTACCTTTATGTTTGAGGATTATTAGTTCCTCCACACAAAAACTTGTCAAAATCAAATTGAGACTATGAAGCTCAAAAGAAAAGTTACATTGTCAATGTAATTGCCAAGTAATGTTAACTTATTTTGTGAAGAGGGCCAGGTTAGAGAGAATGAGAGAGCTGTAGTTAATAGTTGTGTTAACAAATTGGCAAGGAATGAATATATAAAAAGTAATTGTACCCAGATAGTTTAATTGTAATTAATCTAAAATTAATTAAAAGGGTTCACTAATTGAGACTTGAGAGAGAAACCATTGAAAATTTGAAAAATATACCTCATTGAAGGTAATTGATTATAATGAATGTGTATTAATTGTAACCTGAAATTGAAAGAGAGAGAGATTGAAAGGAAAATTAATTTTTTGTTGGTAGAAAAGGAAAATTGGTTACAATTATAGATTTTCTTTTTTAGAAAAGAAACAAAAAACAGTAATGGCAACTTCCCCCCTCTCCCCCATGTTTTCTCCTTTTCTTTCTTGTACCGTACAGAGGGGACCAGAGAAATTATTTAATAGTGAATTTGTAGAAACATACAAAGTAGTGTTTAAGTCATAAGATGGTCTCGAGGACTTTCTCTAGCCTTGAGAAAGAGAAGGAAAAGAGAGGGCCTTCGGTCTTCCTAATACATTTTTTTCTTTTCTTTTGTGCGAAGAGGGGGGAGGGGGGGGGTCCTTAGAATTAGAACTTAGAACCTCACAAAAGAAAAAAAAAAAAAACGTAATAAGATAAAGGAGAGAAAAAAAAAACCTCTCCATGAGTGTGATCTACGTTAATGTTTCTTGTGCTTATCTCTCTAAATAAGGGGCAGAGATGTCTTTTCATAAGGGAGAGATACAGATATATGGAGTGTTAGCGTTGGCATATATAGGCTGCATATCCAGACATATATAGACTACTTTCTTAAGTTAATAGTAAAATGAAAATTATTATTGTCACAAAGGTTTGATATTTTATAAAATATAATAAAACCTCTATTCTATCACGTGATATGTCCATTCTAAGTGTGGGATAAAAGGAACATGGCCGGTTTAAATTAGTCGTATGTGTCGAATTTCAAAATGTAATTCAATCAATGCAAGAGAAAAAGAACGCAGCCCGACAACACCCTGCACCCTCTCACATGGGGCAGTGAAATGACCACCTGACCCTTTCCCTTGAATTTCCATACACGCGCTCCCATTGGCCCTCGCATTGTCGTGAGGGCCATAGAGCCTGGTAGCAAATCACTCCCCTTCAATCAAATACCCCTTTTGTATTAGAACACATCCTCCATATGTTCATGCATGCATTCGTACCAGTAATTTAAACATTATTGTGCATTCTCCCAACTCTAAGTAACAACAAGCGATTTAGATTAAAAAACAAAAACAAAAACAAAAAAATGGATGGCTTAATTTATGTGTATTTTTATTGGACTAGGACCCTCTACAGTATTGGCGGGGTGGCGGTGCATATTCGACTGCACAGCAGTGGCCAGGTGGCATACATGGCACACATGGTCTCTGCTGTGCTGCTGGATGTGCACCGTCGCCCCGCCGATACTGCAGAGGATTTTAATACATTTTTATTGCTTTATTTAAATTAAAAATTTTTCATTTTCTTTTCTTAATCTTGCATAGAGGTTACGTAAGCGGTGAATGATGGAAGCACTTTGTCAGTCAGCAATCAGGTTCTTAAGTATGGTACCGTATCAGCATATTGGCCGATACGTAGTGAATAACCGATACAGATAAAAAAATATCATCCTAAAGGTGGCTCTTCTTTGAATTTACGCCCGATGTGAGCCCAATCCGTTGTCGTATCAGTATTGGTATGTGGGTCGGGACTGGTGGCCCATTGGGCCAACACAAACCTAACCAATTTTAAGGGTCAATGAGGGTTAGGCTGATTCAAGTACTGGCGTATAAACCTTCATATTAGAAATAGAAATAGAAATAGAAATAGAATTAGAATGAATCAGAATTCAAAGTTGTTGTAGGTGGTTGTGGTGTCAAACATTCAAACCTCACAAGAAGACAACCCTAAATACATGTGTATGGATGTTACGAAGTGGGCGGCTGATGAGAGGCTTTCCCCCACCTCCCTCGGCGAAACGCCGGCACCAAACCAAGACTCTCTCTCTCTCATAAGTACCAAAATCTTCCATGGAGATAGAGCAAGCTGGGCACCCTCTAGCCTTTTCCTCCGAACTCAAAATGGCATTAAAATCTCCCCCAATGATCTCTGCATATAAATACACATTTGTTTTCATATTCGATCCGTTTCCGCTACGCATATCGGGTTCAAACCAACATATTGCTAAGAGGCAATTAAATTCTATGTTTTTCAGTGTTTCTTGGTAGCAGTGGCACATAATTGATTCTTATCATTAATCATGAAATTGATTGACAAAAGAGTATGGAATTACCAAAAAAAAAAAAACTTTAAACTGTTTTATGAGTTAGTAATTGAAGGTAGAGAGTAATGGCATCCTCGCCGTTTCTAGATGTTCAGTTCAGAATCTGAGAGTATCAACTCTTCTTCCATTGATGAGTGATGAGTGAAGAGTGAGGAAGAGATTGCGGTAAGACTTTTTTTTTCTTTGAGAGAGAGGCCCAATGGGCCCGATGAGCCCGAGCCCGATAGAGCCTGGGCTAGGGGTTAAATTTCCAGGTATGGTATAGGATCGGGCCAGGCCTGGGTTGAGGCCTTGGGGTGATTTTTTCATCCCATAGGGTGGGCTTGCTCTAGGATTTTGAAGCCTGAGGTCAGACCAGTCTGGGCCTGGGCTGAGGCATTAGGCTGAGCCCGGCCTAACCCATCCCGACCTTAAATATACCACCAACTCAACTGAAACACCACCAAATTCTATAGTTTATATCACTAACAACTATCTATTTTCAATTCACCAAAACACTCACAGTATTTTTTTAATCCTCAAAGGCGTAACTACATTACACATACTAAATTTTTTAATTCAACAACAATACATCACACCAGAGAAAAACAAGGCCAATGCGGCCCGGCCCGTCCCAATCAGGATCAATTAGGGCCGGGCTGGATTGGGCTGACTCCAATAGGATTGGGCTTGGGCTGAGAGATCCCAACCCGACCTAGGGATTGGGCCTGGGCTAAGTTAAGAGCTTAGGGTTGGCTTACCTTTTTAAAACCTGACACAACTCGGCCTATTGACACTCCTAGCCCAGCTTCTGTGGGTTTGATCAGTTCTGAGAGAATCCCATTTCCCATCTTGACTGCCTTCAGCCAGATAGTCCACTTCTCATAACTACGACTTAGTTTGGCCTAACCACCTAACCCGATCTCTGAACAGGTTCGATTCGGATCTTTATCCCGTCAATTTCCTAAATTCCATCTAATAAGAGGGGGGGGGGAATGACCACCCTACCCCCTACCCGAACAAATTGCCTGGAATCCTGGATGGGGTCCACCTCCCCTATTAGATGAAATTGAGGAAATTGACGGGCAGGCAAGTTGAGGAGATAATTTTTCGTTCGATTCAATTATTGCTCAACGAGTGAGTAGTTTGCCCAATGACTGTGAATTCATACTTAGCTTTTTATTTTAGTAAAACTCATACTTAGCCAATGCTTGGTATGCATTCTCGGAATAGATTTTTGGTTTAGAAAATAGAGATAAATAGAGTTTCAAGATGCGTTCCAGACCTAGAATCTCTTTCTAGAATGAAAATCAAGTACAACCATAAGCTAGGGTTGGGAACATAGTCATGTATTTGCTAACAAGTGGATAAGTAGAAACTTAAAATTTTTCTTAGGAAGGGTTTTCTGGATAATACGTTCAGTTTGTAGAATCTGCGGATGATACAAATATTTTCTATATGGTCAGTCTGATGGGGTTGAAAGTTTCTAAGACAAGCTTTTAGGTTCTTTACTCGCACGTCAAGTTTCATCCCAAATAGAATTGGTCACATGGCGAAATAAAACTTTTAAAAAATGAACGATTGAAAATATAAGAGGAATATATCAATACATAGTAGGGTATATGACTAATATTGAGTTTGAACATTTTACACATGGCCAAACTAGATCACACCTAAGAATGCAATGGTCAGAATTATCACATCGCCTCTCCTTGTAACACAGCTAAGTATATAGTCATGAGATACTATCTTGACTATGTGGTCCAAGGAAACCTTTTCCAATTTTCTTGCATTTCTCCATTGGATTCATTGTGTTAGAAAATCCTCTTAATGGAATGAGAATCTCAAAAAAACAAAAAATATATATCTTTAATTTTATTGAAAATTCATAGTTTCACAAGATTTTGTGATATATATGCTTCATATTTTCTAACCAGAAATTAAAATGTTCACATTTTCTTTTCACAAGGAATAATTTGAATTGGTGCAAGTGAATCCATATGATAAAGGATCCTGACATTTCTCATCAATCAAAGTTTCAGTATGACATAAGCATTGAATAGGATTAAAAGTTGAATTAATTAAAATTTTTTAATTACATAAATGCCATTTCACCATAGTACAATCTATTGTCAGTTTTCAAATAACTTCGTCATCAATTTAGAATAAATTTTAAGACACTTTCAATTTGAACGACGAAATGGTTATGAGATCAACTATCACATATAACTACCCATGTTTATCAACCACAAATAACTATGACATTAATCAAAGTGAGACAGTCAAATTACAAAAATTTAAAACTTTTTTGATTAATAATAAGGAAAATAGATAACATAACTCTACGGAATTCCTAAGGACTCCATTCTTGCAAAAGCTGTTCATTCGAGCATAGGAGTAGATATTTTATATTTTTAAGCACTTTGAACGATCATAGGAACTGGAAGAACATCTCCCACGAACAACTATTGCGAAGAAATGTAGCTAGATTCATTACTCACAATCTAGGGTTCAGAGCCCTAACTCCTAAGCATGAGAGAGAGAGAGAGAGAGAGAGCGAGTAATTTAAACTGGAAAAAATACTCCCCTTTAGCTGCTTATTTATAGAACCTTTATCCAATATCCCCATATATCTCAAACTGCCAAGTAGTGGAATCCTGTTTGGTGATTCTACATATTAAAAATGGAGTTCCTTTGTCTAATTTAAACTTATTTCTAAAATAAAGATAGTTAGATAAAAACACCTAAGAGAGAACAATTTAAACTGAAAAAAATCCTTTGCAATGCCTTATTCTGGCGGTGCACTGCAGTGCAGGCTTGAGAGCTCGACACATGGAAGATGCGATATCCAATGGTCCCGGGCAGGAGAAGAAAGAAAACAAAATAAAATAAAATAAAATAAAATCTGCATTGGATCGAGCTCACACCGTTGGATGAAGCTTCTTCCAACGTGTCGAGCTCTCAAGGCCGCACTGTAGTGCACCGCAAGATGCCCGCATTGCAGAGGATTTTAATCCATTTAAACCCCCTAAAAATTATAAATTGCTTATGGTTTAGTTCCTCTACTTTACTATAACGCATAATGGACCTATAAGCTTAGCAATAATTACTCTCACTACCCTGGTTCGTTAGAATGTCTCATATAAAGAATCTGAACCATCGATTGGCCATAAAAATAATTGCTAGAATTTTAAGAAAATAATAATTAATAGATAATAAATTAAAATCATTTTGTAAACTATTTACAAAGTTTGCCATCATAATCTGATATTTCTACCTTGATATTCTCTCATACAGGCAATGTATTTTTATCTAGCATCACTTTCATTCATAGATAAACAACATACACCCAATGCACTAATGTATAGCCCTATGGGATCAACTCTTCATAACGTATAACTTCAACAACAACAACATCCAAGCCTTATCCCAACTTAATTAAGCCCCGGGGGGGGGGGGGGGGGGGGGGGGGGGGGGGGGGGGGGGGGGGGGGGGGGGGGGGGGGGGGGGGGGGGCTTGGGCTAAAATGGGATATTCTTAGGGATTTTTAGGGGTCTCTTTGGCCATGAGAACAACTCCAACCAAGGTGCCATAGCATACACCCAACATGGGTTTGTAAACCCCATGATCGATTAGGTTTTCTTCCATTAAAATACATATGGAAAGAAAACTCATGGGTTTGGGTATTGGGGTTTTGAAAGGGTCTTTAATCAATGTTATTTAACAACCCACAAACCACACCTCTATGGTCTTCCATGAGGGTTGGTGAAACCCATAAATGGAGGTAAATCCCCAACTTCGGGTTCATAAATGGAGAAGGGTGAATGGGTTTAAGGTAGGGTTAGGTGCTTCATAGTTAAGCATCAAGGATTTACCATTAATGGCTCATAATTCCAAACCCTAGGTCTATAAATTAGGAAGTGATAGAGGGAGAGAGAGAGAGAGAGAGAGAGAGAGAGAGAGAGAGAGAGAGAGAGATAGAGAGATGAGAGAGAGATAGAGAATGCTCACCAATGTAGGAGCAAGCAGCTTGAGTTCCACCTCTCTCCTTTCTTCTTCTTCTTTCTTCTCCTTCTTCCTTCTCCTTCTTCTTCTTTTTCTTCTTCTTCTTTCTTTCCTTCTCTCCTTTCCTCTCCACGATTTAGGTTTTCTATTGTGAGGTGAATAGTGGATTGACCCCTATTTACCTCACTTTAGTCTTAAGTCATGTTTGGTTGTCTTAGGTCTTTAGGTCCATTTTAAGTTATTGGGCCCATTATACTACTAGGCCCATAATATGATTAGAAGGACATCGAGGTCCTAAGCCCATTCTAGTATTTATACTCATGAGTTATTAGGATATTAACTTACTCCCAATCATCCTGTAAGTGGGAACGGGTACACGGGCGGGCGGGCGGATCCTCGGAATGAGGAAATTCTAAGAATGCACCCTTGAAGACAAACTTTCCCCTATCTCTGTCGATGTACCTATCCTCAACGACTTCTCCGTCACGGTCAACAATCTTGTGGGATGGCTTGAGTATCATGGCCCACATTCACGAGCGTACTTCGTCCCGGTTCTACATAAAAGGTTCAAACCAGACCGGTGGTCAGACCGAGTTTTAAACCGGGTTTTGGGCACGGATTTAACAATATGGATCCTATAAGAGACAAAAGGTAAGAAGAAATAAAAAGGAGGGTGGGGGCATACAGATAATAAGAGGGGAAGGGGAGGGGAGGGGGGGAAACAACATCGATACAAATCTCTAGGGCATCGACCCTTCTTAACTATGTACCACTTCTTAACTGCCCAACATTTTGTGCTAGGTCTCGAAGAAGGGTGAATACATACAACTACAACACACAACAAATACCAACTAAATAGGGTCTACCGCATGGATCTTTGATCTCTAATCAGCTCTATTTATGGTCATTCTCAGAGCAAGACCTAAGCTAAGCATGTCTTTCTTCAGCAATTCTACTAAGGTTATCTTAGGTCTACCCTTAGTTCTTTTGGTTCCCTCAATCAGGATCATGTCACTCCTTCGGACTGAGGCCCCTGAAGGCCTCCATTAGACATGGCCATACCATCTCAAACGATTCTCTCTAAGTTTATCATGAAACAAGGCTACTCGCAACCAACTCTAATATGATCATTCCTTACTTTTTCATTTTAAGTTTTCCCACTCATCCATCTCAACATCCTCATCTCTGTCACACCAAGTATATTTATGTGGCACTTCTTCACAGTCCAGCATTCTGACCCGTACATCATAGCTGGTCTAATGACAGTCCTATACAATTTTCCTTTAAGCTTTAAAGGGAAACATTGATCACATAGTTTTCCGGTTGCATGCCTCTCCAGTTCATCCACCCTATTTTAATCTTTTGGGCAATATCGTCGTCTGTTTCTCTTTTCTTCTTTACGGTTGATCCCAGATATCTAAAGTAGTCAATTTGCAGGATCTCCCTCTCCGCAATATTTAGCACTTCATTATCCATCTCCGAGTTACTAAAGTTACACATCATGTATTTGCTCTTAGTTTTACTTATCTTCAGAACTTTTGATTCCAAGATTGATCTCCATAGTTCCACTTTGGCGTAAATCCCTGCTTTTGTCTCATCTACTAAGACAATATCATCTACAAAGATCATACGCTATGGGACCTCTCCTTGTATGCTCCTGGTTAAATCATCCATGATAAGTGCAAATAAATAGGGGCTCAAGGCTGACCTTGCTGTAACCCACTTGAGATTGAGAATTCACTACTTTGGTCGTCACCACTTTAGCATACATATCTTTAATTATGCCTACGTACTTACATGACGACACCCTTCTCTTCCCTAATATATTCCAGATTAGCTCTCTAGGAATTCTATCGTAGGCTTTTTCCAGGTCTATAAAGACCATATGAAGATCTTTCTTTCCCTCTTTATATATTTCCATGAGTCCCCTTAATAAGAAAATTGCCTCCATTGATGATCTTCCTAGCATAAATCCGAACTAGTTTTCCAATATAGTAGTCTACTTTCTCAAGTGAGCTTCAATAACTTTCTCCCATAACTTCATCGTATGGCTCATTAACTTTATGCCCTTGTAGTTATTACAATTCTGAATATCTCCTTTGTTATTGTAGATTGGGACCACAAAGCTTTTCCTTCATTCATCTGACATTTTGCTAGTGGTCATAATAACTTGGTTAGCAAGGATAGACCACCGAGTCCTACGATCTTCCACACCTCAATTGGGATCTCGTCCGGGCCTGGGACTTTGCCTACTTTCATCCTTCTTATCGCTTCTTTCACTCCGGGCATCCTAATTTTGCGTTTATATCTATGCAAAGAGAAATCCCTATGAATGATGCTTTCCACAGCCCTGTCACTCGTGTGGTCTTTATTAAGGAGTCTGTAGAAGTACTCTTTCCATAACATATAACTTCATTAATGATAAAAACCTCTTAAGTAGGAGTACTGATCCCAAATTAATAAAGAGAATCTTGTATTCTTAAACAAAATAGAGTGATCAATTTAAGATTTCTCAAGCAATCCAATGCAATGCACACAAATATGTTCATTCACATACATTCACACTCATATTTAAAACCACCATTCTTGATTACCCAAAATGTGATAACTATGATATCATAGAGTGTCCAGTTTTGTCCCTACTTGCGAACAATTCAAGGTATAAACCTTCAGACAATCAAACACTCAATAATATCAATGTGAAAATGATTATCATTTAAATTGTTCAAATTTAGGTTTGATGAACACATAATCCAACACATTTCTCTTCCTTTCAATTTTTTTGTAGCAAAATAAAATAGCCTACTTCCTTGTCTCCTTGGTGTAGCTGGTGTGCCCCTATCTGGGAGTACCCCACTAACCCAGAGTTGAGTTGCTGAAGGAGGTTAGTGTCAGTGATGCCCATAAAGAATCATAACACAAACAAGGTTTCAGAGATTCTCAAGTACTAGATCGAGCAGCCCAGGAAACTAAAGTACCTCTATAATACCTACTAAAATAAGACCTCAAATATAGGGTTTTGAGCTATGTAAAGTCAGCTCTACGTACTAGGATTGGGTACACATCCTTGGCCTAGGATTTTAGTTGAACAGATTTACTTTCCTTAATTGGTAGAAGAAAAAAAAAAACAAAGGCATGCATTTAAAGTTTAAACAGTCATTGTACCCAAAACACGTTCTGAGGTTGTGTTTGGTATGCATTCTAGGTCGATTGCGCATTCTCAGATGATAAAAACAGTATAAATGTTAATAAATTCCAACTCCATCAGATAAATTTCTTATGTTCTGAATTGGAATTTGTTTGATAACAAGGGTGTTCCACTGCATCATAATCCATAATACGGATTTATTATGAACGACCTCATCAATAATGTTGCACCTATTGTAATTTTATGCGATCTATCTTTGCATTTAACTATGGATTAGCATATATATTTTACCCATAAAAAAAAAAATTAGCATAGATGACCCAAAAAAAACTATGAACTAGCATAGGATCCAAAAACTGAAATTAAGTATGGAAATAATGCCTTATCAAGATTTTATTTTTTTTTGAGATAGAGATTGTTTATTACCATAAGATTCTAACCCATTTGTAATTTAATGATGACATATCTTAATTTCATTTAGGGCGATTGTTCTTGGGCTAGGAGCACAGGTTGCGCCCAGACCCCAGACACATGGGGTGGTCATTTTGGCCATTCAGGGGAGCAGGGAGGTCATTTTGCCCACCCCCATGTGTTTGGGCACATCCTGCGCCCCAAGCAAAGAGAACATATGGCCTTTCATTTAATAAAACTTTAATCCCCACCATGCCCTTCCTCAAAAAGAAAAAGGAAATCGAACAACATAGATTAGCTTCTAAATCCAAAGAGAAACAACAGCACTATAAATCAAATCATTGTACCAAACCATAACAATCACTTAAAAGTGGATCTCAAAATTTTTAATTATTTTATTTCATATTTTCCAAAGCCTACATGTATGGTGGTAAGAAGGTTCCTGAAATTCTTAAAGGCTTTCATTCGTAGTGCTAGGATATATTCCTCAAATCCTAACATATATCACTATCATCACTATTATTGATAGTGGAAGTCATAAATTATCACCTCAATTGCAGATTTAGGTATTTGAAGAAGATTCTAAAGTAAAGCTAGATGATGAGGTTGCTACCTATTGGGATGTGTTGGTCAAAGTGCAAAGTACAAACCATCTTAATTAGTGAGGATAAATTAATAAGTACAAACCATCTTTAGTAAAGATAAATTAATTAGAACAAACCATCTTTAGTGAGGATAAGCTAATTAGGTAAACCTCACTAGCAAAGCATTAATCTAAGATGTAAGTGCATATCCCATGGAAATTGACTCATTGTATTCTTGATTTGGTGATATTTTGAGGTCTTTAAATGCTAGGAGGTAAATATAAATTAAAGCAAACACAAGATCTACCATTACAATGGCACGAAGGTAAATTTATGTGAAGAAGAATGGTACAATTGTATAAACGAATGAAAAAAAAATAAAAAAAAAATCAAAGAAGACGAGTACAAATATATTAAGTATTCAGTTAATTAAGTAAGATTTTTTTTGTTGTTAAAAGATCATTTATATTAAAGAAAAAAGAAAGAAAAAATAGAAGTTAGACCGAAACCGATACACCAACAAAAATCAAGACAGACCCCCACCACCTATGACAAAGTCATCAGTTGGAGGAGAAAACTTACAACATTAAGGGAAAATAAACATAAATCCCATCATAACATACGATATCTGGTACGATACTGACCATCTGTTAAGTTGTTAAAAGTGTAAGGTTATTATTAGAACTAATTACCATTTCAAGAGGTGTATTATTAGAACTAATCATCTCTTTCTCTCTCTCTCAAGAAAAGAAAAGAGAAGTTATTGGAGTAAAAGAATGAGAACAATAAACAACAAAATTTAAAGCCTCCCCTCCCCCCCTTCCCCCCAAAAAAAAAAAAAAAAAGAAAAAAAAAGAAAGAAAGAAACAGGTCACATAAGTTATTGGAGTATAAGAAGGAGCACAATAAACAACAGAATTTTTAAACCCAAAAATGATTTAACTCACATTTTCAATTGGAGGACTTTCTTTTTTCGGTGAATGGATAATATATTCAACAAAGCACAAAGATTCAAGAACACCTAGAAGAGGGAGAGAAGAAGAAAAGGAGGTCTCACCTAATTGGGGAGATCCCTAAGAGGGAACTACGGGAAGAAAGGAGACAGCAAAACTCCAATCGGACATAATAAGACAGTTCCTACAAGAATCTGGAACATCCAGAATATCCTCAATTGGAGGACTTGAAATGCTCAACTTATTACTCCCAAAAGACAGATTTATTGATTGTTGCAAATTTTAATTTACATTGGAATCTTGATATATGATTCAGTCTCCCATGGTTAATTTCTCCATGTCCCTTTTGGGAAGTCTGAGGTGAGACTCAGTTTATAGTTTTAAGTAAACGTGACTGAGGTTGAACTAATTCAGACTTACAATTTAACATTAATTAGTTTCTAATCTAGAATGCTAATCTGTTCTTGAAATAAAAAGTTAAAACTCTGTTAGAAAATCATTAAATTATGGTGCACTAAAACTGTACGTGTTTACTAGCAGTAGAAGAATGCAATTAAGAAGATTCAAAGAAAATGGATCAGCCATATCGATCAGTTGTGGTTGTAGTGATCACTTAACTCCTATAACCAGTAAAGTATAAAATACTGTAGACATTTCTCTGTCTTCTTATATTTGCTAGCAAATATTGTTATGATCACAGTACAAGTATAAATAAGAAAGAAGAAGTCTTAAATAAAACAATCAAACCATGTCATAAAATAACGAAATTTAGAAAGAAAAAAAAAAAAAAAAAGGGTGTTCTTGGTACCAGTGGTCAAGATGTCTTAGCTAGTAGATCATGAAGGCGATCTCAGGAATCATGGCCCAATCGAAGCTCCAGGTCCAATTCCTTATCAGCCGAAGAAGAAGAATAAGAACTATGATCAGTAATCACCTGTGTCTCCTTCTCATCACTTCCTGATTTGTAGTAACAGCTTGAGGGTCTCTCAGAAAACAACTGGAGCTGTCGGAATTCTCCGGTTATCGGCCATGGCTGCCTTAGGGTAGAAGCTGCCTTGTCTTCACTAGACTCCAATTCTAAGAAACTGGGGGGTTCAATCGAAACCGCCGCCGAAAAAAGAGGAGGAGAAGTGATGGGATCCTTCTTGGTGATGGGACTTGAGGGTTCTTTGAGCTTTGCCCTATCTCTTCGATGGATGTTCATATGACCTCCAAGAGCTTGTGCATTAGAGAAACCCCTCTTGCAAAAGGTACACTCGTAAGACCTTACCTGCTGCTGGGTTGGGGTTGGAGTAGGGCCGTATGGATCTGATGAGATGCCTACTGCTGCAGGTACCTGATCGGAATTCTTCTCTGGACTTGTGGTATCAACTTCCATTCTCAAGCTACAACTGCATAAGCCATGGGCCGGGCTTCTGAGGAGATAAGCAGATAAGAGGAGGAGACAAATAAACTGGTCAACTGGTTGGTTAGTGAACATAAGATGATGATGATGATGATGATGATGATGACGATCATGATGATGAGTGGGAGTGTCAAACCCTAAATCAAACCAGTCAAACTGACCCAAAAAACCCAAATCGAACCGATAACAAATTGATGACAACCCAATAAGAGAAAACCAAAATAAAATTGAACCAAATCCTAATGAAACTAAACATTTGCTTATTGGTTTGGTTTCGGATTCACCCATTCTCAAGTCGAAATCGATTAAGCCAAAGTGAAACAGGATCGAACCCGATAGCAAATTGATGACAACCCGATAAGATAAGAGAAAAAAAAAAATTAAGGAACCGAAACCTAACGAAACCCTTTTCTTTTTTCTTAAAAATAAATTATATTAAAAAATGAAAAAAATAAATTTAAATACACAAAAAATAAAAGCAGCCACCTTAAACCCCCTTTAAACCAGGCTTCTAAGGGGAAAATGGGAGGCCCTAACAAAAACGGGATAGGCCCTACATCAGCAAAAATGCTAAAAACAAGGATGTTACAACCGATATTAAATACAGAAACCAAACATTCTGTTATTGGTTTGGTTTTGGATTCAACCAGTATCACCTTGAAACCGATTAAGCCAGAGTGAAACAGAACCGAACCGATCAATTGACACCTCTAAATTGATGTTCACATTCATTTCTAGCTGTTGATGATGAGTGAAAAGAGGAAGTTTATACTCTTTCTTACTTCCACATATTCAAAACCTTATTTAGAATTCAAAATTAAGGAAGAGTGAATTGATCAAAGAACAATTTGTCAAAGCTAGAAACCATTGAAGGAGTCAAAAATAGTAGACTTAATTCATTATCTCAATTCATTAACAATCTAATAATTCCATGTAAGCCAAAGAAAATGAACTTTCTTGTAGTACTAATATACATATGTGTTAAATTTATTTGTTTATTATGAGTAAGAAAACTAAGAAGTCGGTTGGGTTTAGAAAAATGGGTTGAGGAGATATAGTTGTTTTAGGGTTGGAAGCGACACCCACGTCACTCTCCATGCGTTGTTCACAATTGGCCTAACTCCAACAAGCCATGAGAAAGGGAATAAAATTATATCTAATTCAGAGCAGCTATAGTAATTATTATTATTAAAAAATTATACTATCTCTCTATGACCATTAATCCTTGGCTTTAATCAGCTTTTTGGTTCTCTTATCACTTAATACCAAAATTAATTCAAAACTATATATAAGATTGAATAGGTAATTGAGGTAGCAAGTAATTAACAAAGACTTTGTTTAACACAGAATGTCAGAAACCAATACAGACACGCACGTTTGAAGTTGAAAATTAAAAAGAAATAGATTAAAGAAATAAGTTATAATTAATTCAGATGTAATAGGTCATTAGGGGGTAGCAAATTGATTAGGACTTGTTAACACAGAATGTCAGAAACCAAAACAAACACGCTTGCACTTGAAAACAGAAGAAATGGAACCTTAATGAGTTTTTTTTTTTTTTTTTTTTTTTTTGGGGGGGGGGGGAGGAAATTGTTGGTGGCACAGGATTAAGTAGTATTGATGCTTTAGTAGGTTGAACACCTTAAATGTATCCACCAAATTCCCTAAAAAATTCATGGGCGGTGAATTTGTCTTTGTAAATTAATTAAGCGCATTTAACTGATAATCCACCAAAAACATAGAATTATAAAAGTAGGATTAAATTAAGCCCATTTAGCAAACTAATCCTTGGTTGAAGATGGCTACAATGGTATGTATCAATGCTTTGATAAGTTAAAATAAGCAAGCCAGCAAGTCTCTCCCCAATGGTGGGATATGCATCAAAAGGTTGTCAGCACTCAAGAATATGAGCTAATCCAGTTTTAGTTGATTAGTTTTCTACTAAAACTAATGGGTTTTAGTTATAAGTGTTTCCATCTAGTAATTAAAGTTCATAGGCTTAAATACGATTCAATTTGTCAAATTTTTTTTGAGCTTGATTCTATCTGCTCATCACTGTCCCCTTATTCTGGATAGGTTTCGAAAGAGATTTCAATTATGGAAGAGTAATAAGATTCTTTCTTATATTTCCGGGGCGGCTAGAACTCATTACATCGATAATGCAAAATTCATATATCGACCGGTCTGATGTTTTTGGACCGTTGACTTCTATCATTTCTAAGATAGAATCCATTATGTCTTTATTCCTTTCGAAAAGTAAGGAAAACCCTAATTTTCTCCCTCTTATCTGTTGGACAAAAATTTGCCTCTCAGAAGATAAAAGTGGACTAAGGCTTCACAAAGTAAACGATTCGAACATTAGGGATCATCAAACTTATTCGGAAAAATAGTGTCTAGAAAGAGAAACATTTGGAGCAACTAGATATACTCAATATATTTTAGTCAGATTCCATTTAGACTGCCTCTTGCCGTAATGATGTATCTTGGGCTTGGAAGAAAAATTCTTAAGTATAGACATCTCATTTTTTATGGCATTCAATCTAGCATTGATGATGGTTGCTTCATATAACTTTGGCTTGACAACTGGCATCCTAATGTAGTGCTTATTTCCAATATGGTGATTGTATAAGGTATGATGTTGGTTATGATAGAATGGCCAAGGCCTTTTATATTATGCGAGATGATAATTGGTGTCTAGGTCCTAGTACTTCCAATAATTGGATTGAGGTTTGGTCTATTCTCCTAAGACCCTGAGGCAATGGTGATTTGGTTCTTTGTCTTCCTAATTCTTCAGAACTTGGTTCGACCAATATCTCTGAAAGTTTTGTAGCATAAGATTGTCTGGTTTAGGTTAAACATTCCTAGATACAATTTTACTGTTTGGCATGCTCTCACCTCTTCTCTCCCTAGCTAGGAGTTCATTCTCAAGAAAACTTTGACAATTTCTAATTGTTGTCTATACTAAAATTTTCTAGAAATTTTGGACAACCTCTTTTTTTTTTGTCCTTTTTCAAGATTTGTTTGGAAAGGGTCCTTAATAAGTGTTGACCTGAACAAAGAAAAATACTTCTCCTTCAGAGAGAATGGAGGCAGATCCTTAAAAGTTTCAGGGATAAATTAATCTGTGACTATATTGGAAAGCTTGCCTTTAACGTTGTCATTCATCATATTTGGTGGAAAAGAAATAAAAGAAAATGGACCTTCTTGTCGCGCACTATAGAACAGATTTGGGAAGCCATTACTTTTGATAGCAGACATAGACTTCTCCCCCATTCAATTTATGAGCCCGAACACTTTAAACAATAGTCATCTCGCCACATGTTGGGACTTTCCTCTTATCTCTCCCCATCCTCGGGGTTCTTGATGTATCATCCTAGATTTTGATGTTTCTTTCCCCCCCCCCCTTGGATTTTGATGTATCACCTTTTGTTTAGTTGTTGCTTCCCCCACGCTATCTATCTTTTGATGTATAAACTGTTGGTTATTTGTTTTTGGGCTTTTGAATAGGGTTACTCCTAGGCTTGCCTCGTTGGCTTTTGTATTGTACTCTGCTCTCTTTCCTTTAAATTGATTTTCCATTCACCAAAAAAAGGAAATTTTTTTTTTTTTTTTCTTTCAACCAAAGCAATGTCTATTAAGATATAGGCATGGTATCCAGTCTTGAGACCTTCCTCTATTTCAAGTTACATGATGTGAATATATAAAAGCTCCTCTTAGCTTGAGGTTGTTATGTTTATTTTCCTTTTTTTTCTTTCTCTTAAGGCCTCCATCCTTAGAGGGTGGGACTCAGCGCAACTGTAGGCTTACTCCATTGCAATCTAGTGATTGTGGGTTCGAATAAAAAAACAACTAACTTCTTCACAAAATGAGGGTAACACTACATATATTATGTAAACCTCACTAGGTACACCCTTTTTTCTCTCTTAGAGTCGCCATCCATGGGGTCCCTCATTGTATTCTATGGATGGAGTCAGTTTATACAAAATGAATTAGAGTGTTTTAACTATAAAACTAATCAGAAAGAGACAAATTTACTGGGTGGGTTTGTGAGACGGGCCCATCATCTAACATGTGGAGATTGATCTATTGGCTGGCTACCCTACAAGACAACAACAACCAGCAATGACGTTCATTTGGTAATTTCTTATAAAGGGTCATAATTGGACGGCCCTTTTATAACCACATGGTTTAAATATAGGGTTTACCAAATAAACTTGTCTCTACTCTTAACTGAAACATACATTGCACGTAGATGGAAATTATAATAATGGTTATGTACATGTATATATGTGTTATTTGTTTGGGTGGAAGGGGGAAGGGGGAAGGGGGAAGGAAATGAATTTAGACAAAATCTTTGCCTTTAAATTTCATATTATACCATCACTAATCATAAAACTCAACTTTCAAATATTTTTTTTAATACCCTTTTGAGTACGGACGTAGTCGTCATGTTGACCTAATCAATATGAAAAGGCTGAAAAATGCCCGAAAAAAGAAAAAAAAAAACGTTACTATCTTGATCCACAAGAGTTGTTCTCTATAGAGATTTTTTTTTATGGAGGAGAAATTTATTATCAATCTCAGTACAATGAGAAGATAAGGTATAGATGATGATGACCATCATGATGATGATGAGTTTTATTCTACCTCTGCTTCCCATGGCAATTAAGGAAGGCGGCATTGTTGAGAGAACAACCTTTGCATGGTGTCATAAGAACATGTCTCACTCAACGTCCACGGTAAGATGAGATCCGTTTCACTATCAGTAAAGAATAGGGTTACAGAGAAAGAACCCTTGCTACAAAACCTTTTACACATTGAAATACACATATATCTGTTTGTACCCTTATATGCTCAATCTGGGCCTCGAGACCTTGAACTCTATGGCCTCTTAACGGTTTTTTGGAATCAACCCACAATTAAATCCATGTGATGGAATATAAGACATTAATTGTATCCCAAACAAACTGGAAGGCAATAGAAGACCTTATTATGGATAGTAACTAGATAAAGGGCTTATGGCAAAAAATAAATTCTTGAAACCGCAATAGCATTAGATAAGTGACACTTCGCCTTATCTCAACTCATTGTGGTTAGTTTCATGAATATTGTTTTGCAATTCCATCTATTTAAAAGCTTATCAATTATTTGGTTGCAAGTATTTATATCCCCTCTCACCATTTCCACTCCACATCGTCATTGGTTGTCTCTTGTCCTTATTGTATATCACCTTTGGTTTGTACCATAGCACTTATTCTTATTGAAGCATCTCAATAAAACTTTCCAATTTAGTAGTACAAGATCCAAATTTTTTATGTGCAAGGGTTCTCTCAATTTTTTATATGAACTAGGGTGGGGGTGGGGGTGGGGTGGACTGGTGGAGGGGGCTTAATTATTTGTTGTGTTGAACTAATCCAGTAAAAACCCACATTAATAACTAGTGTAGGAATTATCATGTTGACTGATGATTTTGCAAGTGTGCAGTTGGATAGATGAGGGATGTTATGCATTTGTTACATGTTAAATTTAGTAGCCTATTACTATCGTATAATCTAAAACTAACATATTTGTTTTTTCTTTATTTTTTTTAAACATTGATCCATTTTTTTTCGAACATCAATGATGATAGATAGATAAATATTTAAATTAATCTAAAATTTATTATGATTAAATAATGAAGTAGACAAAATATATATATATATATATATATATTCATTAAATTTGACCACAAACGAGCTACCATGGCCATTTTTTAAGGTGTTGAGGAAAGGGTTCTGGCACATACGTGGCAAGCCCCAACTCCCTTAAATAGAAATAGTTAGTCTTGCTTTTAGTCAACTATGGATTAGTTGAGTAGAAGAAAAACAAAAAAACGTTATCCAAGTTGTAGGGAGCTATGCTCGCACCTTTCCCTCTCTATCTTTTTCTTTCTCACATGAAATGATTATTCTGCCCTTTCATGTATGAAACCATTTTATTACACCTTATTGGTGCACTCTTTTATACCGCTTGTTCAAAGAACCCTCTCCCAAGAAGGGAAAAAAATCCTGATATATCCATGTGTGATCGAAACCAAGTTAAACCTAGATGCTGATGCAGCAGGACTCGAGGTCTAACTTGTCCCATTTTACTCCATACATGTGTGCCTGTGTGGGGCACAAGGTGTTCGGCAAGCAGGGTTGGATGGTAGCATGGAATGTTTGTAACTCTTCAGATGAAATGCTTTAGCTCTTGGGATCAATCTTGTTTAGAGACTAACGATGGCCTTTGGAATGGCTCATGTGGGCCAAGCCTGGCCAGGCACGGCACAGATTCTAGGCTTGTACTTCAGCCTTGATATACAGGCCAAGTTCACTCAAAGGTGCGTTGGGATTTACATAGGAGTTTGATTAGCAAATTTGTATCTTTTTGTTTACTTATAAATTGATGCGTTGTGGGGTGGGGGAATTAGGGTTACTGAGAATTTTTTGTGAACACAAAGAGGTATGAGGACAAAAGGTTGTAACCCTATTCTACATTATTAGTGAAAATCACTCTCATCTCTCTGTAGACCTAGGCATTTTGTTGAACCACGTGTGATTTTTTGTTTGCTATTTCCATTCGTTTTTTACATCAATATAAGTTTTCATTTCTACAGACCGGACAACCATTTCTAAGCTCCCTTGTATTGTTAGGAAGACTTAAGTACCAGATAAGGATGCAATCGAGATCGTCTACGGCGCCCTGCCCAGAGCCGCCTGAGCGGCGCACAAACAGGGCACCCTGCAATGACCGTCTTACCCCCGCTCGGGCAAGGTGCTCGGGTAGGGGCAAGGCGGTCATTGCAGGGCGACCTGTATGTGTGCCGCTCAGGCCGCTCTGCCCGTGGCACCGTAGAATATCAGGGTCCATAAGGATGTGCTAAATAAATTGAAATAGCCCATAAATATATATATATATACCACTTGGAGATCCAAGCTGAAAAGCTTAAACTATTAATGGAGATAGTCGTACTCATAGTATTCAAGATCATAAATAACTGATGTGAAATTATACCTTTATAACTCCTAACATCTCAATAAGATGCTAGGGAGGGGTTCCTTTGGCTTTGTAATTTTGGACTCTTTAAAGTTTTCGATCTAATTCTGTTTGGAGTAAATAAAATTAGAAAAGGGTGCAAAAGGCTAAAGAGGCAAATAAATCCCGAGCCTTAATGATGGGTATACAACAAGCTTGAGAACTCTTTTTTCACTCATGCGGCCACTCATTCAGCTCTGTTGGTGTGGTGGAGGATTACCACAAGTCCACAACCCTGGCAAAGATTTGGGGGTTAATTTAGAGATTTAGGAGCACATTGACTAGTGGGGAGATTGTGCATTTGCTTTTTGGATTTTAATGGACTTTTTCAGAGAAGCCAGGGTAGCTTTCCTCCTAGATTCATGGATTTTATTTTGTTATTTATAAATTAACTTAGTGTTTTTGTTTTAATTAGTGATAATCTCTTGGCCCCTCAAACACCCATGCGCATGCACTCCCCCAGAAAAAGGGTGGCAGCAAAGGTGGGAAAGAAAAAACCAAAAAACAAGGCTTGATAATGTCAATTTTGGTAACAAACTTCAGTTTCACTTGTTGTGATATGAGAAAGTCAAATCTTTTTTTATGAAGATTAGAAAGTCAAGTCTTTTGTTTAAGGGTTTTAGCCTTTGAAACCTAAACATTCAAATGGCATTGTGCATGCTTTGAAAAACAAAATTAAGGGAGAATGTTTTTTGTACCGCCACACAGCAGGTTGTGTTTAGGCACATGGGCTTGCCACTTAGGGGGGCAGGGTGATCATTGCACCCACCTCCATGTGACTCGGCGTAACCTGCACTGCAACAGAGAGAATAATAACGTCCCTAAAACTAAATATGGTGGACTTATATGTATATATATATATACATTCAAACTTTTAATATATAGCTTTCTCAACCTCACATGAAACCATGTCGTGGGAAGCTATATAATCTTTTTTTTGCCTTTTGAATTGGTAAATCAAATTTATTGCAAAAGAAAAGAAAAAAACAACCAAATTAAGAAACCATCACCAAGAACATCACCTCATAGACCATAGAGGACAACTAGAAATAGATTCCTAGGGGTCCCTTGGGAACATCCATTCTACAAACAGTCCTCCACATCAGCTTTCATATCCTTAATGATAGCTGGACGAGGATGAGTTTTAGTTGTTGTGAAAGGTCCAAAAGTTCATCTTTCTTCATTTATGGTTAAAGTGCTACAAAATGCAAGCTTGGCTATGCAACCAATATAATTAATTCCCTTTGAAGGTCTTCCTTACCCACTGAGCCTCCTACAGAACATCACTCCCTCCCAAGGCTATTAGTTGGGAGAGCATCAACCATGTACCTCCATGCTATGAAGTGTTGCCTAGGGATACAACTCGGTACCATACATTGGAAGCCCAAGACAGAAAGATTAGGGCATTTGTAGATATCCCTAGCAGATTTAGAAGTGAATAGGGCCGAGGACATGGCATTCATGGATCATCTGCAAGTACGTGCAGGTGAATGTACACCTCTGAGCCAATCATATGAAATCTCATTTGAATGGGAAGCCAGCTTGTGATGCTATAGGCAAATTAAATGGAGTTCTATGTTGTCATCTATCATATAGCGGGAGAGGAACTTAAGGAGAAGGTCAAACTCTTCGCGTAGATAGCAGTACATTTAGTTCTCTTATTAGTTTTGAAGTGTGGTAGAAGGCTTTGTCGATTATTGCCCTTGCAAGGAGAATAGGAGAAACATGTGGATTGCTTCGGCTTGGGATGTCACTCTTCATTTAATTCCCCCCTCCCTTAGTCCCTAGCTAGTCGATCTGTAGCAGTCAATGGTCAGACTTCTACCAAGTGAAAGAATAAAAAAAAGGGTAAGAAAGGAAAAAAAAAACATCAAGTAACCGTTGAGGAGGGTCCAAGCGGCTCCTTATTGTTGGCTTATGGAGGAGATGTGGTAGTAGGCAACACTACCTCGTCATCCCTTGTGGTCCCCACAGATGGAGATATGTCTAATACGTGCTCCATAGAAAATGAATTGATGGACAAAGATGTGTTCATGGAAGAGGGAGGCACCTGCATCTATATTGATCTTAATGGCCATCACGTTGTGGTGGATGAAGTTGAAGCGATGGATGCAGAGATGGCCGTGTTGGAAGCTCTGTTGCAAGCTTCACTGACTCATCTGGATGTTCAATCCTAGTTGGCTCAAGATGTTCCAATGAATTATCCGAATGGGGATGTGGTGACAACTTCACCTAATGTAGATAATAATGTTTTTGTTGTCAATGATAGGGGAGTTTTTGAATCTAACAGTACCTTTTTGGATCAGGAGAAAATTTTCTTAGTTTCTAAAAATTAAAGCGGGAGTTGGGTGATTCCCCTCATTCCTCTCTATAATCCTAATGGGAAGAAGATCATTTTCATACGCAGGTGATTGGTTGCTTGGGTCTATTTATGTCCTTTGTTCCTCTTTGTTTGATTTCGGTTCAACTTGATTAAGGTGTAGATTAGTCCATTGTTTTGTTGTGGAGTTATCTCCTTGTATTCTTTCTTGTTCTTTCTCTTTTTTTGTTTTTTAAGGGGAAAGATTCTCCGTGCATTGTTAATATAGTTTCATTCATCCATAAAAAAAAAGAACAACCAAAAGCTCTTGGGTTGCTGGTTTCAAAGCTGGGTTGTAATTGTTTTTTCTACCTTTAATAAATTTTTAATCCACCAAAATAAAATTTAAGAGGAGATCGAGGATATAACTGGAGGAGATGATATATAATATGTAGCAGTAGCAAGAAATTAAAGAGGAATAGCAATTATCAACCAGTACAGTTACACCAGCAACAATCCACATGGTATCCTACATCAACCTTACCACAATAATGGTATAAATCAGGGTTATCCATAACACTCACGTACAGATGTTATATCACTGGCAGTTAGAGAGAGAGAGAGAGAGAAAACAACTCCCATTCAAATATACCATGAGTTCTGTGTAAGCAATAATACATAATATATAAATAAATAAAATACAACTCAAAAACACTGGAATTGTTATAAAACTTTCATAATTAGTATCATGGGATCCCAAAATGCAGTAAACAAAGAAAATTTAAACACGCAAGAATGAAAATTCATTCCATACTGAATTCTACAATTCCCTTCTGAGTTCTGACTCTTTAAAGAAGAGAAAAACGACATTAATTTGATATATATATACCCCATGTGCACCTCTGCCACTGCCTCACTAATTAATCCTCTCTGCAACTGATCAGAATAGTAGTACTCATCAGACCTGACCTACCTGGCTAGCTGACACTAAGAAAACTAAACTAAACTAAACAGCCCTATACAATACAATACAATACAATACAATACAATACAATACAATACAAGACAACCCCTCCCAACCAATCTACTTCCCTACAAATTAGCCAAATTAAGCAAACAATCTCGATCCCTTTCCTGCTATTTACACCTCTTATTATACCAAACTGGTACAACCCATCCTTCCTTTCAGAACCCAACCCACGTAGAGAACAAAACCCATCTCTCAAAATCATTAAAACAACGGTATTCATTCCCAACCCCCATTTAATGAATGAAAATTATTTGTTGGGTTTTCTGCAAAATCCCATTCAGGTATTAAGTCAAACAGTACGTGATGTTTCATCAGCAAGTTTCCAACACTGACTGAAAGATTGCCTTATATTCTGCATGATTTCAAGCACGGAACCTTCGGGATCGATCAAGGGGCCGGGTGGTGGCCATAGTACTGTCTCATTAATTTCTCACTAGGGTTTTTAGGGTTTTTTTTTTTTTATGTATAGGCTAAAGATTTATTGATCGTTGGATAGTTTTAGGTATCTAGGGTTCGTCGTGGACAAAGATAATAACTACCTACTAATAATAATAATAATAATAATAATAATAATAATAATAATAATAATAATAATAATACTAATACTAATACTAATAGGTACAGAAGAAACAAAAAGAGGCGTAGATTGCGCCCTATAAGTCGTGATTCGATAATATTCTCTCTTGTGATTAAAAAAAGGGTTTTGTATACTTAAACTCGATTGATTCCAAGCGCAGACCAGAGTTGGTAGCTCTTTTTTGGATGTTTGAGGGGGGAAGAAAAGTTGGGGAAGAGAACACAAGCGAATGGACTCATGCGAGGAGAGGAGAGACATCTCTCTCTCTCTCTCTCTCTCTCTCTCTCATAATACAAGAGAAAAGAGAATCGATGTTGTGATGTATCTGACTTACATGTTCTTGGGAACCCACCCATTACCTGTATGTATCTGTGTTTTTGGATTGGTTTAGATACACTGATGGAATGTCAGTCAGCTACTGAGCAGGGAAAAAAGAAACCCAAAAAAAAAAAAAAAAAAAAACAAAACAAAAAGAAAGAAACTCACGATATTCCATGCAATTTCAGTCAATTTGTCCATCCTCCACAGTTTACACCCACCACACATGTTCATCTCATCAATCCTGTCTTCCAAAATTCTCTCGTGTAAATAAACTGTCAAACAATTGAATTCAAGGATTTTCGTGGTTTGATAAGATTGCTTAGGGTCACGATGAGATGGGATCTGCCTCACTATCAATGGACAATAGAGTTATTGTTGCTCGTCCGTCCTCAGACCTCTCTTAGATCAATTATAGAGAAAGAACATTGTTACAATATATAGGGTTATAATTAACTGTTTGTCCTCACACCTCTCTTTGATCAATTTTAGACAAAGAACCCTCGCTACAATATATAGAGTTACAACCACTAGGCCTCTTAACGGCCCTTCGGAATCAGCTACCTCACTTATGCAAACAACAAAATACAAGACATTGTACCCCCAACACTCTCCCCCCAAGCTTCTCTCTCTCTCCTAGACAATATTGAACTTACACTCAGCTATACCTATCTCTTATAATATTAGCTGCAATCTTTCACCTGCACATGATTGATAGGAGGGTTTACAATCTAAAAGACCTTCTATATATATACATGATCCACCTTACCTTAACACTAAATCTAATTTTACTTAACATTTTTTCATCAATAAGCACTCAAATTAATCATTCCTTAGTTTTTTTTTTTTGGTAAATATTAATCATTCCTTAGTTTGGGAAACACAAAGTTGAGTTTACAAAATGTGTAATTAAGGACTATCATCTAATTAAGAAAAATATCTTCATAACATGAAGAAACTAGAAAGAACTAATGTAGGTGCAACTTCTTTAGTTCATGGAAGACAAGCAGCAATTCCTTCTGTTTTGTTATCTCAATGTTGTTATTGTTACAAACTTCACATTTGAAACTCTAAAAAGAAGAGAACAACTCCAGTGAGACAACCTCCACAAGTAAGGTGTTGCTCATGAGGGAGGGTCAGATAGAAAAAAAAAAGGGGGGATAAGAAGACAAGTAAGAGGAGGAGAAAAGGAACAAAATGAAACTCTACTTTACCTTGGGACCATCACCAAGCCTCAACTCAAGATCTAAATCCTCCATGGGATCTAAATACTCTGATGATTGGAGATTATGTCTTTCAATAGAAATTGAATTCAGGAAGAAAGGTAGTGATGATACATCATTGCTTCTCCTTCTCTTACTAATGAAAGCTGCCTCCTCCTCCTCCTCCTCCTCCTTCTCACCATCACCACCACCACCACCTGATCCTTCAATCTTCTTCGAATCAGAGACAGCGAAAACCCTAACAGCAACAGATTCAGACCTGCAGGATGGAGGGGAAGTATTGGATGGTTCAGAAACCCTAGCAGGTGAAAGAGATGATGTAGTAACAATAGTGGAATTAGGGTTAATCTGATGAGGAAGGATTTCAGTATGTGGGGGTGAAGAAGATTGCTTGAGCCTAGCCCTGTCCCTTCTATGGACATTCATGTGACCACCTAGGGCTTGAGCAGACCTAAATTCTCTCCTACAGAAGCTGCAGGAATAAGATCTAGGAGGCCATATACATCCTCCAAGAGATCCAGCTGAGTCTTCTGCAAAAGCCTGTTCTTCCCAAGAATTACCATAGGATGTGCTCATCAGAAACTGTTTCCTCTTAGCCCACATCCAATATCGAGCTTCCTCCATTGACTTGACTACTCCTGGAAGGGGGGGGGGGGGGATTAAAGAAATCCGTAGAAGAAGAGAAGGATATTTGGATATAGAAGGAGACAGTTATCTAACTCTGTATCCAATAAGTTAATGAAGACAACATGAAAGCAACATGAGAATTAAGATAGAGAAGATGGAAAGAAAGAAGTCTTTATTTTGGTAAGTTTGGGAAGATGAAGTGACGGGTGAATGGTGATCCAGTTTGGCTGTTTAGGGAATTAAAGCTAGTTTTTTTCTTATTTCTTACTTGGCTGCTTGCATGTACAGGGACTGTGTGCGCTGTGTCGGCCGATCGAGCGGGCCGAGTTTTGGGTTTCATTGGAACTCAAAATCAAATCGAAAGATTATATCATTTTTAATGGTCAAAACAAATTTCACATGTCTGATCGATTCATGGATTTTAAAGAGACATTTTGAGAAACCTAAGGTAAATTTCGATTTTTCAGTTTTTTTTATTTATTTTAGTTCAGGATGAATTAGAAGTATATGGTGCATAGACCTTAGAGAAATATAATCATATAATGTGTTTAATGGTTTGTTTTGGCCAAATCTTGGAGAAATCTTCAAGAATATGAAATTTTATTTTACCTTGTTTTCAATTAATTAAATGTGAACAAATTTAAGAATGACCATGATATTTCACAAGTCATCTAGATTTAGAATTGTATTTCCATTTTGATTAATTATGATAGCATTGGATACCTACATTTTTTGGGTTTTTTGTAATATTTAACAATTCTAAAAATAGGTTTTATGGTAAAATTTATATTTATGTTTTGGAAAATAAGTGAATTTTGTTTC
Organism: Telopea speciosissima; assembly: GCF_018873765.1. Classification (NCBI taxonomy): domain Eukaryota; kingdom Viridiplantae; phylum Streptophyta; class Magnoliopsida; order Proteales; family Proteaceae; genus Telopea; species Telopea speciosissima. Next base: position 1,190,966 of record NC_057917.1, on the reverse strand, counting down.
ACATTATTATTTAAGCTAGAATATTTTATGGGAGTGTTTCACATTATATTTCTATTATTATTATTTTTTTTTGGGGGGGGGGGGGGTTGGGGGAGGAGGATAGGATTTATGTTACAAGTTAGCTGTTAATGTGAAAGTTGAAATCGAAAAACTAATTTAGTAGTTTGATATTATTAATTTATTGGTGAATCTGATATAGGGAGAAAAGAACGCCACCTAGTCGTGCCAGACACACCGTCCCTACACCCTGACAAAGGAGCATGTGAAATGACCGTTGCACCCCCTGAAACCCCAAAAATGATCACGGGTGTGGCGGCCTTTTTGCTTAATTGCCCCTATGTCAAGGCATAGGGGTGGCCTGCGCTGCACGACGAGTGGCGTTCTCTTTTCCTTATTAATTTACTGTTACCATATGAATTTTCATTCTTATCTTCTAACTAGGCTAATTGATTCCATTACTCAATCTATATATATGTATTGCCATGTGGCAAATAGTGAAGTATTATACTTCATCAGACATATATAGTGACGGGAAGAAAACCCTTTTCATGTCGATTCTTTTGAACTTCTTTATTTTGAATGTCGTTTTCCTAAGAGAATTTAATTACGATATTGTCTTATCCCATATTTGCCCTTTTGTTAAAAGAATTAGGCAATGGCATAGAGGGAGCTCGATCAATTGGGGGGCTACAAAAAAAAAAAAAAAACCTTTCAAGGGCCGATTTGTTACTACACATTAATTTGGGTAGAATTGCCTTTGCTCATGTTTTTTTTTTTTTTTTTTCCCCTTTTGTAGATTCCAAAAGAGAAGGTGCATAGCGGAGGGGTTTTCATCTCCTCCCAAGGAAGTCAATCCCAGAACTGTTCCATTTATTGAACGGTCCCAAAACTAGGATTTAGTCTTGTTTAATAATGGGACAGCCCGATTTTGGTTCTTTAACAGTTCTAAGCACTCAAAATCTCAAGCAACCAAATATTACAAAATTCCTATATATACAAATAAATTTCCCAAGCATACAAATAATTGAATAAATTCCTAAGCATAAATAATCAAACATCAATTCTTAAGAATACAAACACTAAAATAAACTCAAAATAATTGATAACCTTTAGTTTTTCTTTATAATTACAATATAACTCTTACATAAGTTATAACTATTAAATATTAACTAATCATAAATAAGTAATTAGGCATGTTAAATAAGTCCTAGTGGTTCTGGTTCTAATCGATTCTTAATTGGGCTTTCGATTCTGGACCCATCCCAGAACTGTCCCGTCCCATTTAATAATCGGTCCTAAAACCAGCTCCCAGAAACCATCCCATTTAGTTATGGAACGGATCGGTTCCGGGTTTTAGTGGGACAGTTTTGGAACAGTTCCCGGTTCCAAACCCCTGTTGACATCCTTAGCACAAAGGAAACAAAAGCCAAGAGCTGCACAAAGAAAGCTCGTGAAGGGAGCAACGAGAGATTATTACACTGAAGTCGGCTCATTCTAGAAGCGATGTCTGGTAGCAGGAGTAGGGCTGTTAGAAGTCTTAATTTTTGACCTTTTTTGCTTTCATCTTGGTTAGCCTTCTTTGTTGTGTCTGGAATCTAGTGATATTGGCTTTCTTCATTGATTCCTTGTTTTTAGGCGTCTTTCTAGTCTGGACTTATCTCCCAAAATCAGATACTGCATGCATGTTTGAAATTTATTCCTTTCTTTTATCCAATTTTTTGATGACCCATAAAAAAAAAATTCAAGAGATATATTAGGTGTTGAGGTTTCGGTAAATTTCTTGTATAGGGTTTCGCTATAAACATGTAGCGAGAGTTCTTTCTCTATAACGAAAATCTGAGAGAGGTGTGAGGACGAGCGACTATAAACCTATTCTCATTGATAGTGAAACAGATCTCATCTCACCGTAGGTGTAGGCAATCTTGCCGAACCACATAAATCCATATGCGTATTGTGTGATTGTTGTTTGTGTTTCCAATCTTCAATGCATCATGTTAGGTTCTACATTAGGCTTCCTTAGGAGATTACGATGAAGAAACAAAGTTACGAAAGGGTTATGATTCTTTTGAACAAAATATCATCAGTCTTGTCCTAATAGGAAATCAAGGAAAACAATAATCCATGGCCAAATCCCAAAATCCCAAAATTTTAAAATACTTCGTCTTCTTCTATGAGCCAATGACTTAATTATTGTGGACAATAACACGCAGTTCCTTAATTTCCTGCACCCATCGATCTCTCGTTGTTGAACAAATCTCTTTATTAATTAAAATACTACTCGAGACAGAACTTATATAGATAGGCTTGCCCATGAGTTATTTTTGAAGCCAGAAAATCCGCTGAGCAGCACAAGACCATTGCTTTGCAAATATTAATGTTGGATAAACTAACCCCTTAATATCCTTGATTAAGTCATCTTAATTCCAATCCAAGAATGAAGACCAAAGCAGTGTTTGGTATGCAGTTTTGGAATGCATTCTAAGTTCGATTTCGTATTCTAGCTCGGATGATAAGAATAGTGTGCTGTTTTTATTGGCTGAGAATGCGAAATCGACGTAGAATGCATACCAAATTCTGACTCCATAAGATGATGACTAATTAAAAGCATAATCAGAAAGAAAATGGCCAAGATCGAGAAATTAGATTCCTTTAAAAACATAAACACAACCCAATTAAAGGATCAAAAATGATAATCTAGCTAGCACTTCTACCATCCAGGAAAATATTTCTAGAAATTAATGAATGAAACATTCGTGTTTTCCCAAGATGAAGTCAATTAAGAAAGCAAAGTACCTAATCAAGTGAATATAGTTAACTAATTGACCACCCTTAACTTAACAAATCAATGCCAAACATTGTGAGAATGGATTTTGAATAAAATCTACTTACTTGAATAATTAATTGACCTAAATGCCACAAAATACAAAGGACCAAGTTTTTCATTCACCGAGGACGGGAATAGGTTTCGGGAGGATATTTTAAAACATACTAAAACCCTAGGAAGGGCATGTGAACCTTAAGATGGTGGATGAATCATCCTCTATTGGTGAAGAAAACATGATTTTTTTCTTGATAGAATGGATCTATAGTGAGATCACACCATGGTTATTTTCTCATGAATATATATATATATATGTATCATTTTATTTATTTCTTCTCCACAAGATAAAGAAGGATAAAGGCTTGAATTCCATCTGAGGACAAGGGGATGAGAAAATTAGAAATAAATAAATAAATAAATGAAAAGGAGGAGGATTAAATTAAACAAAACCGACACAAATACGGTGGGCGGAGTAACGTTTTAGCTTAATTAATAATTGCTTACCTGTATTTTGACCACTGAGAGAAGAAATTAAATAACAAACAAATCAATAATTAAATCTAAATGGGTTTAATATTTGTCTAGAAAAGTGCCTATTAACTTACCCGTTTGTCATCATCTCCTATCGAAATAGCTGAAAGCAAGCAGTTAAAAAAGAACTTCTTTATTATAATCTCATCCCTCACAAAATATATATAGTTAAGAAAACCATTTGCATTTAAAAAAAATAATAAAATGTTTATCCATCCACGAGGACATGGATTTTGGCATTTTTTTTATAGGCCTTGCTATTATTGTCTTTTTGGATTCAAATCACTTTCAATGAAACCTCATGAAACCTGGACGACAAGCCTTCTGATCTAAGCTGAGGACTCAAAATTCTATTATTATTATTTTTTTTTAATTGAAATATCATGTGGGGGTACTTGTGTGTGAGAGAAGAAGATTAGATGAGTCATGAGACCAAACAGATCAGTTAACTTCTCACCGGAATAATTGTTAAAGGATCTTTGTCACTTGGTAATACATACGTGATAGAGGATATATCTGACATCCATCTCATTGGTCAAAGTTTTGCCCAAAATAATTAAGAATAGTGATTCAAATTTAAATTCAAAATTAAAAGAAAAGGGGCACACGTACTCTATCTGCGAGCGCATCTTTGCGTTTAGACACATGAGACGGAATGGGACAAGTGAAAGATTTTGAGCATTTGGGGTGGCAGACAGATCATTTTACCCCCCAACCCCACCCCACCCCACCCCACACCCCATGTATCCTGCACCCTGGTGCATGCAGAGAACTTTATCCCATAAGAAAATTATAAAAATACCATGAGATGAAAATATTAAAATAGAAAATAACATCTTTTGTACTTTTAATTATAGTGAAGTGATACTTTAATAGGCATGGTGACATCTAGAATTTCCCATAGTTAAAATTTTGAAAATTTTTGTTTTATTATGTGTGTGCATTTACACGCTCATTATATTGACCCCTCACAATTGATGCAGGGTTGCGCAACCGATTTCTTACCCATAAACAATATAACATAATAATGGTGAAAAAGATCATCACTCACCTCATTCAATGGTTGTCCAATCACTCCAAGATTTATTTCCATGTAAGCCTTCACTCATTCTAAAACAATATAGTTTTCATTTTTAAAATTGTATTTGCTCATTTGTCGGAGGGAGAGGTGGCAATAAGTATAAAATTAGAAAAATGCATGGGGGAAAAGAAAAAGTGTTGAGAATATACTCACCATCGAGATCCTGACCCTTTGATTACGATGGGAAAATATATTTTCAACCTTATTACAGGGTCACATCACCAATGGTGTGGTGATTTTTTTTTCACTATAGGTGAAGAAAAAGTTATTCCTACATCATAACCTCTAAAGATGAATTTATGTATGTATTGAAAAAAATTTCCGCTCCGATGGAGGGAGGTTCACCCACCATCATAAAGTACATGGTCGAAAATGCCCTTGAAGTACATTGAGTAGCCTTGAGCCCTATGGGGAAAGAAAATTCATTCACCATGGGTGAAGAGAATCTTGATCCTTTATTTATAGCCTTAAGCCTTATAAAAATAAAAGAAGTCTATTTTTTTTATTTTTTATTTTGTGGTAAAGAAGAGGTATGAGAGTTGAGAATAACAAAATTGATAGTTCTGGTAATCCTTTGAACAGTGTAAGAGAAAGTCATTCATTGGCCACAAGCTAGATGATGCGATTAATTTAACGGAATCTTATTCGATCTGATCCGATCCGTAGAAAACTCCAATAAAAACAACAAACCTTGTTGGACGGCCGCTTTATGCCCCCCGATAAGTCGTTTCGTTTCGCATCGCATCGTAAACACAGTGTTGGTGTTGGACGGATGGATTCTTGGCGACCACCTGGTTCTTTGCTGCATATATATCAATATCACCTATAATAATTAATATAAACCGTTCCGTGTCAGTGAAAGCAACATAACAAGGAGTTTGTCCGTTGTCCGGTTTTCGCTGGCGATACCAACTGCCTCTTTCTTTCGGTCTTGGCCTGGCCGCCATTAATTACTATACCAAAGCTTGAACTCGAAATCAAGAAATTGAAAGAAGAAAACAAGAAACAGAAACACGTTCTCGATCTGCCCCCATGATGCGTGGGCTCCACATCTATCTGGTTGAATCACGCACGTACAATTAAAGGGTGCAAATTGCAAAAACAAAGCTTTTGAAACATTATTTCCTGGTTTTGACTTGTGAATATTGGGAAGATTAAAGCAATGCGTACGTAACTGAGAGTTTTCCCAACATTCAGAAGTCAAAACCAAGTAATTATTTCAAGACCGGTGAATGGGGAGATCCATCGATCTACGTGGTGGGGCAGAAGAAGTTAGCTAGGATTATGGTCAGCGGTGCGTGGAGGTGGTGAGTCGTGAGCGTGGTGGTTCTCCGGCTAGCTTCAGGCGGCTGCTGCCTTGTGATCATCAGAAGGTGGCGAAGGGGGGGGGGGGGGGTTGAGTGTGGTGGGGGCTTGTGGCTGTTAATTAGGGTTACAAATGATAAATGAAGTCAATAAAGAAAGATACAAGTTTACTAATTGAAACAGCCTAATTAAACTAACAAATCAGTTTCAAGTGCCAACTATGGTGAGAATATATGGTTGTTGCATCAAATCTTAAGTAATATTATTATATTATTATATTTGAACCAATTTAGGAGATGCAAGTTTGGCCCAACCAACTCTAGCCTGGAGCCCACCCTCCCTGAGCTCGGTAGGGTCTAGGTTGGGCTTTTTAGCCCCAAAGGACGGGCTAGGATTGGCCCGGCTTGGGCTGAAACCTCCTTTGGTTGTGCCCCAACCCAGACCAACCCTCTATATATATAATCTGGTCAGGAATTGGGTTGTTGCTATTTAAATCCAACAAATCCGTATCAATGAGAATCAAAATATTAGAGGGAGAGATGATAGATATTTTCAAAGTTGAGTATTAATTAACTCCAAGGGGAATACTTTCTTTGGTCCTACTCGTACCTATCAAAAGTGAAAAAAAAAAAAATTTCGCTATAATTGAAGTAACCAAATAACATAAGCCGGGCCTAAGCTGAAATATCTCAACCCAACCTAGGGTCAGGCAGGACTTGAGCTGAGACTTTGAAATCTTGCATGAAAAACCCGACCAAACCCAGCCCTTTTGCACCCCAAGGAACCATACATGATTATTGGTAGAATGAAATAACCAACCCTGTTACACTCGTAGCTAGGAACCATGCATGATTCTTGGTATAAAATGGGCCTACTTCTCATGTGATCATATAATCATTTCTTATTCAATTTCTTCTCCAAAAGATAAACATAAGGTTTAAATATCCACCTCAAGACAAGTAACTGAAAAAATTAGAAATTAAAAAAAGGGTGTTGTTCTCTATGCCGCAGCAGCGCAGGCTGCACTTAGACACATGTAAAAAACCTAACACGATGTAGAAAAGAATGAAAATTGCAAACACAATCACACAATGTGCACAAGAATTTACTTGGTTCGGCAAGATTACCTATGTTCAGGGTGAGATGAAATCTGTTTCACTATCAATGGAGAATAGGTTACAGTCGCTAGTTCCTCACACCTCTCTCAGATTTTTCAATACAGAGAAAGAACTCTCGTTATAGATTTATAACGAAAATCCTATTTAAAAAATTTACCAAAATACCCATACAGTCCTTAAAACCTCAACAACACATGGGGATAGGCACAATGATCACCTTACCCCTCCTGCACCAGCTGCCCATGTACTTGGGCACAGCCTGCGATGCGGCAGAGAGAACATTTTCCCTTAAAAAAAAAAATTGGAAAGAATTAATATAAACAAAACAGACACAAATACGGTGGCTGAGTTGTGTATTAGCTTAAATTAGAGTACCTGTATTGACCTCTGACCAGAAAGAAAATTAAAAATGAGTCAACTATGAAACGGTTTTATTGTCTAGAAAAGTAGCTATTAACTTTCCCGTTTGTCTTCATCTCACAGTGATCAGATCAGAGATATATGGATACACAAATCTGATGGGGAACTCCGATCGAAACAGCTGAAAACAAGAGGTCAAAAAGCTGGACTTCTTTTCATCCCCAAAATATATAGTTAAAAAAAACCATTAATCTGCATTCTTTATTAAAAATATTCATCTATATATCCACCAAGACATTTAACCTAGACATGCCTTGTGATCTAAGCTGATGACTCAAATCTTTTCAAAATTAAAACCTCATGTAACCTAATTTGGCATTGATCACCAATAAGTAGTAGGAAGATTGTGGGAAACTTTAGCTGTGTTTGGTATGTATTCTTGGAATGCATTTCAGGTTGATTTTGTATTCTCAAATGATAAGTTATTTTTATCGTTCGAAAATTCAAAATCAACTTGGAATTCATTCCAAGAATGCACCATACAGTGTCTTAATGTGTGGGTATTTGTGTGTGAGAGAAGATTAGACAAGTCATCAGAGATTAGAACAGAGTTAACTTCAATTCTCACAAGAATAATAATTAAAGGGTTATTTGTCACTTGATAATATATGGGTTAGTCCATGTGATAGAAGATCCCATGTCTACTTTATTGGTTAAAATTTAGTTTAAAATAATTAAGAAAAGTGGCTCAAACTTCGATTCAAAATTATAAAAAAAAATAATTTTTGAATCATGAAACTCTAATCCAAAGTTACAAGAAATATTACAAAAATGTCATCATACGGAATTGATCATTAAAAAAATAATAATTATATATTTTTTAATTTAAGCCACTTCATTACTCAATGTAAACTGAAATTGTATCAATGACATGTTTGTCTGGACCTTATTCTAAAGAAATTACCCTTGTACTATCTTGTGGTAAACAGTGAGATGTAAAAAAATTTGAAAAGTCTAGTTTGTTACGTGCTTTGTTAACGTATATAATTCTAATATATTTGCTCGGTCTTTTTTTATTCAAGATTTCTTTATTTTGTTAAAATGTGTTTTCTGTATACTGCTTTAAGTAACCGCATCATGAAACATGCATATACTTTCCTGCAGGCACCGCAACTCAGCAAGTGTGAGGTCATGTCATGTTTACCTTTGAATCAACAATCTATTAGCTTCTACCCAATATAAATAATGTCAAGGCAAGAGATCACTGCCTGGTTATGTGCCCCGGCAATGGTGTAGGGGTCAATGAGTGCGCACACAAAGCTCAAAGGCATCAATTATGGATGACAATTTTTATTTCATGAGGGACAGAATGGTAATTTCATGTGCTCCTATATTTAGATACAGTGATTATACGACCAGACACTTTTTTTTTCCCCCATAATATAATAATGGCGAAAGAGCTAGATTTATTTTCATATAATCATTCACTCATTTTAAAATAATTTTTTTTTTATTTTTTCAAAGGGAATGTTGAATGACATTTCTATAGGTGTGTTTAAAACTTGACACCATCTTTTAATTCTCCCTTGTCTTATTCCAAAATTTCTTTAAGTTAAAGGTATAAGAAGGTTTTGAAAATTAATTTGAATGTAATATATCATTACGTCATTATCAAAAGGTACCATTGTTATGCATATTTTTTAGTAAACATGTGAAATAACCAAAGGAAAAACAAACTCAGGTTTTGACTTGGCCAAAACCGAGTTTTGGTCCAGGGATTTTTTCCTATTGATGGAAATACCATGGTTTTGACCCCAAAAAAGGTTTTAAGGTTTGATTTTTTGTAAGTTGTCTATTTTTTACATTTTAAACACAATTCATGAATTAAATTTACAAAAAAAAAAAATCACTCAAAATGATACTTGTGGTTATTGACCCAAGTTTACTAATATACACACTGATACAAACACTAAAGTGGTATTATAAATACTTAGTTCACATAATGTTAAAGTGCATAATAATACATACTATCCAAATAAAAACATTAAGTTGCTCATTTCTCAATTCCACAAGCAGCGTAACACTGAAGATTACGAAGTCGTTCCTCCAAATGCATGACATACGTATCCCATGACATGTTATAGCACCAATTGTTCGTATAGTCTATTACTGTCCAATGATAAGCCTCATCATCAACTTGACCAAGATATCCCAATCTGGGGAAGGGCTCACCGAGAATGTAAGAAGGTGAAGTTGACATACATGGTTGGGATGGATATCTGAAAATGAACTTCAAACAACATTCTATGAAACAAATCCAAGCTCTTGTATGCAAGAATGACTCAAACTAAGTAAAGAATTGCAAAAATCCCCACCAAAATAACTTCAGCTGGGTCGAAACCACCGAGATTGAGTAGTTGTTGTCGAAATTTGCTCGAAATATGCTTGTCTCGATGGAGACAAATGATTTTATAGTCACGGTTCAACATGGTTCAACCATATATCGACCGAAACCCTTGTTTCGATCGAAACATAGTTGAAAGTTGAAACAGTCAAGCTAAGGTCGAAACGAAGGATTTTTAAACGTACCCTTAGGTTTCGTTTTGGACACCCACGAAACCGAGTTGTCTCGACCAAAACCATAGGTTTCGACCGAGTTTTTGTGCCATGGAAATAACAATATTTATTCTCATTGGAGAAAATTGTATGTTATATTAAAAGGTTAAAAAATAAGGTTACTAAATATTTGACAACTGAAGGGGTGTCAATAAGAAAGTTCAATCTTATTTTTAATTTTTAATTATTAATTTTTTTTTTTTTGTTGAGTTAGGGTGTCAATCGATAGGGCCGGATTGTTATTGATCGGACGGTCTCCTCCATTTTAGGATCTTGTACCATGATCGATTCATTTAAATAATTGATTTTTGTAAGTAACCATGGTCCCATTTATAAACAGGCAATCGAATACCAGTCTTTAATTGAATTAAGAGTTGTGGAGTTTAAACCTCGCAGTTCAAACTTTGTCCTCTATAATATTCCATTGGGAAAAAGATCTCTGTTCGGAAGTGTAACCTACATCAGCACTCCCATGAGTACCTTATTTTAAGGAGGAAAGAGATAGACTCATGGGAGTGCTGGCGTAGAGCACACTTCCGTATCGAAAACTGCTTCCCTATTCCATTATAGCTCTTTAGACAAAAGATAAGAGGTATAATGGTATACCCTCATAAGCCTTCATCATAAGTAATTAGCACTTCCATGAGGGCTACTAGCTACCTAGGCGTCTTATTAAATGCAAGTGAGACTGTCCTTTCTTCATGGATTCTACCTAAAATGTTTTCATTCTCCACTTGGTGACCATTAAACAGCAAAAAGAAGGATTAAAAATAAATAATAAAAAATTATATATAATGGAACTTAATTAATGTTTGTTAAAGGAGCTCCATTAATCACACGAGTTTTTTTTTTTTATGAAACACACGAGTCAATTAGTCATATAGGACATTGCGTTTAACACACTTGTTGTGACGTATAGGGTCAAATGCTGATCCGCATTGATATGCCTGGTTGGACCTGACCAATTAAAGCTCGACACCAGATCAGTCAGTAAATGACCCAGTGTCGGGTCTAGCCCGATTACTAACCGGTCTGTAACGGTGTTTGATTGCAACCCGATAGGTGCCCAACCAAGACATATCGGCACAGTAAATTGATCTTTTATATCCCATTTTAGCCCATTTATCCAAAATTATAGCCCGATTTATATGAGCCCAATGATGGACTGGTAACCTATTGTTAGAATAAAGCATGTCCATGCCCTAGTCTACGATTGATTCGATTTTGATCTAGCTGAACCGGTTTCAGGCTGATAATAAACTAACATGATGAAACCAAACATTCAAACCAAGGTTGGAGTGGACCGGTTTGGTTCGATTCCACCTTTTGCACAAAGTTCTTGGCGGTTCTTGAATCCCTCTAGTGCCCACTTGATTCTACTGATTCTACTGATTCTACTGGGCCCATTAAGGGCTTTAATGGACTCATATTATCGTACTTTGATGACAGCCTCGTTCCCCTTTATGAGAATCCGCACCAGCTTGTAATGTGACGTGATCTCCCAATTGACATCTTTTTCAAGGCCAGTAAATGAGTTGATCACGTCAACATTACACAAGCTATAGAGTGTAGGGAATGATCACGTACGTGAACGAGATAAAATCCATTTTGTGGGAATGTTCCAACTGATCGGCTGTAAGTCATTCACGTTTGCTTGGAGGAGGCAGTGGGGGGAAGGATGATCTGCGGTTCATGGAAGTGGTGAGCGGGGTCTTTGGCCAACTTATAACTTGGGATCAAAAGGTGAATGGGTTGAGTGTGGTGGGGATGGTGGGGGTATGAGGCCCTGAGATCAGGAAAAGGTCGTAGGCCTTGTAAAGAATAAGAATTTGTTGGGTAATTTTCTTACTTCATTATCTCATGAGGTAAGTGTTGTATTTATATTTGAATACTTACAAACGAGCCCAAAATATGTTTCATTTGAAGAAAAAAAAAAAAAAACAGATTCAGAACGATATTTTTATTTCAGTAAAATTCTTATATTAGATTTCGTTATAAATTTGTAGCGATGGTTCTTTCTCTATAATGCAGTCTAATGTGAGAATGAACAACTATAATCATATTATCCATTGATAGTGAAGCAGATCTCATCTCACCGTGGACGTAGGCAATTTTATCAAACCACATAAATCTTTGTATTCGATTGTATGATTGTTTTTTGCAATGCAATTTCCATTCTTTTCTGTATTCTTATGGCCAAGAGAAAATAGATTCCATTAAAAGCATAAACTTAACCCAAAGGATCAAAAGATGATCACCTAGCTCTTCTAGCCTCCCGGAAATAAATATTAATTCTTAGCTCCATCCTAATTAATGAATGAAACATTCGTTCGTGATTTTTTAAAGATCAAGACAATAAAGAAAGCAAATTGACTAGTTAGGTGAAGTAAACTAATTGAGGATTGAGATCCTCTCCCGCGGGACGATGTCCAGCGCACATCGTCCTGTTGGGAGGCCTCGATCCACATGCCATTGCACCGGGATGTGTGTGGTGGTGTGGATCGAAGCTCCCCAGCCGCACGATGTGCGCTGGACAAGATCTCGATCCACTAATTGACCAACTTAAACTTGTTAACAAATTAATGGCACAATTAATTGTGAGAATGGATATTGAATCAAATATACTTACTTGAAATATTAGGAACTTGAATAATTAGCCAACCTGTTACCAAAATAAAATTAATTAGCCAACCTAAATGTCACAAAATACAAATACAAACAAACCTGGATTTCAAATACCCAGGTCGAAATCGAAATCAAAATCAAAATCTGAAACATGATTCTTGGTAGAATGGGCCTAAAGAACTGATTGGTAGGTGGGATCAAAGCCTTTAATGGGCCTGAGTCTACTCTTCTCGAAATCCAAAAAAAAAAAAAATCCCTAAAACGTTTGATGGCCCAGATTAGAATGCAATATTATCTTCTTCTTCTTCTTCTTCTTCTTCTTCTTCATAGAATTGGACATAATTAGAAGCTAATAAGATCTTTTTTTGATGAAACAGAAGCTAATAAGATCTTACCATCCAAGGTTTTCTCCATATGATCCTTTAATAGATAGATAGATAGATATGTGGTGAGCAGAATCTTCTTCCTTTGCATGAAGATTTACCCTACAAAATAAGACAGTATTATCGAGGCAGCTGCATGTTAATTAAACAGGAATTAAAGCAAAGTTATTAGCATCAGCACCAAATTAGCTTATAACTCAACTACCATGGAAGGTAGGAAACAAAGCCAAACAATGTTTTTCAAATCTAGAACCACAGCCATTATGCATCAATCAACTAATTAAAGTTTATTAATTTCTTCTACCTCTCCCTCTCCCTCTTTGTGGAAAATCGAGAACTTAAAATGATGATGTAGAAAAGAAAGAAAGTCACAAACAAACAATTTTACAATGCATATAAGAATTTATGTGATTCATTCGAGATCTATAGCAAATCCAATACAAATAATTTATCGAAATACCCATATACCTATACCGGCCCTCTTAATCAATGGCCCTTCGGAATCAGCCCACTTATCCAACACTCTTCCCTGTCACCTTCCATTGGTCATCCCATCCCATCCCACCCATACCATCAAAGATATAGAAGGACACCCCTAATTAAAAGGATGTTATGACAAAATATCTTCTTGTAATGCAGCAAGAACACCCCACTCGCCGTTCTTGGACATCTTTTTCAAGACCGGTAAATGGGGTGTTCTTGCTGCATTACAAAGCTTTATTATATATCTTTGCTCGGAGGTGGAGGTGGAGGTGGAGGTGGAGGTGGGAAGAAGGATGGTCAGTGGTGGTGCGTGGAGGTGGTGAGCAGGGTTTTAAAACTTCCGAGGATGAATCCATAATTGGTGATTCTGATCTGGATCGGATTGGAATTGGCTCGAATCACTCACTGTTCATGAAACCTAGAATCGGTCTCTACAAGGCCCAGGGATTTCAATTTTCAATCAAAGGCCACCACAGACAACTTCTTTGGTGAATAAATCTAAAGTTTTTGGGACAGCTAGAGGTGATTGATTAAATATGTGGAAGGTTGTTGGATGCTACGAAATCATAACAGATTAATTTCTTGCCTCAAAAGTAAGGGTTAGAGGACGATCTGGGGATAGATTGGAATCGTATGTTTGGCAGTTCTTGAGAGTGGGGTGGGTCATGACTCATGGGTGGTTCGAGAAGAGTAGACTCAGGCCCCTTAAAGGCTGTGAGTGATATAATGTATGGATCCTAACGGACCTAACCTATTAAAGGATATAGGCCCCAATAAAATCAAGGGAGGGAAATACGGCCAACACCTTCATTTCAATCCCAACATATTTCGATGGAAAAGAAAATGGACAATTTGGAGGTGGGTGGGCCTGAAAAAGCCCAAGGAGCTGGCTCTCAATCCGATTCTCTAAGAATGATCTTTGTTGGAATGTGAGAGGCTTTTAATAGGTTTGAAAAAGAACTCGACTTTGGATCGGCTGGGATCCCTGGTTTGAGGAATCGGGGTGTCAGATTGGTTGGATCATATTCAATTCATATTAGTATCGGTCTCTACCGATACCAATTCCTACCCGATCCCATATTGGTGGATTGGTACAGACTAAGAGTAAAAAAAACCAAAAACTAAAAGAAATCCCATTTTCAAAGAAAATTTGGGATAGGTTAATCCAATCCAGGTCAATCTGGATTGGTAATGGATTGATATCGACCGAGACCGATACCGATACCAATTCCTAAACCCCTGCTAGGAATCCTAGGATCAGTCTTATTTGAATGTTAAGCTAAATAAGAAAAGTAACCAGATGATTCATCTGTTTTTTTGGTAGGACCAGATGATTCATCTCATGGTTTCGGTTTTTGGAAGCTCTCTTATGTTTTGGTGACATAGACACTAGGTGACCTAGGGGTGTCAAATGTTGGCCCGCACTGATATGTCTGATTGAGCCTGGTCGGTTAAAACTTGACACTAGATCAACCGGTAAGTAAACGGCCTAATATCGGGCTTAGCCCGTGTACTAATTGGTTGGTGATAGTGTTTGGGATTAGATCGACGGGTGCCCGATCAAGATGGACTAGCACCTTTAACCGATCATTTATAGCCCATTTAAGCCCATTTATCCTGATTATAACCCATTTATGGCCATTTATAGCCCAGTAGGCTATTAGCCCGATTACCATGAGCTGATGGTCAAGAAACCAACTGATCGAATAGAAGCGTGTCCAGACTTACGATGCCAGATATTAAATTGATAGAGACCATTTGGGCCCAACCAGGCCCAACTGGTTGACACCCCTAGGGTGATCCAAGGAAATTCAACATTAATTTAATACCTTTTGCAAATTTCAAGAGAAAAAAAATTAATTTCTAATTATTTTAGTGAATAAATTTTCTATTTTTTGGTTAAAGAGAAATTCCAATATTAGAAACCACCAATTAAAGGAGGAAATTACGAATCGAAATCCTCTACTTCCGCCCTGCCCGGTATTGCCGTGTGCCCCACACACAAGCAATGCGGAAGTTACCACCTTACCCCCGCTTGAGCAAGACATTTAGATAGGGGTAAGGCGGTAACTTCTGCCTTGCTTGAGTGTGGGGCACACGGCAATACCGGGCAGGGCGGAAGTAGAGGATCAGGACTCGGGAAATTATCCTCCTAAAAGAAATCCCTATCAAATCCTAAAGCAAAACCAGCAACCTAATGAGCATCCTTAAAATAGTACTCCCTTGTTATTATAACAATTTGCATTATCATAAAAAGTTCGATTATGGATTTTTTGTTTTTTTTTTTTTTTGGTTGGTAAAAGTTCGATTATGGATTTCAAAGATTTCTATCTTCAAGACATGATTTAATAAAATCATATTTTGGTTTAAAAAACAATCCTTGCTTATCTTAATTTTTAAAAGTACTTTGTAATTTTATTTTTCTGCCCTTTTGGTGTGTAATACAATGTTTATCTAATGAAGATAATAATGTCATTTCTTTTTTGGTAGAATAATAGTGTCATTTCACATGCAGAAAATATCTATAACTGTGACACCTTTTTGATAATGACATAATGATATATCTTCTTCAACTATTTTTAAAAATCTTTTTATACCCTTATCTTGAAAACCTTCAATAAATAAGATAAAGGATCGAGTTTCCCTCCACCCTCCCATTCACGAGGAGTGTGAGAGAATAGGAATGGATTTCGGAATGGTATTTTGGAATATACTAAAATGTGTCATGTTCTAAATATACTAAAAGAGGTGTCATTCAGACACTCCCCTATAGAATATATACTTCTTTGTCGATTTATGCCTTGAATAACATAATACCTGTACCATGCATGAAGGAGGAATCTCTCCCAAAATTCTAGAAAGCATTATAATTAATAAAAAGCATGGATGGCCCTAATACCTCTTTCTATCACTTTTATTGAAAGTAATTGATCATTTAAAAAAAGCAGTTCATAGTGGCCATTTACATGGCAACATTAGGAAATTGCGTATTGAAATTCTTGATTAACGGCAAGTTTCAGACTCAATTCTTGTCATGTTGAAGTACATGAGTGAGTGCTTTACCAAAAAAAAAAAAAAAGTACATGAGTGAGTGAACAAGGATTTGAACCGAAAAACCTTTTGGGTTTTACCTACCTACCTACCTACTTGTAAAGATTCAAAACATGGATTTGGGATCTGGCCCGATCGTATCAGAATCGGTTTGGATTAGCCCTGAAAATCGATGTTTTAATGTCCTAGCCCTAATTTCTATACAAATATCAGACAAGCCAAATCAATTAAAATCGGGATCGGCCTTAGTCAATTCTGATCCGATCTTGAACCTTGAAATCTTTCCTTAACCTTAATTTTGTTTTTGTTTTTGTTTTTGTTTTTTGTTTTTTTAACATAAGGATGTTAATTGGTCGGTCCAATCATTTTCAGTCGGGCCTAATCAATCCCTATCAATTTAAGACCCTTAATCATTACAATATCCTTTAGTTGAATTGGGTCTCATAGGTAGTAGTAGGCTAGGCATAGACACGTTTATATTTGGTCCATCGATACTAGTTTGAAATCGGGTTCAAATTAATCAGACTAGTTGGATGATAATCAGCCTTTAAACAGGCTAAGTGAACTATGAACATGCTGTAAACAGACCATAAACAAGTTCATCAAGCTATAACCAAGCTAAT
Organism: Telopea speciosissima; assembly: GCF_018873765.1. Taxonomy (NCBI): domain Eukaryota; kingdom Viridiplantae; phylum Streptophyta; class Magnoliopsida; order Proteales; family Proteaceae; genus Telopea; species Telopea speciosissima. Next base: position 1,173,969 of record NC_057917.1, on the reverse strand, counting down.
CAATCGGTAATTGGTCTATACATAGGTTAGTTGGGCTACAATCATGTCATAAACCTGTTGATCAAGTTATAAAATGGATTAATTGGGTTTAAATGGTCATTAAACGGTCTGAGAGGAAACTAAATAGTGTCTAGAGAGATGTGATATAAGAAAGATAAAATAGTCGACCAGCAATGACTAGTTTGAATAGTCTAAGTTTTCGAATTTAGATAAACAATTAGGGTTGCAACAGGGTCAGATTAGGCTGGGCCTTTTAAAACCCCTGCACAACCTTGAGTCCTTTAGGGCCAAAAAAATATAACCTTGACTCGCCCTCAAGGTTGGGCCGAACTGACTCTGATTGACCCAAACCATGGGAGGGAAGGGAGGAGCATGATCTGGCTAGGCTGGGAAGAAAAAGAAAAACGAGTAAGAAGAAGAGGAAGAAGACAATTAAAAATAACAAGAATATATACATGAAGAAAGAGAAGAAGACATGGTCAGGTTGAGTTGGGTCAGACTGGGTTCAGCCCAAAACCTCAACCCTAACCCTGCTTGACCCTAACTTAGGACCAGAAACTCTCAGTCCTGACCCACCCTCGGTCCGGAGTCTCGATACTCAAATATCTCAACCTAGGCCTTGTTCAGACTCGAATCCTGATGGACGACGAAGAATACCACTTTTGAGTTTTGACTGCCGGCAGCGCGGTGCGCATCATCCCTTCTTAAATCGTTCGGAAGGAATCGTTACAAACAGATTGGATCAAAGATTCTTAATAGAGATTTCGCTTCTCAATATATTCCTTTCCTCCATATCCATAATGCAGTGAGTATAGAACTGTTGCAGAGTAAAAATGGCGGAAGCAGGTAGCAGTATTATGGACGGTCGGTGGTCACTCAAGCGAATGACTGCTCTTGTTACTGGAGGAACCAGAGGAATCGGGTTCGTATTTCTTCCCCACATCTATATTCCTCTTCATTTTTCTCTTCCTTTACAGATAATGAAAGCCAGAAAGGACCCAACTAACGAACCAAGAGAAAAAGAAAATTTCTAGAGTTTTTGGGTTTTGATGAAAATGTATGTGTCCCAGGCATGCCGTTGTGGAAGAATTAGCTGGACTAGGGGCGGTCGTGCATACCTGTTCTCGAAACGAGGTTGAACTCAATGGGTGCTTGCGTGACTGGGCGGGAAAGGGTTTCCAAGTTACTGGGTCGGTCTGCGATGCTTCGTCTCGATCTCAACGAGAGAAACTCATGGAGACTGTCTCCTCTGTTTTCGGTGGCAAACTGAACATTCTTGTAAGTTTTGTTTGCGTTCGGTTTTCTATCTTCTCTGGGTACTTCCTTCGGACCTTAAAATGGGAAGAGACTGTCCCGTATTTTCTCCTGTTATTTGACATGTCGTTCATAAATGTAGAGATTTAACAGCGCAGCATATTAGGAAATGACATAACATAACACCCTCGAAGAGAAGTTTTGAGGGGAGATATGATAATGTTGAATTCAAGAAGCCACTGAACGATTTACTGAGGGCGGGTCTTGGTGCAACGGTGAGGTTGCTCCATTGTGACCAGGGTTCGAGTTTGGAAACAGCCTCTCTGCGAAAGCAGGGATAAGGCTGCTTACATTATGACCCTCTCTAGACCCCGCAGTGGTGGTAGCCTTGTGCACTGGGTACGCCTTTGAGGGCTTTTGCATGGTTCTAACGCAACTAGATGAGTTCTCTGTTTCTTGTACCTGAGAACCATACCTTAATCCATAATAGTTATTATGTCTCACTGAATTTGGGAGTCTTCGCAAGAGAGAGATTATGCCATCACTGAGTCTGAGAGAGACAGAGAGAGTAAATCAGTTCAAGATATGCCCCATTCTCTTTGTCAATAGCTTGGCAAATCCAAAAAACTATCTACCATATCTTGAGCTGAATGAAAACGTGGCCACCAGTTAAGGGGTTCTGAGACAAGGATGCCACTGTATCATAGTTGAGCAACTACTGCAAGTGGATCCAGAAACTGGTGGAAAAATTAGGAACAGTTGGAGCTTTGCAGAAATAAATCAAAACAGTATCAAGGATTTCATGCTAAACAATTTATTGTGCTACTCAACAAGATGCAGGTGGGAAACATATATTCTTGAAAGTAAGTGATCATTAAGAATTTAAGATTGTCAACCTTGTGCTTGTGAGTTGAACAAATTTCAGATTCCCAGTTTATAGACTCAATAATTACTATACATTTCCTGTTTAATCATGCCAGTGAATTTTATTTGTAAAGAAGCATCCTTTCAAGTAGTCCAAGTTTTGGATATCTACAATTTTATACATTAAGAAGCATCCTCTCAAATTGCCCTGTTTTTGCATAGCCGCATAGTTTTAATTCAAATTACCCTAATTCTTAGGTAGAAGATTTTTTGGGGGAGGGGGGGGGGGGAGGGGGAATGATCAGTGTTGGTTGATGTTCCCTGCAATAAATAGATAATTCCATCTTAAGTTTTCAAGATTTTAACCAGTATGCCTTATATACTATCTAAATTATCTCAACTCAACTCAAACACAATTAAGTCTTATCCCAACTAAATGGGGTTTTTTTTAAGGCAAGAGATCTCTACTTGGTCGCATGGTCTCTACACAAGCGTCTGGGCCAATGGGTGAGCACGCCTGGGTATCTACCCAGGGGGCAGAGGCGTCATCTCACAGTGCCCTGTGAGAGGGCATAGGAAACACCACCAAGTAGAGAATTTTTCCCATTTTTTTAAATGATCTCACTACAATAAGATTAAACAAGTGTTACATGCAGTGATTATATGATTTTGTTTCACTCTAAAAGAAAGAAATATATATATACTTTTTTAAAAGGCTACTTTATGACTTCTGGTTCTTGTGGTGAAGGCTTTTTTACCATGTGGCAGTGGAGATTCTTTCCAACTATAAAAAACACATACAACCTATCTTTTTGTAGGTTGGATACTTATATAAACATGATTCATGACTTTGATGATGTTCATTGAAGCATGATGGTGTTTCTGTTTTTCCTTACTTTTACTTTTGAACAGGTAAAAGAAGAACAACAGAGATTAAAAAAAAAAAAAAAAAAAAAAAAAAAAGAGGCCTTACCCAGGGCACAAGGCTCCCGCATTTAGCAGGGTCTAGGGAGGGTCAAATGTAGAGATAGCCCAACCAAAATGTGCAATTGTAACAAAAAATGCTGCGAAGTCCCATAAAAATTTATGAGAAGGAACCATGCACCTGTAAAACCTGCTTGTGAGTTAACAATAGAGTTCAATCACATACTGAATCGACTAGCTGAAAGGTCTCTTATGTTCCAGAAGAAAGGGTTCATTTTGGCATCAGTCCGGCCTATAGGCTGGTTTGGATAATTATCCAGCACCCTCCGTTCACTTCAAATTTTCCCGGAGAGGTCTTTATAAAGAATTCTGTTGCCTACTGTCAACTATTGTTGCCAGTGTCAGTAGTATCAAGTTCCCAGTGGAAAAATGTCAGCTAAGCTGAGCCAAACTTATTTTATTTGCTGAGAGTTGAAAGTTGTCCTCAGCCTTTGAACAAACTCACAAAATCAAAGCAGTTTTACTTGCATTTATGGTCCCAAGCTTTAATATTGACTTTTGATTATTACACCAAGAGCAGTGCTATGTGAACCAGGGGAACTGTCTTCGTGAATCAATGGATATAAGTTTTCAGTGTAAAGCTTCTCATTATTGCTTGGTTATAAAGTAGTTTTCTTCACAATTAATGGTTCTTATAAGTTATAATTAGGCATATAGCACTTTTCAATTTTCTTGTTCTCGTTATTCTTTTCAATTTTGCTCGAATTCGTAAGAGGGTTCGAATCAGGGTTTAAAGACCTAGAATCAAGATCCAGATCGGTCCCTGGCTGATTCCAATTCGATCCGATCTGGATCAGAATTGGCCTGAATCAGCCTCGGAATTGGCATATTCTTGGCATCTAGGGTTTTTCCATGCAGGATCGGCCTGATCTCCTCTCTCTCTCTCTCTCTCTCTTGCCTGGTACAGTGCATCTCTTGATGATTAAAGGTTTCAATGCTTGTTTATCTTCTCTCTAGATAAATAATGCTGGTATGAATATAAGGAAGCCAACCATCGAATACACTACTGAAGAATATTCAACTGTGATGGCTACCAACTTGGAATCTGCTTACCATCTATGCCAACTTGCACATCCTCTTTTGAAATCATCTGAAATGGGAAGCATTGTATTCATCTCCTCTGTTTGTGGTGTTGTGGCAGTTGGTTCTGGCACTATTTATGCAGCAACCAAGGGTAATTCACCTAAACCAATGCTATCTATTATCATCTATGAGAAATTTGACAGTTGAAAAATTGTAGCGTTTGATTTGAAAGTTGTGAGATGATCTGTTTGTTTTTTCCAGGAGCAATTAATCAACTTTCAAAGAACTTGGCATGTGAATGGGCAAAAGACAATATTAGGAGCAACTCTGTTGCACCTTGGTATATCAGAACATCACTTGTGGAACATGTAAAATTCTCTCATCCTGCTAATGTGCAAATTTTTATCTTATGATATTTGAGACCATGGTGTTAAAAACTGGAATGGACCGGTGGTCAAATCAGAGCCATATCTTTTTTCTGATCTGTCCGGGTATCGAATTGTTATTGTTGAAAACCGAAATCAAACCGGTTGGTTTTCATGAACCATCCATTTTTCTGAGAACTGCCTGTTTCGGTGAGCTAGTTTCCATAGTTTAAAATGAACATACAGGAAATTGAGTTGGATCATCCTGAATACGAGTTTTAAATATTGCTTGTTATCCACTTCAAAATTACTGGCTATGCTTATGAAGTTTCTTGCTTTCAAGGTCACACTAGTAAATGAAAAGAGGACACCATGGAACTTGGTCATTTGGCTAACTAATTGAATGCTCTGATGTGTGCTCTTTGCTCTAGTATTTTTTATTTTTTTTGGGGTGCCCTTGTCACCTTGTGTAACTTTTTCTGCTTAATGATTTTTCATTTTGCATATAATCTTGTAGTTGCTCGAGAATAAAGAGTTTTTGGAAAGGGTAGTCTCTCGAACTCCTCTTCGGCGCCCTGGAGAACCAAAGGAGGTATCCTCCCTAGTGGCATTCCTTTGCCTACCTGCATCCTCATACATCACTGGCCAGGTTATCTCTGTTGATGGTGGAATGACGATTAATGGTTTCTACCCAACTCATGATTAGAGACTACAATAAGCAATACCCCCCCCCCCCCCCTAAATTCCGCTGCGCAACCTTTCAGCTTTTCCTGCATGGTCATCTGTCCATGGAATGAAAGATGAATTACATGTACACTGTTATTTCTGTTTCCAAATAATAATGCCATCATCTTCTGAATAAGTAGGTTTTTGCCAGATGTAATGTGTTTCACTTTCAACCCTAAATACTAGGATACAGAAGTTGTTGGCTTTTCAACTTATACAAGCTAGCATGGCAGTAGAACTTGTTAGTCCATCACATCATCATTGTCCTTGTGCATGTCCATTGTTGTCTGATTCATTTATCTTCCCCCTAATAATTCACTTTGTATCCAACATTGTCTCTATATTCAAAGCGTTATAGCAGATCATCTACAAAATTTTGAAATCACAGCTCACCCCTACAGTGTACAATCAAAATTAAGGGAAAAAGCATTTTTTTTGCCTGAAAGATCGCAACCTGTGCTATTTGGTGTACATCCAGAATGGTCTTTCTAATTCTTAAACTTCTTATCTATTTGTCTTTGTCTATTGGCGAGGACCTGAGCTGGACATCGTAGAGAAGGATTAATACAAGATCAGTGTGGTTGCCTTTCACAGTTTCACCCCATTTCTTTGGAACAGTTAGATGCTCAAAGAAGTGAGTCTTCAATTGACGATAGGAATATAAAGAAAGACTTGGAATTAAATGTGCAGAAAGTGATACAAAAAAATGTGTGGTCCAGAGACCAACTAAGGTCGTCGCCTCTTGGGGTTCACCCTCTTGTGACTGACATTCTAGACCGAAAATTCAGGGAGGGATGGAGGGGGGAACGCCACAGCTAGGAGACTTGAACTCGAGACCACTGGAAGGATTTTTACCATCTCCTGTTCTGACATCATCTTGTTCATCTAATTTCTTGGCCCAATGAAGGACACGTGGATTATGTTCATCTCACGGTTCAATTTGAAATTCACTTTTTCATAGGTTCATTATCTCGTCTTCTCTATCCTCTCTCCTATGCGCATTTGAAAACCATTTTTTTACACATTTTCCTAAAATCGGAAATGCGGTGTTTCTCTCACAATCCCTAGAACACCGAAAAGGCTCCTGTCCTGTCGTGGCGGGAGCTGGAACGTCCAGCCCAGCAAAACCACAGCAAAAACAGGGGTGGGGTGGTCATTTCATAGATGGGTCCCACTTGACCCCCACATGTGAAATGACCATCCCACCCCCTATTTTTAGGTGGTTTTGCTGGGCTAGACGCTCCAGCTCCCGCCAATATAGGACAGGAGCCAAATCCCTAGAACACCTTGCATTTCTGTTTTGGAAGAAATGTGTAAAAGTGGTTTTCAAATGCACAGAGGAGAGAGAAGACGAGTTAATGACCCTACGGAAAAGTGAATTTCAAATTAAACCGTGGGATGAGCATAATCCAAGTGTCCTTCATCGAAACAAGGAACTGGATGGTGTCAGAACAGGAGATGATAAAAATCCTCCCCCCACCCCACCCCTAAAAAAAACACATCAAGTTAAAAAGACTTTTTTCATAAAATAACACTACTTTACCTGATTGCAGCGCGGTGCGCATGCCTTGTTAATCTTTTGGATGAGAATGGTTGTATACGGTAGGGGTGTCAAACAGTCAGTTCAGCTCGATTTCGATTGGATTGAATCGGTTTCGGTCTTTGGATTAGTGAAACCAAAACCAAACTGTTAAGAAACTTTGGTTTTCGATCGTTTCGGTTTCGGTTTCAGCCCGATACGGTTTCGGTTTATTTCGGTTTTCAATACCAGTTTACAACGATTTGTTTTCGGGTTTGAACCACAATGAAATCCTAGATTCATAATTTATAGTGAGGAAAGATTTGATAAAAACACTTTAATTCACCTTCTCCAAGTCAAAACAAATAAACAACCATGAATAAGATATATTCATGTAGTAATCAGAACAAAGAAGAATAAAAGATAACTAATATTTAAAATTTAAATCATTGATAAATTGACTTTGTAGCGAAATTATTATTATAGATCATATAATTATTTATCATTAATTTTAAGGGAAAGATAATTAATATTAAAATCAATGAATAGTTACTAAGAAGATAACTAATATTGAAATCACAAAATGAACTCTACTACAAATCATTTATTTGACAACCAATTAATTTTGTATAGTGAACAAGGAAATCAATGGAAGAAACATTGTTACAAATCAATTTCCCTATATTCATAACCTATTTTTTCAATTTTTTGATAGAATATATTCATAACCATAAATTTATTCATAACTCATTGATTTGTAACAATTCCCTTTACAACCATAAATTTGCTCACTAACATTGAAATCAATAATCAATAGATAATAATTCACATATTTTTTTTGGTATTGATTCAATTCGGTTTTCGGTCGGTCTGGTGTGGTCAGGTTTTTAGTCGGTCTTATCATACCCCAGTCCAAAACCAATTCAATAAGGATTGGTTCGATTCGATCTGGGTTTTTCGGTCAGTTTTGGTCGGCCTTAACGGTTCGGGCTAGGTTTTGACAACCTTTGTATACAGATTGGAATTGGACCAATGGTTCTTAAAAGAGCTATTAATGCAGTGGAGTATAGAATAGTTGCAGAGTAAAAATGGCGGAAGCAGGTAGCAGTATTATGGATGGTCGTTGGTCACTCAAGGGAATGACTGCTCTTGTCACCGGAGGAACCAGAGGGATAGGGTTCGTATTCTTTCTTTCCCTTTTCCCCATCCCTCTCTCCTTCCTCACCTTTTTTTCTCTTCTTTTACAGATAAACAAAGTAAGAAAGAAAGGACCCAACCCAATAAAGCATGAAAATTTCTAAAGTTTTTGTGTTTTGATGAAAATATATGTTTGTCTCAGGTATGCCGTTGTGGAGGAATTAGCTGGACTAGGGGCGGCCGTGCATACCTGTTCTCGAAACGAAGCCGAACTCAACGGGTGTTTGCGTGACTGGGTGGGAAAGGGTTTCCAAGTTACCGGGTCGGTCTGCGATGCTTCGTCTCGACCTCAACGAGAGAAACTCATGGAGACTGTCTCCTCTGTTTTCGGTGGCAAGCTCAACATCCTTGTAAGTTTTGTTTTCTCTCCGATGCTTTCTCTCTTTTCCATTTCTCCCGTCAAAAAGGAAAGAGACTGTTCAGATTTTCTCTTGCTAATTTTATATGTTGTTGATAAAAATAGAGATTTATTTAACATCGCAACATACAGTAGGATATGACCATAACATAACACAACACCCTCTAAGAGAAGATTTTGATGGGAGAAATGGGGAACAAATAATATAATGTTGAAATTCAAGTTTGAAGGCTTTTGCATGATTCTAAGGCAACTAGATGAGTTTTCTGTTTCTTGTCCCGGAGAATAATACGTTTTTTTCATAAAAAATAAATCTTCAGATGCCCCATTTTCTCTCTCAATAGCTTGGGGAATTCAACAAGCTATCTACCATATCGAAAAAAACTGGTAGAAAAATAAGAAATACCTAGAGTATTGCTGAAATAAATCGAAACTGTATCGAGGATTTAATGCTAGACAATTTATAGTGCTACTAATCTTGGTGCAGCCTGCAGGTAGGAAACATATACTATTGAAAGTAAGTGATCATTAAGATTGTCAACCTTGTGCTTGTGAGTTGAACAAAATTAAGCTTCCCAGTTTATGGACTCCAATAATTGCTGTTCAATATTTTTTTGGATACATTTCCTGTTTAATCATGCCAGTAAGTTTTATTTGTAAAGAAGCATCCTCTCAAAGCAGTCTGAGTTTTGGATATCTTCAATTTTATACGTAAAGAGGCATCCTTCAAATTGCCCTGTTTTTTGTGTTTGCATTTTTAATTCAAATTTGACTAATTATTAAGTACATTTTTTAGGGGGTGGGGGGAGAGGGGGTGAGTGGTCAGTGTTGGTTGATGATCCGCACAATAAGCACATAATTCCATCTTAAGTTTTCAAGATTTTGACCAGTATGTGTCTTACATACTGTCTAAATGATCCCAACTAAATGGGGGTATGTTTTTTAAATGATCATACAACGATAGGATTAAAATTGTATGATTTTGTTTCATTCTGAAAGAAAGACAAAATTATTAAAAAATAGAGGCTACTTAGTGATTTTGTGGTTCTTGAGTTGAAGGTTATTTTACTGTGGCAGAGTAGATTCTTTCTAATTATAAGAAACACATGCAGCCTTTCTCTTTGTAGGTTGGACACTTATTTAAACATGATCCATGACTTTGATGATATTCTTTCAAGCATGATGATGTTTCTGTTTGTCCTTCCTTTTATTTTTGGACAAGTAAAAGAATTTTGTAACAATTGAGATATCCCAGCAGCGCAATTGCAACAAAAAAATGTTGCAAAGTCCCATAAACATTAAGAGAAGGAATCATGTGCCTGAAAAACCAGCTTGTGAGTGTACAATAGAGTTCTATCACATACTTAAACGACTAGCTGAAAGGTCTCTTATGTTCCAGAAGAAAGAATTCATTTTGGTATCAGTCCAATAGGTTGGTCTGGATAATGATGCTGCACCCTCTGTACACTTCACGTTGAGCTACCATGAGGGTATGTTGTCCCCTAACTACTTATGCATCACGAAGTTAATCTCAAAACTTTCTGAAACCTGCCAGACTTCAGCCACTTGGTGCAACAGTAAGGTTGCTCCATTGTGATCAAGTGGTCATGGGTTTGAGTCTGGAAACAGCCTCTCTGTGAAAGCAGGGGTAAGCTCCCCACACCCTGTAGTGGCGGGAGCCTCGTGCACTGGGTATGCTCCCTTTATTTCTCAAGCACAAGAATCCAAATCTAAGCTTTTCTCTTGACTGCCGCCTAGTACTGAATGAAATACTCACAAGTGATCATCAAAGAACCAATGGGATGATTCTTATTAAATGTTTGTAAGCATATTCTTAAATCCCAATGTTTTAAAATTGGCCTGGAGACTGAACCATCTTGATCTGATGGTCAGTGATTCAACTGTCCAACTGACCAGATCAAACAGTATTGACTATTTATGGTAGCTAGTGTTCTATTTGTCCGGAAGTTCTGTTGTAGTTTTGGGTTAAGTTGTATATATTTTCTGAGACTCAAATTTCAGTTTCTGTCAAGCAGCATATTTTCACATTTTTTTTCTTCTTTTAAGGGCCGTTGATCTGGTTTCAGTTTCTGCCACCCTTGTCCTTTTTTTTTTCAGATACTTCTTAGACCCAGTCAGAAGGCTCCTCCCGGAGAGGCCTTTATAAAGAATTCTGTCACCTAGTGTCAACTATTGTTGCCAGTGTCAGTAATATCAAATTCCCAATAGAAAAATGTCAGCTAAGCTGATGCCAAATGTATTTTATCAGCATAGAGTTGAAAGTCATCCTCAGCCTTTGAACAAACTCTAAAAAGCAAAGCAGTTTGACTTACATTTGTGGTCTGAAACTTTAATATTAAGTTTAGATTATTATACCAAAAGGAATGCTATGTGAACCAGGGGAACCGTCTTCATGAATCAATGGATATTAGTTTTAAGTGTAAAGCTTCTCATTGGTGCCTGATTATAAAGTAATTGTCTTCACAGTTAGTTGTTCTTAAAAGTTATTATTAGGCATATAACACTTTTGAATTTTCCTCTTCTTGTTATTCTTTTAATTTTCACTCAAATGCATAAGAGGTTTTGAGTTAGGGTTTAAAAACCCGGAATCGGAATTGGTCGATGCAGTCTGATTCTTAAAACCTTGGTTTGAGTGCCTCTCTCTCTCTCTCTCTCTCCTCTTTCTTTTGATGAGTAAAGGTTGCAATGTTTGTTTATCTTGTCTCTAGATAAACAACGTTGGTACAAATATAAGGAAGCCAACCATCGAATACACTGCTGAAGAATATTCATCCCTGATGGCTACCAACTTGGAATCTGCTTACCATCTATGCCAACTTGCACATCCTCTTTTGAAATCATCGGGAATGGGAAGCATTGTATTCATCTCCTCCGTTGCTGGAGTTGTGGCAATTGGCACTGGCACTATTTATGCATCAACAAAGGGTAATACACCAAAACCAATGCAATCTGTTATCATCCATGAGTGGCAGTTGGAAAATTGTAGTGTTTTATTTGAAAATTGTGAGATGATCTATTTGTTTTTTTCAGGAGCAATTAATCAACTTACGAAGAACTTGGCATGTGAATGGGCAAAAGACAATATAAGGAGCAACTCCGTTTCACCTTGGTATATCAGAACATCACTTGTGGAACATGTAAAATTCTCTTATCCTGCTAATGTGCAATTTTGATCTTATGATGTTTGAGACTGTAGTGTTTAAAACCGGTATGGACCGGTGGTCAAACTAGGGCCTTATCTTTTGCTGTTCGATCCAGGTATCGAATTATTATCGTTGGACAACAGAAATCAAACCGGTTGGTTTTCATAACCCATCTGTTTTTCTGAGAACCTCCTGTTTCAGTTCACTAGTTTCCATGGTTTAAAAATGAAGTGTGTTACTACAACATTTTGATGCTTAATTTTTCCCCCTTTTTTTCTTGGTTCCTTTCTTTATTTTCCCCCCCTTTTTTTTTAATTTTATTTTGTTTTGTTTTTTCCCCAAAATTTTGAAGTTTTGTTTTCTCACTAAACTGGGATATGGCCTATCAAAGCAGGCCAAACTGGAACTTGGCCCATTTTTTTTATGTCATGTTCTTTGAATGTATTTAGTAGCAACTACGACAATAATTAGGATGACTTTTAGCACCCCCAATCTTTCTTTGTTGATCAACCATAATTGGATCGTATGTATTGGCCGATCCAGATATGTGATACCTATGCCCCTCAAACCTCAGGTATTGATAATTTCCATTCCTCTAAATTCAACCAGAATTGCTTGGAATCGACCAAGTTGGGGTACAGGAAATCAAGCAAGTCGGGTCATCCAGGATACGAGGTTTAAATATCGCTTGTGATCCACTTGAAAATTACTGGCCATGTTTAAAGTTTCTTACTTCTAAGGTCACACAAGTAAATGTAATGGACACCACAGAACTTGGTCATTTGGCCAACTTATTCTCTGATGTGTGTTCTTTGCTTTCGTATTTTTTGCTTTTGTGCACTTGTAATCATTTGTAACTTGTTTTGCATAATGATTTTTTCATTTTGCATATTTTCTTGTAGTTGCTTGAGAACAAAGAGTTTTTGGATAATGTAGTCTCTCGAACTCCTCTTCGACGCCCTGGAGAGCCAAAAGAGGTATCCTCCCTAGTGGCATTCCTTTGCCTACCTGCTTCTTCATACATCACTGGCCAGGTTATCTCTGTTGATGGTGGAATGACGGTTAATGGTTTCTACCCAACTCATGATTAGAGGCTACAATCAGCAATTCCCCTGCTCAAATCGTTTAACCTTTCAGCTTTTCCTGCATGGTTATCTGTCCATGGAATGAAAAATGAACTACATGTACACTGTTATTTCTGTTTCAAAATAATAATGCCATGTTCTGAATAAGTAGGTTGTTGCCAGATGTAATGTGTTTCAACCCTAAATACTAGGATACAGAAGTAGTTGGCTTTTCAACTTATACAAGCTAGCATGGCAATAGAACTTGTTAGTCCGTCACCTCATCATTATCCTTGTGCATGTCCATTGTTGTCTGTTTCATTGATCTTCCCCCTAATAATTCACTTTGTATCCAACATTATCTCTGTATCCAAAGCCTTATAGCAGATCATCTACAATTTTGAAATCACAGCTCACCCTTACAGTGTACAATCAAAATTAAAGGGTTTTTTAAGCTACTTTTTTCTCTTTTATTTATTTATTTTTATTTCTTTTAAATTTATAACTGGGAAAACAGATGAGGAAGTAAGTTACAAAGAAAATGTTTAAGGTGAAAGTTTTCACTCATCCGTAGAGAAGGATTGATACAATATCAGTGCGGTTGCCTTTTCACTCCATTTCTTTGGAATAGTGGAATAGTGGAATAGTTAGATGCTCAAAGAAGTGAGTCTTCAGTTGACGATAGGAAGATAAAGAAAGACTTGGAATTCAATGTGCTGAAAGTGATTTAAAAAAAAAAAAAAATGTATGGTCCAGAGACCAACTGAGGTTGCCTCATCTGACCTTTCTTCTTCTCTACCATTTTCTTGGGGTTAGCCGTCTTGTTGACTAACATTCTAGACTGGAAAGACTTGGAAGTCTTTAGGCATTGATAAAAAGACAATAGATTCAATCTATTGCCTTGCAGACAGCATCGTCTCTTCCCCTAGTAGTCTCATCGATCTTACACAATCATCTTCTTCAATGAGATCTTCACAAATTTCATGGCTCTTCCTTCTCTACTCTGTTTCTGTTCTGTTCGCCATTGATAAAATTCTGGTTTGTGGCCGAGGTCTTGGGGATCAGAGATCTCTGTTGCTTCAGCTGAATCAAAGTCTCTCCTATTTGCTGTCCCGTTCTGTTGATTCAAAGCTTGCGTCTTGGAACACAAACACCAATTGATGTAGTTGGAAGGGCGTCGGCTGTGACATAGATTCTGGTCGTGTTAATGGTCTCAAGCTCAGCAGCGAATATATATCTGGAGGAATTGACAATTTAAGCAGCTGTCTCTTTGATCTTCGGTATCTCCAGTGTCTGAATTTGGCTTACAACAATTTCTATCCTATGCCAATTCCGTCTGGGCTGGGCAAACTCGTCAATTTGACCAACTTCAACCTGTCCAACGCGGGCTTTGCAGGTCAAGTTCCCATCGAAATCTCACGTCTGACAAGGTTAGTTTCTCTCTATCTCTCCGCTTCACCTGTGTTAGGATTACGTTTAAATTTGAATCTCCAACAATCTTTTGAATTTGAAATGGTTTGAACTATTCAAACTACATGCAACTTCTTATTCCTATTTTATAGCTTGTTCAATGCTATCCCAACTCTACAACGGATAGCTCTCTCTTGTAATCACTCTTGTAACAAGAATTCAAATATAAATATAACTCTCCACTCAACATTAGAGATAAGGAGAAATACCAAAAACTCTCTACTTTCACATGGTATCATCTGCCACACGGTCTTCTTAGTGGCCAAACATGTCTTCCGCTACTTTGCCCTCTTCTCTTCCCACAGCCAACTTCCAGCATCATATCACTTTGAAGCTTTCTGCCGATAACTTCTTGCTATGGAAAACTCAGCTCTTCCCACTCCTGCGTTCCTATGATCTTGTAGGATTCATCGATGGTTCCAACATCTGCCCACCGATTCAAGCAACAATGACAGACTCTTCTTCTGCTGCAACCGATACAAGCAGCCCTTCTCCTACACCTATCAATCCAGAATACACAGACTGGATCCGAAAAGACCAGATGGTCATGTGTTGGCTCCTTGCATCACTTACTCCTGAAGTGCTGCCCTATGTTGTTGGGCTCCACACCGCGGCTTAGGTTTGGCATGCCCTTGAAACAGCATTTGGCACCCTATCAACAACGAGTATCCTGCAGCTTCATATGCAACTGCACAACACCGTGAAGGGCGAAAAATCAGTAGGAACTTACCTTCGAGAAGTGAAATACATCACTGATCAATTGGCTGCAGCCAACAAGCCTCTTTCTGTAGAGGAGCTCAATGCCATTGTCTTCAAAAACTTGGGATAAGATTTCAGTGATATTGTCTCTACCCTTGCAATCAAGGCCGAACCAGTGTCATTTCATGATCTTCATCGCCTTCTTATCAGTCATGAAATGCGAATGAAGACTGCTCAAACCATTGTTGAAGCCCATCTAACTCATGTCAAGCCTGACTATTCCAAGAATACTACCAACTATGCTCCTCTGCAACAAGGCATTCTACCCTCTCCTGCAGGTCAACCCACCCAGCCTTATCGCAGCCAGGGCCAGCGTCCAAGGAGAAAGGACTGCTGTCAGATCTGTCAAAAGTTTAATCACACTGCAAGTAGGTGCTATTTTTAGTACTCCACCAACTCTTCAGCACAACCTCTAGCATTAAACCTCCACCTAATGCTAATATGGCTGGAATTATGCCCTCACCTTCACAAAACCTAAGAGAATGGTACCCGGACACTGCAACAATGAACCATATTACACCCGATCTGTCCATGCTTCAAACCTCTACAACCTACTCTGGTAAGGATCGACTACGTGTTGGTAATGGGGGTAGGTTTACCCATTACTAACATTGGGTCATCTAATTTCATTTCACCCACCCAAAAGCAATTCCATTTTTCTAATCTTCTTCATGTTCCTAAAATTACTAAGAATCTGTTGTCTGTTCATCATTTTACTAAAGATAACTCATGTTTCTTTGAATTTCATCCTTACCATTTTGTTGTGAAGGATCAGGTGACCAAAGTGCCGCTGCTCCAAGGGTCCCTTAAAGATGGATTGTACCGTCTACCAAGTCTTCATCTCCCAAATAAAGCTCTTTCAAAAGAGGCCAACAGCAGTTCCAGCAGTTCCATTGATGCATGGCATGCTCGTTTAGGTCATCCGCATAGTCGTCTTGTTCGTAATATTGTTAGCAGTAATTTATTACCTTGCTCATCTTCATCATCCAATAAATGTTCATCTTGTTTTATGGGAAAAGCTCATTGTGTTTCTCTCCCACTCACTGGAACTGTTAGCAATGCACCATTTGATTTAATATTCAGTGATGTTTGGGGCCCTGTGCCTATTTCTTCTAACAATTGTCATACTTATTTCTTAATATTCATTGATGATTTTTCTAAGTATACCTGGCTTTATCCTATGACCAAACGGTCACAAGTTTATTCACTTTTTGATCAATTTAAAGGCATGGTAGAGTGTCAATTCTCTACACAAATAAAGGCATTCCAATCTGATTGGGGTGGGGAATACCGCAAGCTGAATAAACTCCTTACAACTTGTGGTATTATTCATCGTGTAGCTTGCCCTCACACACATGAACAAAATGGATCGGCTGAGCGTAAAATTCGTCACATTGTTGACAATGGACTCACCATTTTGGCTCATGCTTCTCTCCCTCTAAAATTCTGGAATTTTGCTTTTGAGGCCATTGTTTATCTAGTAAATAGGCTTCCTACACCGGTTATCAACAAGAAGTCTCCCTTTGAGCTTTTGTTTCATACAAAACCAGATTACAAATTTTTAAAAGTTTTTGGTTGTACTGCATATCCGCTGCTTCGCCCTTATAATAATCATAAATTCTCTTTTCGCACTACTCCTTGCATTTTTCTGGGTTACAGTTCAAATCACATGGGTTACAAATGTCTAGACATTTCTGCAAACCAAATATATATTGCTAGACATGTGGATTTCATTGAGTCTTCATTTCCATAACTCTTTGTGTCAGCCTAGCCCATCCCCTTCTGCAGAGTCTCAATCTACTCCATGGCTTACAGTTTCGGCCTTCTGCAATCCATCTACTGGACCGAATGGAGCACATGGCAACCCAAGAGGTATATCACTTGATCAGGTAACAACACCCACACCTGCTTCACCCGTGCCTACTCCATCACCTATTGCGGCCATACCATCACCCATTGCTGCCATGCCTTCACCTATTACTGCGGTGCCATCTCCAAGCCCTACACCAGCCTTAAATTCCACCCCAAGAGACCCATCACCACAGGCCCTATTACTAGCCCCTATTTCGGTTACATCAGGCCTACAAACTCAGCCTGTTGTCACTAAAACACAGGACCAGCCAAAAAGAACCCACACCATGCAACTAAGAACCAACCCAAAACCCTTCACCCGATATCCTTTACCCTCTGCCTTCCTTGCTCAAACTAGTGCTGAAAGAGAACCTACTTGCTAAACAGAGGTTGTAAAAAGTTTTAGGTGGAATGATGCAATGTTACAGGAATTCAATGCCCTGTTGCAAAATGGAACTTGGGTCTTAGTCCCTCCATCTCCCAATCAGAATATAGTTGGGTCAAAATGGGTTTTTCGAATCAAGAGAAATGTTGATGGCACAATAGAAAGGTATAAGGCTAGATTAGTAGCCATAGGGTATAATCAACAGGCCGGAATTGATTACACAGAGACCTTTAACCTGGTTGTCGAACCTACTACTGTCAGAACAGTTCTATCACTGGCAACATCCAACAATTGGCCCCTACGGCAGCTTGACATAAGCAATGCCTTTTTAAATGGTGCCCTCCATGAAGATGTATACATGTCTCAGCCAACCGGTTTCACAGATCCGGATCGACCCAACTATGTGTGCAAACTTCAAAAATCTCTTTATGGATTGAAGCAAGCACCAAGGGCCTGGTTTGAACGTTTGAGCTCATACTTAGTGAAATTGGGGTTTCAAGGTTCCAAAACCAATACATCCTTATTCATACTCAAAAAGGGTGCCCAGTGTCTATATATCTTAGTATATGTGGACGATATAGTTATCACTGGCTCTACATTATCTCTGGTTCAACAGGTAATTCAAGATCTCCAAAAGGAGTTTGCTCTGCGAGACTTGGGGCAGTTACATTACTTCTTGGGTGTTGAAGTCATCCCTCACTCAAAAGGGATCATTTTGTCTCAGCAAAAATACATCTCAGACATGTTGGAAAGAATCGGCCTGGATGGTGTCAAGCCAATTCAAACACCAATGGCCACCACTGCTCGGCTATCTAAGCATGATGGGAATCCAATGGTCGATTGCACTCTTTATCGAAGTGTGGTTGGGGCTCTTCAATATGCCACACTCACAAGGCCAGATATTTCCTTTGTAGTCAACAAAGTTTGCCAGTTTCTTCAAACTCCTACAGAGGTTCATTGGCAGGCTGTCAAAAGGATCTTGCGCTATCTCAAGGCAACTATGACTCACGGTCTTCTCATTTCTAAGAGTACAACAACAGGTTTAATGGCCTTCTCAGATGCTGACTGGGCCTGTTGTATTGATGATCGTAGGTCCACTGGAGGTTATGCAATTTTTATGGGAGCTAATCTCATGTCATGGTCTGCTAGGAAACAACCAACAATAGCAAGATCCTCCTCAGAATCTGAGTATCAACCCCTAGCAAATACAACGGCCGAGATCATATGGATCACATCTTTACTTCAAGAACTCGGTATATCTAGCAATCCGAAAAATGTACTATGGTGTGATAACTTGGGAGCAACGTATCTGACAACAAACCCATTATTTCATGCACGGACGAAACATATTGAAGTGGATTTTCATTTCGTTCAACATCTGGTAGCACAAGGGCAACTTGAAGTACGGTTCATCTCAACAAAGGACCAACTGGCCGACATTCTCACCAAGCCACTGTCAACAGCTCGATTTGTATTCCTCCGTGACAAGCTGAAGATCTGCAAATGCCCCTCTTCATCTTGAGGGGGGATGTTAGTTTAAATTTGAATCTCCAACAATCTTTTGAATTTGAAATGGTTTGAACTATTCAAACTACATGTAACTTCTTATTCCTATTTTATAGCTTGGTCAATGCTATCCCAACTCTACAACGGATAGCTCTCTCTTATAATCACTCTTGTAACAAGAATTCAAATATAAATATAACTCTCCACTCAACATTAGAGATAAGGAGAAATACCAAAAGCTCTCTACTTTCACAACCTGGAATGAATGCATTGGTACTCGAAAAGCTGGATCTCAGAACTCTTGTTCAGAACCTCTCAGGATTGAGGACTCTTCGTCTTGATGGAGTGAATATATCAGAAAATGGCAGTCAATGGTGCCAGGCCTTAGCTTCTGCACTTCCTAATCTGCAAGTATTAAGCTTGTCCAATTGTCAGCTTTCAGGACCACTGGATTCTTCACTTTCAAAACTAAGTTTGCTCTCTCAGATTGATCTTAGCTGGAACAATATATCTGCTGAAGTGCCAATATTCTTCGAGAATTTCATAAACTTGACTTCCCTGTATCTCAGTTCTTGTGGGTTATACGGGAAATTCCCGGATAGAATTTTTCAGCGAAGGACCCTTCAAAGCCTCGATGTATCACAGAACCCGCTTCTGCATGGTTTTCTGCTGGAATTTCCTCCGAACGGATCTCTTCAAACCCTTGGTACTCTCTACCACTAACTTCTCAGGTTCCTTACCAGATTGTATAGGCCATCTTAGTCTTCTGTTGCAATTAGAGCTTTTGAATTGCAGCTTCAATGGATCAATTCCATCCTCAATTATAGAACTTAACCAGCTCCATTCTTTGGATTTATCGCTTAACAGTTTCACTGGCCCCTTACCTCCATTGCCTGAAACTCTAACCCAGGTAAACCTTGCCCATAATAAGTTAACCGGTCCACTCCTGGACTCTTATTGGAAGAGGCTTGTAAAACTTGTGAAACTTAACTTAAATGACAGTTCACTCAATGGAACGATCTCTATTCACCCTGCCAATACTGGAGGAGTTATTATTAGACCAAAACCAATTTGCTGGCCAACTCATGGAGATACACAGTAGGTCCTCTGCACCTCTGGAAATCCTTAATTTGAATAGCAATAATCTAGAGGGACCGATACCATTATCAATATTTGAACTCCCGGGTCTTGAAGTTCTCGCACTTGCTTCCAACAATTTCAGTGGCACCATAGAGCTTGAGATGATTGATCAGAAACTGTAGAACCTTTCCTATCTCGATCGTTCTTACAATAGCTTGCTGATCAATACTACTACTCATAATTCCAACTCATCATTTCCCCAGATCGGTGTTCTGATATTGGCATCCTGCAAGTTATGAGACTTCCCTGATTTTTTAAGACCAATCCGATCGACATTGCTTGAACTAGACCTTTCCAACAATCAAATTCAGGGGGAAATACCCACTTGGGTTTGGAAAACGGATCTTCTTGTTTTGAACCTTTCTTGTAACTTCCTCAACAATCTGGAACGTCCGTTGCCTGATTTGAGTAATAGTACGTTGGATGTTCTCGACCTTCACTCCAACATGCTCCAAGGACCAATTCCAGCTACGTCACCATTCCTCCAATAGTTGGATTTCTCGAACAACAGCTTCCAATCCATCATCCCATCTAATATGAGTTTTCACTTCCACATCTTCTTCTCTCTCTCAAGCAATAATCTCACCGGGGAAATCCCTCGATCAATATGTAAAGCTGGTTATCTTGAAGTTCTTGATCTGTCTAACAATGGCTTCAGCGGCACAATCCCCTCATGTTTGGCTAACATGAGCACACTTACGGTATTGAACCTACGGCGTAACCACTTTGTTAGCCACATTCCTCAGGAATTTCACGTTGGGTGCAGTCTAAGGACACTGGATTTGGATTTCAGTGAAAACAGATTTGAAGGACCATTGCCTACAGCACTGTCCAAGTGTACAAAGCTAGAGGTTCTCAATCTTGCGAACAACCGAATAAATGGCACATTTCCGTTCTGGATGGGGAGCTCTACTGCCTTACGTGTCCTTGTTCTGCGATCCAACAGATTCAGCGGACCTATTAGAGGTGGCGATGATACAAATCATACTTTCCCAATGCTGCAAATTTTAGACCTCTCTTCGAATAACTTCACTGGTAATCTTCCCTCTGAATCCTTTATGAATTGGACAGCAATGAAGACTGACAAGGATGAAACATAGTCAAAGATTAAGCATGAAGCATTGAGAGTTAGTTTTCAATTGTTTGGTCCAATGTACTACCAGGATACAGTGACGGTTACAATCAAAGGACTAGTAATGGAGTTGACGAAGATCCTAACCATCTATACCTCCATTGACTTATCAAATAATGGATTCCAAGGTGAGATTCCAAATGTGATAGGAAACCTCACTTCTCTCTACGTTCTTAACTTGTCACAGAATGCTCTAACCGGTCGAATACCATCATCCTTGGGGAACCTGAAACGGTTCGAGTCATTAGACCTATCAAGCAACAAGTTAGGGGGAGAGATCCCTCAGCAACGGACAAGCCTAACATTCCTTTTGGTTCTGAACCTCTCATGGAACAAACTTACAGGGATGATACCAAAGGGAACTCAATTTCAGACATTTACAGAGATTTCCTTTGAAGGGAATGAAGGCTTATGTGGAGCTCCCTTGTTGAGAAACTGTAGTATTGATCACAATAGAACAGCATTAGCACCAGCACCAGCAATATCAAGCACAAACGCCTCCAATTATTTGGGTATGATTGGCAAATTGTACTGAGCGGATTTTTTGTGGGATTTGGAGGGGCAGCTGGAATGGTTGTGGCGTTCTTCTTCTTTACAGATCGAGGAAGGAAATGGTTGTTGGCCCGCAAATGAAATTACTTTACCATGTACATCGATCCTAAAGAGGTATGTTCCCAGTTTCATTCCGCGACCAAGCCTTTAGTTGTTACTGGCTTTCATCATATTTGTCATGGTTTGAGTTTTGCAGTTACAATTGATTCAACAGAGAGGGCAGTGGAGACTGGAGAGTAGTAGTAGCTTGGCAAGCACTGGCCATGGTAATAAGCTAGTGAGAGCTAGTCATACAGACAGATAATCTATATACTAATCAAAGAAAGTAGTTCCAACAATATTGACTTCTTGTTTAATTACGTTTGTGGCTTGTAATTTTTGTGGTGATCACTCAGCTAATTGATGCTATTATAATTCATGTTTAATTATTATCAGGTTAATTAAAGCCTCACCCTCACATCTCTTAAAGAGATAACAATATAATATAGGAAAATCCTAACCAGAAAGTACAAAACTGCCCCTAGATACCCACCCGGTCTGGTTCGGACTTAAACCAACATAGGTCGAAATACATATCAAATCAAAGATCTCATCTCGATGAGTCCTACCGGGGCTAGCGCCTATGGCACTAGTATATGTATTTTTTGGCCATTCTGGTGCGTTCCGAAGGCAAAATAGTCTGCTAAAAAATCACCACAACACTTTCTAAACTAAGATCAGGCTTCACCAATAACAGAGTCAGCCACCAAATTAACTTCTCTATAAGAATGAGATATCTACCATTCAATGAATGCTATGGTTAGATAACACTTGCCAAGGACTTACATTGTGTCAACTTGGAAGTGAATTATGGGAACGAAAATGATGTTAGCACAAAGCTAAAATGAAAATTTTGTAATGATTATCACTAATAATTGTATAATTATCTCCAAAAACAATTTTTATATTAAGTTACATAATTATGATTGCAAAATTTTGTTTAAATCAATTTCCCTTCATTTTACTTGCAAGTTGCTACAACTAATGGTGTTAAACAGTGCGGTTTCAGTTTAAATGGTTCAACTTGGTTTATACTGTAGTACATAAACACCAAAATTGAACTGTTTATTAAGTGTTTCCAATTTGTGAGACCAATCATTTATTAAATGGTTTCGATTTCACAACTTAAAACAGTTTCAGTCTCGATTTTGTTACCATTTGAGATAGTGAGTTCATAACCGGTCCTTAAAGATTTGTTAATGATTCTTGAAGGGTTTCGGATTTAGCTGATTTCGGCCATTTTCCTTATTTTTTAAAAAATTTATTGGGAAAAAATATCATCCCCCTCCCCTCTAAGATTCATTAATATCAACCCAGTACCTAAGTTTTGAAAAATGATAATTCCCTCCTCTACTTTATAAAGATTCTATCAACCGTATCCTAATCGTTAAAATACACCATTAAATGATGACGTGGCATGTACAAAATTTCTAAAACCCCAAAATACCCTTAATATAATTATATTCCTATAGAAAGAATGAGAAATGCCATCGCTAAAATTTCAGTTTCAAACCCAAATGATCTCCAGAATGAGAAAGGTCAAAATGCCAACTTCATCCATTCTGTTCTCTTGCTTTCTAGATAGATTCAAATCCTAACCAATTTGAGAAAAAATTTTCAATTTCAAACCCTAAATGATTTGGCGAAGTTAAGGGTAATTCGGTCATTTTATTCTTTAATTTTGATGGGTTTCTTTTAGAAAGGCATTTTGGTCATTAGATTCCCTGAAACTAAGGTCTAACTTCCCAAATTAACTGGACCAAAGTGCTATACTGTTTTGAAAGTAAGGAAGAGTTTACAATTAGAAAAGTTGTAAGGGGGTATTTGGATAAACGAATATTTTCAAGGGACATTTGTAAAAAACCCTATTATTATTACTCCTAAGGAGGATAAGGGGAATTAATGAATTTTTATCACCTCCAATTCGCTGTGTGTTCTAATTCTCTCCAATCTCTCACATAGGAACAGAAATGACCACCCTATCCTACTTTGGGCAGTGTGTTTGGGCAGGGGATAAGATGGTCATTTCCACTCTTATGTGAGGGATTGGAGGGAAGTAACAGCCAGGGAAGGCTCGAACTAGACCTCCCGGGTGAGCATGAGCATGAAGCGCACCACAGCTGACCAAAATGGAAAATGGAAGTATAACTGGTGTAACATTGCTAATACATGTCCATATTAAGTGGATGTAGGATAGTTGCAGAGTAAAAATGGCGGAAGCAGGTAGCAGTATAATGGACGAGCGGTGGTCACTCAAGGGAATGACTGCTCTTGTTACTGGAGGAACCAGAGGGATCGGGTTCGTATTCTTTTCCACATATATATCTCTTTCTCCTCCTTCATTTTTTCCCTTGTTTTGCAGACAACGAAAGGATCGAACCAAAAGCAAAAGAAAATTTTATAGACTTTTTGGGTTTTGATGAAAAGTTCTGTTTGAGATAAATTGTAAGGGACATGTTTTGTGATATCTCTGTGTCGCAGGTATGCCGTTGTCGAGGAATTAGCTGGATTAGGTGCGGTCGTGCATACCTGTTCTCGAAACGAAGCCGAACTCAACGGGTGCTTGTGTGACTGGAAGGGAAAGGGTTTCCAAGTTACTGGGTCGGTCTGCGATGCTTCGTCTCGATCTCAACGAGAGAAACTCATGGAGACTGTCTCTTCTGTTTTTGGTGGCAACCTCAACATCCTTGTAAGTTTTGAATTCTCTCTGTTTTATATCTTCTTTGGGTACTTCGGGCCTTCGATTGGAAAGTCCATACTTGTCAATGGTTATACATAAAGAAACGTTCTCTCAAATTGCCCCGTTTTTGGTTATCTGCATAGACTTAATTCAGATTAATTTGACTAATTCTTAAGTAGAAGTTAGTATTCCTCCTCCCCTGTGTGGTTGATGTTCCCCGTAATAAGCACATAATTCCATCTTAAGTTTTCAAGATTTTAACTAGTATATAAATAAAAGGTGCTGGAACTAATAATAATATTCAATTATCCAATTATTCCCTGGATTTTCAGGGTTATCTGTCGAGTGTACAACTAAATTCTTTGGTGGTACGGCTACTTTGTGACTTATGGTTCTTGTAGAGAAGGCTTTTTTACCATGTGGCAGTGGAGATTCTTTCCAACTATAAGAAACACATACAGCCTGCCTTTTTGTAGATTGGATACTTATTTAAACATGATCCATGACTTTGATGATGTTTGTTCAAGTATGATGATGTTTCTGTTTTTCCTTTTCACTTTTGAACAAGTAAACGAATTTTATTACAATTGAGATAGCCCAACTAAAAAAGCATGATTGTAACAAAAAATGCTGCAAAAGCTCATAAAACTTTATGAGAAGGAACCATGCACCTGAAAAACCAGCTTGTGACTTGACAATAGAGTTCTATCATATACTCAAAAGTCCAGCTGAAAGGTCTCGTATGTTCTAGAAGAAAGAGTTCATTTTTGCATCAGTCCTATAGGCTGGTTTGGTAATTATACAGCACCCTCTGTTCACTTCACATTGAGCTGCCATGAGGGTACGATGCCCCCTAACTTCTTATGCATTGCAAGTTAATCTCCTAACTTTCTGAAATCTACTAGCTTCAGCCACTTGGGGAAATGAAGTAGCTATTTTATTTGTTTTGTTATTTCTCAAGAACAAGAATCCAAAATAAGCTTATCTGTGGATAGTACAGAATGAACACTCACAAATTATCATCTAAGAACCAAAGTGATGTTTCTTATTAAATGTTTATAAACATATTCTTAAATCCCAATGTTTTAAAATTGGCCTGGAGAGTGAACCATCTTGATCAGATGGTCAGAGATTGAACAGTCCAACTGACCGACCATACATCAAACAGTCTTGACTATTTATGGTAGCTTGTGTTCTAGTTGTCCGGAAATTCTGTTGTAGTTTTGGGTTAAGTTATTTATATTTTGTGAGACTCAAATTTCAGTTTCGGTTTTATCTTTTAAGGGCTGTAGATCTGGTTTACTGTTCAAATGATTGGGACACACACACACACACACACTCTCTCTCTCTCTCTCTAGCTTTTTTCTTTTGATGAATAAAGGTGGCAGTGCTTGTTTATCCTGTCTCTCTCTAGATAAACAATGCTGGTACAAATATAACAAAGCCATCCATCGAATACACTGCTGAAGAATATTCAACCCTGATGGCTACCAACTTGGAATCTACTTTCCATCTATGCCAACTTGCACATCCTCTTTTGAAATCATCAGGAATGGGTAGCATTGTATTCATCTCCTCCGTTTCTGGCGTCGTGGCAGTTGGTACTGGCAGTATTTATTCAGCAACCAAGGGTAATACACCTAAACCAATGCTATCTAGTATCATCTATGAGAAAGTTGATAGTTGGAAAATTGTAGTGTTCGATTTGAAAGTTGTGAGATGATCTGTTTGTTTTTTCCAGGAGCACTTAATCAACTTACAAAGAACTTGGCATGTGAATGGGCAAAAGACAATATTAGGAGCAACTCTGTCTCACCTTGGATTATCAGAACATCACTTGTAGAACAAGTAAAATTCCCTCATGCTGCTAATGTGCAATTTTGATCTTATGATGTTTGAGATCTTAGTCATTAAAACTGGAATGGACCGGTGGTCAAACCAGAGCCATATCTTTTCCTGTTCGGTCTGGGTATCAAATTGTGATTGGTGAAAACTGAAATCGAACCAGTTGGTTTTCATGAACCATCCATTATTTTTGAGAACCATCTGTTTTGGTTCGCTAGTTTCCATAGTTTAAAAATGAACAATGAGTTGCCATATGTGAAGAATTGAACCTGCAATGTACTTTATGATAAGTGAACACTAACCATTGCACCACAGAACATTCTGTTGCTTAATTCTTTCCCTTTTTTTCTTAGTTCGGTTTTAAAAACTGTTTTCGTGATGCAAGTTGCAACATCCATCCCAAGTCCAAATATGTTTGCCCCATGCTGTTTGATGCATATGCAAAATTATTTAGACCAATCAATCAACCTCTTTAGCCCATTAATCTCTATGCCAAAATCAACTGGATTCAATACCTTTGATATAATCATATCTAATGCATTCTTTTTTGAGGACCAAGACATGGGAAAACTACAGTGAACTCTAAACTGTTCATCTAGTTATGATGATACCGTTTGGTCAATCTTTTGGGCTTTTTGTCTTCGATTGGGAAATCAATTGGGGGCAACAGGAGAGATATCTGCAGTAGTTCTGGCCTATTGTTCAATTAAATATTTCAACTGGAAATCTCTTGTGCTGAATTTTAAGAGCTATTAGAGTTGGACCCTAATGTGATTTTTTTGCCCCATCAGTTGTTTCTTATGCTGACCGTATTCCTTGCAATCTTATTCCTCAAATAATACTTGTCTTCTTTTTTTTGGGTCAAGTTCTTAATGAATGTAGTCAGTAACAACTATGACCATAAATAGGATGACTTTTAGCACTCCCAGTCTGTCTTTGTTGATCAACAATAGCCAATCAAGAAATGTGATACATATGCCCCTCAAACCTCAGCTGACTGGTTATGAGAATCCCCAGTCCTCCAAATTCAACCAGAATTGCTTGGAATCGACCAGGTTGGCATGCAGGAAATTGGTCAAGTTGGATCATCCTGGATACGAGGTTTAAATATTGCTTTTGTACTGAGGACACCATGAACTTGGCCATTTGGTGAACTTATTCAATTCTCTGATGTGCTTTGCTTTAGTATTTTTTACTTTTGTGCACTTATAACCATGTTTAATGATTTTTTCATTTTGCATATTTTCTTGTAGTTGATTGACAACAAAGAGATTTTTGAAAGGATTGTCTCACGAACTCCTCTTCGGCGCCCTGGAGAGCCAAAGGAGGTATCCTCCCTAGTGGCATTTCTTTGCCTACCTGCTTCCTCATACATCACTGGCCAGGTTATCTCTGTTGATGGTGGAATGACGGTTAATGGTTTCTACCCAACTCAAGATTAGAGACTACAATCAGCAATTTCCCTCCCTCCACCGTGCAAATCGTTTAATCTTTTATCTTTTCCTGCACTGTTATCCTTGTCCATGGAATGAAAAATGAACTACAAATACACTGTTATTTCTGTTTCAAAATAATAATGTCATTTTCTAAATAAGTAGGTTGTTGGCAGATGTAAACATTTTTCAACCCCAAATACTAGAATGCAGAACTTGTTTGCTTTTTGCAACTTATACAAACTGGCAGGGCATGAGAACTTGTTAGTCCATCACATCATCATTCTCCTTGTGCAAGTCCATTGGTATCTGTTTCTTTGATCTTTCCCCTAACAATTCACATTTTTTGAGGCACAAGAAGTTTCTCATTTTCCTAGTGCATCCAACATTATCTGTATATTCAAAGCGTTATGGCAGATCATCTACAATTTCGATATCACAGCTCTTCCCTGCAGTGTACATTCAGAATTTAAGGGAAACAACATTTATTGAAGGATTGCAACCTGTAATACTAGGTGTACATCCACAATGCTCTTTCTAAATTCTCTGAATTTTTTTTTATCTATTGTCTGTTTCCAGTGGTTAGTCCCAAAGGTTTGAATTTGATTTATATGCAAGTCTGAAACCCCTTATCTGAAGTAGTCATCTAAGTTTAAATTGGTAAATTTTTTTTTTTGGGTAAAAATTTAAATTGGTAATTTACAGCATAAAATGATAAAATCAAACTATGCCTCTATATAAATGCATTCTTTTTTGGATTGTTAAGAGAGTGAAAATACAATTATTTGTTTTTGGAGAGGTGGGGGTGGGGAATAGGGAGTGGGTAAGGTACCAATGAGAAGATTTGAACTCGAGTACTTCCTGGTGAGCATGGGCATGAAGCACAGTATGACTCACCAACTGCACTAGTCTGCTGTTTGGGTTGTTAAGAGAGTGAAAATACAATTAGAGCAGTGATGAAATCGTGACAGTGGACCATAATATGTAAGGGAAGGAAGTGTCAGTTGGTTTGGTTTTATATGCTGAACTAGGAAGAATTCACCACCACTACTGCCTTCGTCACTATTTCTGTAAGATTCTATGTTAGAATGAATTGCTGTGAGAAGTGAAAATATTCTCAAGATTGTTCATATGACTACAATAGTTTCATGAATAATCAAATCACTGTTCATTTTCCTTTGTAGCAGCTCCACGGATCACTCTCCATTGAGAGATTCCACTCATTACTCCAGTCAGGGTTTATACCCTCCGCCATTCATGGTCTAATATGGCTGCAAAAACAGGGTCATTGTTCAGTTGACAGTTGGCCCATTACCAGCATTGTTGGCTCTTTCGAGCGAGGGGTGTTCTTATTTCATGAGAGTGAAGAAGATGTACATGAAAGCAAGCGGACAGGGAGCCAAGAAAGCAAAACGTAAGATCCACTCGACTGAAAGGAGATCAATGCCTGGACTGGGGTCAGACTTCATATTGGAGCTATAGGTTAATTTTGAGTCTAATTCGACTTAAATTGCTACCAATCAATATAATGCTTTGAGAACTAGTTGGAAATCAAAATTTATTTCACACACTTGGACCATTGACCAGAAAGGAGGGAGAGCTTCTCAGCTTCATACAGTAAATTTGAGATGGGGAGCTAAATATGATCGATTGAACCACAATTACAGGATATGGATTTTTTGATTGAACATTCTAAACCAGAAGTTACAAAAAGGTCTTTGGTTTCACGCCATTGTCAAACAAGAAAATTGCAGTGGCCTCTACTAAACTATACTTCTTAGAGAAAATATAGTTCTGAATAATTAAAAAGAAAAACAAAAAACAAAAAAAAACTGTTCTGCTATTGTTAATAAGAATTCAAGCCAACAGAAAACTGAAATCAGTTTACAGGCCAAATTTCATTTCATGTATAGATATGCTCTTGAAGTAACAACAACAACAACAAACATATAAACTCACTCACCTTGGAATGAAAATTCCACTCAAAGTTAGAAGGATGTGAAGAATGGCAAGCTGGTCCAATCTCCTGATCTAGAATAGAAAATCCTAATCTTTTTTTTATCTTAATATAACAACTATAAGGTATGACTAGTAGAACCCACATTAATAACCATCCTATAACTGATGCTTAAGATCTCATGGTGAAAATCTATAAGATCACTAGGATAGAAAGGAAACAAGTTTTGGTAATGTTCACAAGACAAATTTCTAGAGGAAAAGAATGAGATTTATAAAAATTATTAAACACAGTTATCAGCAGCAGCTGTATTATATAATACATATTACACCTAAAATTCATTAAAATAAAATCTGGTTTTGTACTATTTTTCTATTCAGCCTGCTGTGTGGCAGTGTTGAATCATGGTGAACTGAAAACCTTACCATCCCAATAAACTAGATTTCGTAAATTTGTTTATTCAGCCTCTGTAGAGTGGCAGCAGTGTTGGATCAATGGTTCACAATCACATCACCCATCCCCACTTCACCTGCTTGACATTGCTTGAGCCTTGAGGTGGTGCTCTGTTTGAATTCCAGAATTCCCACTGAAATGGTCCATAAATAATTGCATTGCACTCCATATTCCTGGAAACAACAAAACCACCTTCAAGGGTTATCCAAATTCCTACGTTTCTGTTGTCCAATTAGAAAAACACCACAAACAACAAAGGTAAAAAACTCATTGAGAGAGAGAGGCAGTCTGTTGTCCAATAAAATCTAAACTGGATCAATCGATTCTCTGTCATGAAACATAATTAAATTGAATCCTATTCTCTACCAAGTACAAGAATAACAAGAGGGAATTTTGCCCCAACCTAACGCCTACTAACCATGACTTGAAAGCATTTCATAGACAATAACACCATTGGTAGATAATGATTGATTCATGGGGAGAACCCAAGTGCGGTATCAAGTAAATATTTCAAAAACTCAGTTTAAGCTTTTACTAGTTGTCATGCCAATTATGCTTCAGATCAGTCAAAGAACAATCGAAGCTCAAACTCCACCATCTTACTGTACTGTAACAACAGAAAAATTACAGTTGTAACTTTTCACTTCAGCCAAGACCTAACCCAGTGGGAATTGGGAAAAGGTTCACATTGGAAATCTCCAATCGCATAAGCTACACCACTGAACTTAAGATTGATTCTCCTTTCGAAATATGGTTATGAAGTATGAACAATCTGCTCTGCCCGGAAATTACAATATTTCCTGACTGTTTGTTATTGGACTCAAATTTTGATTTTTGAGTCTTTAAATTATTAGTTTTAACGCCAATATTGAAACCGGCCAGTATTATATGCTTCCAGCTTCCTCCATTGAATAATTACAAGTCCTTAGTTAGATTTCCTCTAGTATTCTTCCTCAAACAAAACATATCGGTAAGAACATGGGATCAGTTCCCATGGTGGTAATGTAATAAGGCCATAGAAATGCAAATACAACTATACAATTACATGTCAATCAGATCCTTATCTATTTCAGGAAAAGAGCTTAGTTTATTTGTTGTACAGTGGTACCTTCCTTACAATATTGGTGCATCCATAATGAAATTCTTTTTTATATATGTGCCATGGACGACCAGTGAGGGAGACAGCTCCCGGCCAAAACTGATTAATGAAATTAATATTGTGTTCAAAGACTAACTAAGAAGATGGATCAACCAACATATTGCCAGTGGAGATATGCTGCAGAACTACTTCACCTCGCGCTACTATGTCTCGAACGTAGTGATACCGTATGTCAATGTGCTTGGTTCTACCATGGAACTTGGGGTCTTTTGCAAATGCAAGTGCTGCCGTGCTGTCACAGTGTATAAGCACAACGTCGTCTGAGTGAGCAGAAACACTAAGTCTCTGCAAGAACCTCTTGAGCCAAACGGCCTCCTGTACTACTACCGAACATGCGACGTACTCCTACTCTATCGTGGACAGGACGATGCAGGTTTGTTTCTTGTGTATTGAGACCATTCTCACCACAGGGGAGAACGTCTCATCATAGTCTATACCCTCCTTTTGGGTATATCACTTCGCCACAAGACGTGCCTTATACTTGTCAATTGATCCATCTACCTTTCGCTTGACCTTGATGACCCACTTGTTCCTGATGGCCTTGTGCCTAGGTGGAAGATCAACTAATTCCCAGACTTGGTTCTTACTCATAGAACTCAACGCATATTCCATAGCAGTTTGTCACATTTCTTTAGCTGGAGAAGAAAGCGCCTCACTCACTGAAGCTAGCTCATCCTCATCCCTCGGGGCACAGACAAGGGCAGCGTCCCCTTCAATCTTAAAATAACGTTGAGGAACGTGTCTATGTGCGCTCTTACGCGTAGAGAGTTCTTGACCCGTGGATTGTGCGCTTTCATTAGGTAGCGCACTCCCACTGGGCTGATGATCACTCTCACCCTCTCTGGCGATCTCTTGATGAGTGTTTAATTATTCACCTTCGCCAAGAGTAGGTGAGACGCTTTCATCGGTCTCTATCTTAAAAAGTTTAAGGTCTCTGCCAGTGTCACTGATGCTAGGGAAATCAGTCTTAAGAAAATTCACATCCCAGGACTCACTCTCTGTTATTCCTCCATCTTGATGTTCACCATACACTACATAGCCTTTCGAGATATCGAAATATCTTATAAATGTATAGCTCTAAGGCCAAGTTTTCCAAATTTATGGGAGGTACTATGAACATATCCTGCACATCCCCATGGTCGCATATGCCCCAAAGTGGGCTTTGCGCCTTTCCACAATTCATGGGGAGTGGAGGAAACTGACTGTGATGGCACGTGGTTATGGACGTAGGCAGCGGTAAAAATAGCATCCCCCCAAAAAGATATTGGGAGGTTGGCCTGCGCGACTGCGCCATCATCAATCTAACCATATCTAAAAGCGTCCTATTCCTCTGCTTTGCTACACTATTTTGTTGTGGAGTATGGGAAATAGTCAATTGTCTAGTGATTCCTTTTTCCTCACACATCTCTTTAAATTGATCGGACAAATATTCGCGTCCTCGATCAATGAGCAGAGCTTTTAACCTCTTGCCTTGCTGATTCTCAACCTCTGCTACAAAGCGTTTGAAGCAATCTAGCGCTTCATAGCGGTGAGTAATCAGACACACATAATCATATCGTGAATAATCATTGATAAAGGTGAGAAAATAGGAAGCACCAAGATGTGCCTTCACGTTCATTGATCCGCAGATGTCCGAATGGACAAGCTCTAAGGTCTGGGTTGTCCGTTTAGCCTTTTCAAAAGGCTTTCAGTGGGCCTTATCCGCTAAACAGGCCTCACATGTCGATAGGTTGACTTTAGCGAGTGAGCCAAGAAGGCCTTCTCGAGCTAGCTGTCCCATCCTATCTCGACCTATGTCTCCTAGTCTAGCATGCCAAGTAATTGAATCAAGACTAGTATTAGAATCAACTACAAAAGATGAAGAGAAAACAATAGGAATTATCAAATCTAATTTAATAAAATCATTCTCAAGCCTACAATGTCCAAAACTATTACCATTTGGTAGTATCTAAAAAAATCACTATAAAAAATAAAAGAATATCCTAAAATCAATAACGCAGTAACTGAAAGTAGATTATGCTGGATTTCTGGTGTGTATAGCACATCATGAAGTAGCAAGATGCACCCAGTGCGCAAGGTGAGCTGGTAGGTACCAATTCCTCGAACTGTTTCACTAGTGCCATTCCCCATGTATATACTTTAGGTGCCATCCGAAATCTTTCTATAATCTACGAATCCTCATCGATCTCGCGCTATGTGCCTTGTTGTACCTGTATCCACAATCCAATCAGATTGAATTTGGACAACCAAAACATGTGTACATACAGAAGTACAAGGAGAGAGAGAGAGACAGAAATGGTACTTGCTTCGCTTCAGTGCAGTCACGAGCGAAGTGCCCCATCTTCTGATAGTTATAGCAGTTGACCTTGGTGATATCTTTCTTTCAACCTCGCTTACCACATTGGCGCTTGGTGGTCTTACACCTAGCTGGCACAGTTTTCTGAGCTTGATCCTGATTCATAGTGTTTCTCTGTCTCTTGCGCTTAGACCCATTCTTACGCTACCCCGCTTGGGAGACAAGGGCATGTGATTGGGTCACCTCTAGGCGCTCCGCCTCTAGTTTCACATGAGCGGCAATGTCATTAAATATCTTGACAGTATCGTTATGTGTCAGAACTATCTTCATCTTCCCCAGGAATCAAGCAACGTCCTGATGACGGCCTATACTTGCTGCTCATCGGTAAGATGTACCCCAATACCATCAAATTTTTAGATCATGTCTTTCATGACCCTGAGGTGTTTAACCATAGTGTGCTTGGGGTCCTTACGGTACATCTCAAACTTCAAGGTCATAGACCTAAGTCTGATCGTGGATGTACCGCCATAGTTGAGCCTTACCTGATCCCACATGGACCATAAAAAATAGAAACTTTCCCTGAGCCTTTTGAACTCCCTTCACCTGTAGCCATGTTGACGCTAATCACTCAGATGCCAATTAGACTGTAACTGAGTCCAAGCTCTGATACCAATTGTTGTTCAATGGCTGTCACTGAAAGGAGGGGTGAATTAGTGATAGTCATCGAATAATAGATGCTCCTCTGAATGAAGACGCAATGAGCGAAGGTGGTCCACTGAACGACAATGAGATGAACAAATTAGATGATCTTATCTATTTTGGAGCGTTCGTTTATTACATAAGAACTCTAATACTCTCAGTTCTGTTTTTATGTTTATTGTATATTTGACTCTGATTCAGATTTAATTCTTGTCATTCACAAGACAAATAATTACGAACCCCGGAGTTATTACTCTATAAGTATATTTATTTTATATGTTGTTTCCCTGTTCATGTGTCTAACTTTTTTTTCTTTTTTTTTTAAAGCGTTCGATTTTAGCTGCACGAGACATGTGGGGTATTATGCTAAAGGAAGATTGTTTTCATAAGTTTTATTGGCCTCATTACTTGTAAGTGGAGTGGTTAGTTCTGCATACCCATTTACAACTAACTGTCATACATCATACCCAAGGGACCCTACATATATCTGTATTCTTTTCTTCCAGAAGACATATTCAGTACCATAAAAAATAGAAACTTTCCCTGAGTCTTTTGAACTCTCTTCACCTGTAGCCTTATTGACCCTGAGCACTCAGATGACGATGAGACAGTGACTGAGTCCAAGCTCTGATACCAATTGTTGTTCGATGGCTGTCACTGAGAGGGGGATGAATCAGTGATAGCCATCGAACAATAGATGCTTTTCTGAACGAAGATGCTCCTCTGAACGAAGATGCAATGAGGGAAGGTGGTCCACTGAACGACAATGAGATGAACGAATTGGATGATCCTATATGTTTTGGAGCATTCGTTTATTACATGTAAACTCTAATACCCTCAGTTCTGTTTTTATTTTTATTGTATATTTGACTCTGATTCAGATTTAATTATTGTCATTCACAGGATAAATAACTACGAACCCGAGGGTTATTACTCTGTAAGTATGTTTATTTCATGTGTTGTTACTCTGTTCATGAGTCTGATTTTTTTTTTTTTTTTTACAGCGTTTGGTTTTAACTGCACGAGACTGGTGGGGTATTATGCTAAAGAAAGATTATTTTCATAAGCTTTCTTGGCCTCATTATCTATAAGTGGAGTGGTTGGTTCTGTATACCCATTTACTACTGACTGTCATACATCATACCTTAGGGACCCTTCATATATTTGCATTATTTTCTTTCAGAAGACATATTCAGTACCATAAAAAACAGGAACTTTTCCTGAGTCTTTTGAACTCCCTTCACCTGTAGCCATGTTGACCCTAATCACTCAGATGCCGATAGTCCAAGTTCTGATACCAATTGTTATTCGATGATTGTCATTGAGAGGGGGATGAATCACTGATAGCCATCGAACAATAGATGCTCATCTGAATGAAGATGATGCTCCTTTGAACGAAGATGCTTCTCTAATCGAAGATGCAATGAGCGAAGGTGGTCCACTGAACAACAATGAGATGAACGAATTGGATGATCCTATCTGTTTTGGAGCATTTGTTTATTACATGTAAACTCTAATACTCTCAGTTCTATTTTTATGTTTATTGTATATTTGACTCTGATTCAGATTTAATTATTGTCATTCATAAGACAAATAACTATGAACCCGATGGTTATTACTTTGTAAGTATATTTATTTCATGTGTTGTTTCTCTGTTCATGTATCTGATTTTTTTTTTTTACAGCGTTCGAGTTTAGCTGCACGAGATTGGTGGGGGTATTATGATAAAGGAAGATTGTTTTCATTAACTTTCTTAGCCTAATTATCTGTAAGTGGAGTGGTTGGTTTTGTATACCCATTTACTATTGACTGCCATACATCATACCCAAGGGACCTTACATATATTTGCATTCTTTTATTCAAGAAGACATATTCAGTACCATAAAAAACAGGAACTTTTCTTGAGTCTTTTGAACTCCCTTCATCTATAGCTATGTTGACCCTTATCATTTAGATGCCGATGAGACTGTGACTGAGTTCAAGCTCTGATACCAATTGTTGTTCGATAGCTATCACTGAGAGGGGGTGAATCAGTGATAGCCATTGAACAATAGATGCTCCTCTAAAGGAAGATGCTCCTCTGAAAGAAGATGATGCTCCTCTGAACAAAGATGCAATGAACGAAGGTG
Source organism: Telopea speciosissima (assembly GCF_018873765.1). Classification (NCBI taxonomy): domain Eukaryota; kingdom Viridiplantae; phylum Streptophyta; class Magnoliopsida; order Proteales; family Proteaceae; genus Telopea; species Telopea speciosissima. The sequence continues at coordinate 1,137,966 of NC_057917.1, read as the reverse complement.
GTCCACTGAACGACATGATGGTGAAATGAGGGTTATCCCAACTCTGAACGAAAAAGATAGTCTGAACGATGAAGATGCTCTGAACGAAGAAGATGCTCTGAACGATCCAATGAGCGAAAGTGATCATAGTGAAATGAAAGAAATAGATGATCCCATCTCTTTCGCAGCATTTATGTATTCCATCTAAACTTGAATACCTCTTGAGCTTGTTTTTATTGTTTTTGTAACTTTGATTCTGATTCACATTTATTATTTTCATTCACAGGTTAGAATACTATGGAAGCCATGTAAGTATGTTGTTTATTTCATTTGTTGTTTCTCTTTTCTCTGTTCATGTATCTTGACATTTTTTTTTTTTGGGCAGCGTCCAGCTTCAATTGCAGCAGAAGAGTGGTGGGGTGTTATGGCAAAGGCGGACAGAGACATATGCAAAGAAGGACTTCAACCATGGTTTGATGATTTCAAAGAAGGTTACAAAGAAGCTGAATACAACGCTAGACAAGCAGCCAACCATCAGACTAGTAGGTAGAAACACAGATTCTTTTTTTTTTTTGATGTTCCATATGTGAAGAATTGAACCTGCAATGTACTTTATGATAAGTGAACACTAACCATTGCATCACAGAACATTTTGTTGCTTAATTCTTTCCTTTTTTTTCTTGGTTCGGTTTTAAAAACTGTTTTTGCGATGCACTTGCGACATCCATCCCAAGTCCAAAAGTGTACCATGCTGTTTGATGCATATGGAAAATTATTTAGACCAATTAGACAACCACTTTATCCCATTAATCTCCATGCTAAAATCAACTGGATTAAATGCCTTTGATATAATCATATCTAATGCATTCTTTTTCGGGGACCAGGAGATGGGAAAACTACAGTGAACTCTGAACTGTTCATCTGTTTATGATGATACGGTTTGATCAATCTTTTGGGTTTTTGGTCTTCGATTGGGAAATCAATTGGGGGAAACATGAGAGATATTTACAATAGTTTTGGCCTGTTGTCCAATTATATATTTCAACTGGAAATCTCTTGTGCAGAATATTAAGAGCTATTAGAGTTGGACCCCATTTTGATTTTTTTTGCCCCATCAGTTGTTTCTTATGCTGACCGTATTCCTTGCAATTTAATTACTCAAATTATATTTCTTGTATTTTTTGTTTTTTTTTTGGGTCAAGTTGTTAATGAATGTAGTCAGTAGCAACTATGACCATAAATAGGATGACTTTTAGCACTCCCAGTCTTTCTTTGTTGATCGACAATAGCCGATCAAGAAATGTGATACCTTGCCCCTCAAACCTCAGCTGAGGTTATGAGAATCCCCAGTCCTCCAAATTCAACCAGAATTGCTTGGAATCGACCAAGTTGGCATACAGGAAATTGGTCAAGTTGGATCATCCTGGATACGAGGTTTAAATATTGCTTTTGATCCACTTCAAAATTACTGGCTGTATTTATGAAGTTTCTCGCTTTTAAGGTCACACAAGTAAGGGTGTAAACCAGTTCAATTTTGGGTATTCGGTTTGGTTTTGGTTCGGTTCCATGCATTGTGGGTGTGACCCGAAATCGAACCGATACCCGACTCGGTTCTGGTACTTACAACCGAATCCGAACCCCCCGGTTCGGTTTGGTCTCGGTTCTAATTCGATTTCACAAACCGGTTATAATTCGGGTCTAATTCGATTTTTAATGCAATATAATTCGATTCTTGAATACGGTTCCATTTCTTTATAGGAGAAAATGGTGGTTACACGTTTGAATTTGAAAGAATTGTACGACTTGAAGTAAAAAAGTAAGGCTAAAATCTAAAACTAAAATAAAAACAATAAATAGGAAATGAAATATGAATAGGCATTCCGTTAGAGAATTAGAGTTATAGTGTTAAACAATTACCAAAAAAACAAAGACGATAAATATGGTTTTTGATTTGGGTGTATACGGTTTTAGTTACTTTAATTACTTAATTTCTTTATTAAATATCATGTACCCAATTAAAAGATATAGGGTTTGGAAATTAAATGGGTATTCGGTTTGGTTTTGGTTTAAATCGACGGGTTTGGGCATGAAACCGAAACGAATCGAATTAATGTATCCTATATTTAAACCAAAACCGAACCGACTTACTTCGGTTCGACTCGATTTCGAATTCGGTTTGATTTTGACACCCTTAAACACACAAGTAAATATAATGAGGACACCATGAACTTGGTCATTTGGCAAACTTATTGAATTCTCTGATGTACTTTGCTTTAGTATTTTTTACTTTTGTGCACTTGTAACCATGTTTAATGATTTTTTTCATTTTGCATATTTTCTTGTAGTTGATTGACAACAAAGAGATTTTTGAAAGGATTGTCTCATGAACTCCTCTTCGGCGCCCTGGAGAGCCAAAGGAGGTATCTTCCCTAGTGGCATTTCTTTGCCTACCCGCTTCCTCATACATTACTGGCCAGGTTATCTCTGTTGATGGTGGAATGACGGTTAATGGTTTCTACCCAACTCATGATTAGAGACTACAATCAGCAATTTCCCTCCCTCCACCGTGCAAATCGTTTAATCTTTTATCTTTTCCTGCACTGTTATCCTTGTCCATGGAATGAAAACTGAACTACAAATACACTGCTATTTCTGTTGCAAAGTAATACTGTCATTTTCTAAAAAAAGTAGGTTGTTGGGAGATGTAACATGTTTCAACCCCAAATACTAGAATGCAGAACTTGTTTGCTTTTTGAAACTTGTACAAACTGGCAGGGCATGAGAACTTGTTAGTCCATCACATCATCATTCTCCTTGTGCATGTCCATTGGTATCTGTTTCTTTGATCTTTCCCCTAACAATACAATTCACATTTTTTGAGGCGAGGCACAAGAAGTTTCTCATTTTCCTAGTGCATCCAACATTATCTGTATATTCAAAGCGTTATAACAGATCTTCTACAGTTTTGATATCACGGCTCATCCCTGCAGTGTACAATCAGAATTTAAGGGAAACAACATTTATTGAAGGATTGCAACCTGTGCTACTAGGTGTACATCCAACATTTATCTATTGTCTATTTCCAGTAGTTAGTCTCAAAGGTTTGAATAATTTGATTTATATGCAAGTCTGAGACCCCCTATCTGAAGTAGTCATCTAAGTTTAAATTGGTATTTTACAGCGTAAAATTATAACATCAAACTATGCCTCTATATAAATGCATTATTTTTTGGATTGTTAAGAGAATGAAAATACAATTTTTTTTATTTTTTTTTATTTTTTGGGGCTGGAGAATAGGGAGTGGTTAAGGGAATTTTTATCCTCTCTTGTTACAGCACCATGCTGTAACACATCGTGCGGTGCTGTACAGGCCATGTAGTACAGTGGGTCCCACATTGGTACATATGACTTGTGCAACTGCCGCACGATGCATTACAGCACCGTGCTGTAACAGCAGACGATACCGATTCGTGGATAAGGTATCAGCCAGAAGATTCGAATTCAAGAGGTCCTGATGAGCATGGGCATGAAGCACACCATGACTCACCAACTGCAATAGTCTGCTGTTTGGGTAGTTAAGAGAGAGTGAAAATACAATTAGAGCAGTGATGAAATCGTCAATAACTTATGCTTCATAACTCACATGTACCAATCTTGTTGGAAGCTATTCCAGCACGTGTTATTTTGGGTAGCACTCAAACTAAATGGACATGTCCACTAGCAATGTTGGCTCTTTCGAGCGAGGGGTGTTCTTATTTCATGAGAGAGAAGAAGATGTACATGAAAGTAAGCGGATAGGGAGCCAAGAAAGCAAAACGTAAGGCCTACTCGACTGAAAGGAGATCAATATATGCCTGGACTTAAATTGCTACCCATCAATATAATTCTTTGAGAACTAGTTGGAAATCAAAATTTATGTCACAAACTTGGACCATTGACCAGAAAGGAGGGAGAGCTTCTCAGCTTCATACAGTAAATTTAAGATGGGAAGTTAAATATGATCGATTGAACCACAATTAAAGGATATGGATTTTTTTGATTGAACATTCTAAACCAGAAGTTACAAAAACGTCTTTGGTTTCACGCCATTGTCAAACAAGAAAATTACAGTGACCTCTACTAAACTATACTTCTTAGAGAAAATATAGTTCTGAATAATTAAAAACAAAAATAAAAAAACTATTCTGCTACTGTTAATAAGAATTCAAGGCAACAGAAGCTGAAATCAGTTTACAGGGCAAATTTCATTTCATGTATTGTTATGCTCTTGAAGCAACAACAACAAACATATAAACTCACTCACCTTGGAATGAAAATTCCGCTCGAAGTTAGAAGGATGTGAAGAATGGCAAGCTGGTCCAATCTCCTGATCTAGAATAGAAAATCCTAATCTTTTTTATCTTAAATATAACAACCATAAGATATGACTAGAACTAGAACCCACATTAATAACCATCCTGTAACTGATGCTTAAGATCTCGTGTGAAAATCTATAAGATCACTAGGATAGAAAGGAAACAAGTTTTTGTAATGTTTACAAAACAAATTTCTAGAGGAAAAGAATGAGATTTATTAAAATTATTAAACACAGTTATCAGCAGCAGCTGTATTATATAATACATATTCCACCTAAAATTCATTAAAATAAAATCAGGTTTTGTACTATTTTTCTATTCAGCCTGCTGTGTGGCAGTGTTGGATCATGGTGAACTGAAAACCTTACCATCCCAATAAACTAGATTTCGTAAATTTGTTTATTCAGCCTCTGTAGAGTGGCAGCAGTGTTGGATCAATGGTTCACGTCATCCATCCCCACTTCACCTGCTTGACATTGCTTGAGCCTTAAGGTGGTGCTCTGTTTGAATTCCAGAATTCCCACTGAAATGGTCCATAAATAATTGCACTCCATATTCCTGGAAACAACAAAAGCTTCAAGGGTGGCATTATATCTAAATTACTACGTTGTGGCATTTAATTAGAAAAACACCGCAAACAACAAAGGCAAAAAACTCAGAGAGAGAGAGAGAGAGAGGCACTCTGTTGTCCAATAAAATCTAAAATGGATCAATCGATTCTCTGTCATGAAACACAATTAAATTGATTCCTATTCCCTAACAAAGTACAAGAATAACAAGAGGGAATTTTGCCCCAACCCAATGCCTACTAACCATGAGTCCATGACTTGAGCATTTCATAGACAATAACACCACTGGTAGATAAATGATTGATTCATGGGGAGAACCCAAGTGTGGTATCAAGTAAAAATTGCAAAAACTCAGTTTAAGCTTTTACTAGTTGTCATGCCAATTTTGCATCAGAGTCAAAGAACAATCGAAGCTCAAACTCCACCATCTTACTCTAACAACAGAAAAATTACAGTTGCAACTCTTTGGCCACCTAACCCAGTGGGAAAAAGGTTCACCCTTTTAATTGGGATGGGAGCACTTCACCAACTCCACCATGTCATCAAAGAAATTTTTACCATAAGGTCTAAACGAATTGTACATCATTAAAAAAGGAGGGAAAAAAAAAATAACGAAAAAGCTTCCATGGGTCCAAGAACAAACATGATATATGTACCAAAACAGAAAGAACACCCAAACATTATCCTGCTCACTAGACTAGTTGAATCAGGAGTTTCTTTAAGCAGCTGTCGAGTTCTACCATACCCACTAGACATTACATATCAATCAGATCCTCCTTATCTATTTCACAAAAAGTAGGAATAGGGAAACTAATTGGAGAGTTCGTATTTTGGGAACTTCCAATTGATGATCCTGCAATTCGGGTAGCAGTAAAATTTGGTTCGTATTGGGGGATTTTTTTTATTTTTATTTTTTATAATGGATTTGAATGATATGTAGGAAGTTGAGAATGAGTAGGAATGAATGAGGAAAGCTTGCCTAAAAAAGTAAAGTAGCAAAGGAAACCTAATTGGAGAGTTCGTATTTTGGGAACTTATGATCCTGCAATTCGGGTAGCAGTAAAATTTGGTTCGTATTGAGGGGGTTTTTTTTTTTTTTTTTTTTTGGTAATGGATTTTTTGAATGATATATAGGAAGTTTAGAATGGTAGGAATGAATGAGGAAAGCTTGCCTAAAAAGTAAAGTAGGAAAGGAAACCTGATTGGAGAGTTCGTATTTTGAAGAACTTCCTTTTCTAATTTGATGATAATTCGGATTTTTTTTCCATTAAATTAAATAAACCTTTCAAGTGGAGTCCTCCCGTTCACAGCAGTTCAGAATTTGAGACTTAGGAAGGACAGGAAACGAGTGGCAAGAGGAGCAGATCCATGGCCGCCCTGATCTCCCCAATGCCTGGCGGCTGCGACGAGGAGGATGCCGATACTCCCCATCTCCTTCGATGACCTCCCCGACGGGTGCCTGGGCTACATCTTTAAGTGCCTGCGGTCCCTCGAAGACCGCAAAAGCTGCTCTCTGGTCTGCCGCCGTTGGCTCCGTGTTGAGGGTCAGAACCGACATGGCATCTACCTCAAGCCCGATGCCTCTTTCCTCGCCTCCGTCGTCAACGCCATCCCCTCTCTCTTTGCTCGCTTCGATGCAATCACCAGACTCGCCATCGCATCTGATTACAGATCGGTCTTCAGCTCTTCTCCTCATCTCTTTCCATTGCAGTAACCTCATTTTCCTCAACCTCCGTTTATGCCGTAAGTTGACCGATGTAGGCATCGCCGCGGCTTTCGCCGACAACTTCAAGTGTTTGAAGAAGTTCCATAGTGAATTCTGCAAAATTGGTACCAAGGCCATAAAGGCTGTCCTCCATCACTGTTCCTCCCTCGAAGAGCTCTACATCTCGGGTCTTGGCAGAGGTTATAGTAGTAACGATGATGTTGATGATTCCCCTACTGTCATCGTCGGCGAACCAGCTAAGAAAAATCTCAGGACCTTAAAGATTTATTTGGGCAACCCTTGGGATTGGAATAAGCTATTGAAAGAAACCATTGTGGAAGGAGGAATCACTGGACTGGTTAAGGTCCAACTGAATTACTTTGGGGTTAGCACCGTCGCCCTCGCGCTGCTATCTCTAATTGTTGGAATCAGCTGGAGATATTGCACATTGTTGACCACACTCCCAAATTCACGACTGCGGGGTAAGCTCCTAAGGGAACTCCAAATCAATTTATTGAACAATAATAAGAATGAGATTATGAGAACAAGGTGACGAAGGAGTTGGTGCCATTGCCAAACGGTGCCCTAAACTTGAAAAGTTGGTTCTCGTTGGTGACAATTGTACTTGGTTGAGTTTGGGCCTACTCTTTTTTGCTAATTGCCAAAGGAATCTCGAGCACTTAGTACTGCGTAAAAGTGACACGTTTGGTGACGACGTGATTTCATGCATTGCTACTAATTGCATCGCATTGAAGCATCTCTTTATGGAGGAGTGCCCTGTCACTAATCATGGGATGGAACTGCTTTCCCGTGGCTGCCCTAATCTCATCCGCTTGAAGCTTATGAATTGCCGGCCAGTAACTTTAATTCCTGATGTTTACAACAAGGTTTCTCGTCGTTTCATTAATCATTGGAATATCATTTTGGTTTTGACCCCAAAAAAAAAAGAAAATATATGATTTGATTTAGATTGGAAAATAATATTAATTTATTTATGAATTGTATTTAATTTTTTTTATTTTTTTATTTTTTTGATGAAAAAGAAACAATATATATATATATATATCAATAGATTAGTAAATTTACAAAGTTGATCTTAATAGATATTACATCAAATTTTTTTTTTTGGGGAAAGGGGTGGGGTGGGAGGTGTGGCCGTGTGGGGCGCGGGTGACTGCTTGAAAAGCAAGATAATATAACATAGCTAGGAAGGAGATTTTCATCATCAAAACATTTAAAAATAGTTCTGGTACACTTAGTAGTAAGATGCACTAAATCTAGGCATAAGGGTATTAAGTTCTAGGGGAACTTTGTATTTTCAAATGGATTCATGGTTAAGGTCCTTAAGGATATGAGATATAATAGGAGAATCAGAGATTGCAAATGAAATATAAGGGGTGGTAGAAGAGGTAGGAGGTGACTATTTAGATCATAGAGCCATTTGTTTACAGACTGCATCACATATTTAGGATCAACTGAGGCTAACCCATGGATTACTTTATTCCTTACAATCTATATAAAAAAACTGAGAAGAACCAAATAGAAGATTTGTTTGTCCAAAGTTGTGGAGAGGAAGATGAGTATGACATAGTTGTGCCAAACATGGGCTGGAGAGAATTCTGTTCTCAATCCAAGGGGGTCAGATGCGTAGATACACTTAGTCCAATCATAAGATAGAAATAGGTGTCACATGGACTCATCACAAGAACCACACAGAATACAAGTAGGATTGACTGCCACCCATTTTGCTAGAGCTACTTTGACGGGTAATCTTGCATGTAAAATATTTTAAACTTTGGATGAACATTAGAATTCCAGAAAAAGCGCCACCATTTAGATGGACTAGAGGTAGATTGAGAAATGGAAATGAACTTTGCAGCTTGTTGAGTGGAGAACAATCCAGATTTAGAGAGATTGCATCTTTTAAGATCTTCTGTATGTGGAATTTGAATTCTAAAAATTCTATTAATAATATTAGAGGGTAATTATTGAGAAAGCATATCTAAATTCCAATTATTGTTGGTAGTAACATCCCTAATCAAAAGAAATGTCAGGTCATTATTTAGGAAGGAATATAAGGATATCTTAAAAAAAGAAGGAATCCATGGGTCAAACCAACAGTTGGTGTTATTGCCTAAACCAATGGTTCTCCAAATAATTTTTTGAAGGGATGGTAAAAGGGAAGTAATACTATTCCAAGTCCATGACCCTTTTTTCCTTATAACTTTTGGGTAAAAATAAAATAATTAGAAAAGTATTTAGCTTTTCGGGTCGAAGACCAAGCCCTCCTGAAGAGATTGGGGAGCAAATTTTATGCCATCCAATCAAATGAATTTTTTCAGTTGACCCATAATCACCATTCCAAAAATGAAGGCATATAGAATCAAGAACATTCCATATTTTCTTACGAAATAAAAAGCCAGACATAAGATCAGAAGGGACAACAACAATAACTGATTGGATTAAAACTTTGCTACCTGCAAACAAGATTTCCAGGTACAGAGTTCAGTTTGTACCTTTTTCACCAAGTAATCTAGATCCTTGATTTTGGATCAAGAGTGACAAAGTTTTGTTCCAAGATAAGTTGAAGAAAGAGACATTTCAGGTATTTTAAGAAAGGAGTACAATCTCTTCTAAGAGAGATGTCCACACTTTTATTAAAGAAAATTTCACTATTTGATAAATTAATTTCCTGGCCTGTGATGTCAGAGAACAAATCAAAAACAGATTTAATAGTTAAGAAAACATCATTACAAGCTTTGCAAAAGACAAAAGTGTCATTTGCAAAAAGGAGATGAGAAATCTCCGGAGTTCCCTCGCAATCTTAATACCTCTAAAAGCCCCTTGGTCTCATTAGGCCGTCGAAAATCTGAAAAGGACCTCTATAGCAAGGAGAAAAAGGTAAGGGCTTAAGGGGGAAGCTTGTCTAAGTCCTCTTTCAGGTTTTTAAAAACGGAAGAAAGTGCCTTCAATTTTGAAAGAGAAAGAAGTTGTAGAAATAAGAGTATGGATTAAGGTTACTCAATGATTGTTGAAACTAAGATAATTAAAAATCGGCAATGATGGTGGAATGACAGTTAATGGTTTCTACCCAACTCATGATTAGAGACTACAATCAACAATTTCTCTCCCTCCGCCGTGCAAATCGTTTACTCTTTTGTCTTTTCTTGCATTGTTATCCTTGTGCATGGAATGAAAAATGAACTAAAAATATACTGTTATTTCTGTTTGAAAATAATAATGTTTCAACCCCAAATACACTGTTAGGGGCTAGAATGGTCAGTTGGTTTGGTTGTATATGCCTGGTTTAGAATCTGGAGTAGGGGTAGCAATGGATAAGGGTAGGTTACTTTGGGTAATGGTGTTAATCTTCCCTGCTCCCCCTCCTCCCTTCCCTCCTCCTTATTTTTTTATGTTCAGGGCCTCAGGCTATTGGCTTTTGTAATGTAATTAAAATGGTACATAAGAAAAGAGGCGTGGCAAACAACTGTTAGCTCGGTTGATCGGTGGCATGCCAATTGAGTGCATCGCCCCCATGAGGTCAAGGGATTGACTTCTCCTGGTTGCATATTTGGGCAAAAATGGCCCCTCTCTTGGTAGTTGTAGATTCTCCCCTCCTCCTTCCCCCGTAGTGGTAGATTCTCATGTAGTTGATAATTCAGTTGAAAACCATAGAAATTTATGATTTTTTTTTTTAAAAAAAATTTTCGATTCAGTAAATTAGAAATATTATTAAAAGAAGTAAGTTTTTTTTTTTTCTGTTAGGTGGTGCTTGACCGATACATCAAAAGCTTCAAAGCTGATGAAATGCGTAAAATCAAGCCCTTTGACTTATCTCATACTAGGCTAACCTAATCTAGCGTCTATACACTACAGTGGATCCCATTAGACACATAACAGTTTCATTGACATTTTTGGCCATTTTATCATTAAAAGAAGAAAAGAACAATGACCCAAAATGAAGACCAAACATGAATAACCACTGAAACAGAAAAGGTTGTGAGAACTGAGATCCCAATCGAACCCCAATTATTAAGACCATGACAAGAAGAGAGAATGAGAGAGCTTTGCTTCAATTGAAACTCTTGGGCATTTTTGTCGACGTTGTTGCGGGACTTAGATTGTGTATGCTTGGATGGGAATTTAAGGGAAATAAAATGATGTTAACACAAAGTTAAAATGAAATTTTTTGTAATCATTATCATTAATAATTGTATAATTATCTCCAAAACAATTTTATACAAGTTACTTAATTATGATTGCAAATTGTTTAAATCAATTTTCCTTGTTCTTACTTGCAACAACTAAGACTATTAAACAATGCAATTCTGATTTAAATGGTTGGATTCGATTAAGAGTGTAGTGGGTAGACCTCGAATTCAAACCGTTTATTAAGTGGTTCCAGTTTGTAAGAACCAACCATTTATTAAAACGGATTCGATTTCGCAGTTTAAACTGTTTGTCTCAATTTTATTATCGACTTGAGATCATAAGTACAAAAATGGTCCTTAAATTTTTCAACGATTCTTAAACGGTTTCAATCTTAGTTTTAAATGGTTTTGATTTTGCTAATTTCAACCATTATCATTATTTTTTAAATGGGAAAAAGAACACTACCCCTTTCCGTGGCCAGTGTGGCTCACCTCTGTCCCCATGGAACGTACCACTCTACCTCCATGAAAAAGTGAAAATTCCGTTCAAATCGATGCTTGTGTGTGCGTTCCCATTGGTCAGCACACACATGCCAGCTCAAGAGATCCAAACAGCGTTCTTTTGCCTTTTAAAATTTATTTAATTTTGCCAAATTTTGATCCGAAATAGTTTCTACCCCAATTCCTTGATTGAAGTACTCTGGGCCAACCAAATTCCTTGCCCAGGCCCAATCTTCACATCCACACGACCCATTGTAAATTTACAATAACTGGGGGGAGGAGAAAGGAATGCTACCCGGTCGCATGACTCTTGCGCCCATGGCTCCTGCACCAATGCTTCAGCCAATGAGAGTGTGTATGCAAGCATCAAATCAAGAAAGGCGCACCAGCCAATGAGAATGTGTATGTGGGCATCAAATCAAGAAGGGTGCAATCGTCATTTAGCAAGCTCCTGTGTCCCGGACAAAGAACATGTTTCTTCTTTGGTCTTTCTATTTTAACGAAAATAAAACTGTCTCGGGTGACATAACAAATCTTGAAATAACATACAATAGTGAGTATAGAATAGAATAGTTGCAGAGTAAAAATGGCGGAAGAAGCGAGTACAAGTATTCTGAAGGAAGTGACTTCTACTGTTACTGAAGGTAGAAGAAGAGTTATGGAAGATCGGTGGTCACTCAATGGAATGACTGCTCTTGTTACTGATGGAACTAGTACGATCGGGTTCGTATTCTTTCCTCAAATAAATATATCTCTTTCTCCTTCTTCATTCTTTCTCTTCTTTTACAGATAAAGAAAGAACCCAAAGTAAAGGAAAATTTCTACTGTTTTGGGGTTTTGATTGAAATGTAAGGGACATGTTTTGTGATATCTGTGTGTCGCAGGATTGCCATTGTGGAGGAATTAGCTCAACTAGGGGCGGTCGTGCATACTTGTTTTTGAAACGAGGTTGAACGCAACGAGTTCTTGGGTTTTTGGCAAAGAAAGGGTTTCCAAGTTACTGGGTCAGTCTACGATGCTTCGTCTCGTCGTTCTCAACTAGAGAAACTCATGGAGACTGTCTCCTCTGTTTTCCATGGCAATCTCAATATCCTTGTAAGTTTTGTTTTCTCTACGTTTTCTTTCTTCTTTGGGTACTTCGGCCGTTCAATTGGAAAGAGATTGTCCGCATAGCATTTGTCAATGCTTACAAATTAAGAAACATTCTCTCCAATTGCCTTATTTTTGGATATCTGCATAGCCTTGATTCAAATATGACTAATTCCTATGTAGATTTTAATTTTTTGGGTTTTGGGGGGGTGGTTCAGTGTTGATTGATGTTCTCCGCAATAGGCAAATAATTCCATCTTTAAGTTTTCAAGATTTTACGGTTGAGTGTTGGTTGATGTTCTCCGCAAAAAGCAAATAATTCCATCTTTAAGTTTTCAAGATTCTAACCTGTATGTGTTAAATTCTGTCTAAATGATCTCAACTCAACTCAAACCCAACTAAGTATTATCCCAACCAAATGGGTATAGGGTTATACAAGTGTTACATACAGTGATTATATGATTTGATTCATTCTAAAAGAAAGAAAAACATATAAAAAAAAAAGGGATATTTTGTGATTTATAAGGTTCTTGTTGTGAAGGCCTTTTTACCATGTAGCAGTGAAGATACTTTCCAACTATAAGAAACACATAAAGCCTATCTTTTTGTAGGTTGGATACTTATTTAAACATGATCCATGACTTTGATGATGTTTGTTCAAGCATGATGATGTTTCTGTTTCTCCTTCATTTTCACTTTTGAACAAGTAAAAGAACTTCATTACAATAGAGATAACCCAACCAAAAACTGCGATTGTAACAAAAAATGCGGCAAAGTCCCATAAAACTTTATGAGAAGGAACCATGCACCTGAAAAACCAGCTTGTGAGTTGACAATAGAGTTCTATTATATACTGAATGACCAGCAGAAAGGTCTCTTATGCTCCAGAAGAAAGAGTTCATTTTGGCATCGGTCCTATAGGCTGGTCTGGATAATTATGTGGCACCCTTAACTCACTTCACATTGAGCTACCATGAGGGTATGATGTTCCCTAACTTCTTATGCATTGTCAATTTAATCCCAAAACTTCATGAAACCTTTCAGCTTCCACCACTTGGGGAATAAAGTAGCTATTTATTTGTTTTTTAATTTCTTAAGAACCAGAATCCAAAATAAGCTTTTCTCTGGACTGCTGCCTGGTACCGAATGAATACTCATAAAGATCATCTAAGAACCAAAGGGATGGTTTTTATTAAAGGTTTGTAACCATATTCTCAAATCCCAATGTTTTAAAATTGGCCTGGAGACTGAACCATCTTGATCTGATTGTCAGTGATTCCACATTCCAACTGACCAGATAAAACAGTCATGACTATTTATGGACTCATATATCGGTGAATCAATTTGGCTTTATGTCAGGTAGATCCACGAAAAAAGCCATCTACTTATTGAGGAGGCTCATGGAAAGATATAGAGATAGCAAGAAGGATCTCCATATGGTCTTTATTGACCTGGAAAAAGCCTATGACCGAGTCCCTAGTTATATCAGGGATCAGCCTTATGCCCTTACCTATTTGAGCCTATCATGGAGGACCTAACCAAAGCGTTCAAGATGAGGTTCCGTGGTGTATGCTCTTTGGCGATGATATTACTTTTGTGAATGAGACAAAAGCAGGGATTAACGCTAAGTTGAGATCCATCTTAGTTTGTTGGTTTTTTTCCATATTGCATTCATGACTCATATATTATTACACACACCAGAGTCTCATAACTTGGTTAGTAAATCAGGGTTCAGAAGATCCATCTGTTATTTGTTGGTTCTACTGTCAGATCCAACTGTGACTAGGCCACACCTGAAACTCTTGAGTGACCACTGAGGTTTTTCTATTAGTATATGATTGTTGCATGTATTTGGACGTAAGTGTCAGGATCTAACATGTTTAGGAGTCTGGTACTCTGATTTGGCTAGCTGGGAAACATGTGGGGGGGAACCTGTCTAAAAATAATATTTTCTTTGAAATAATTGAGACTGCATGTTTCTGTTATTCTTTTACCTATTGAAACAGGCTTTTTTTAAGTATTTTATTTGTCCGGAAGTTCTGTTATAGTTTTGGGTTAAGGTGTATATATTTTGTGAGACTAAAATTTCAGTTTCTGTCAAGCAGCATATTTTCATATTTTTTGTTTTGAAGTTACGTTGATCTGGTTTACTGTTCAAATCATTGGGACTCTCTATCTCTTTAGACTCTTTCTTTTGATGAATAAAGGTGCCAATGCTTGTTTATCTTTCTCTACATAAACAATTCTGGTGCAAATATTTGGAAGCCAACTATCAAATACACTGCTCAAGAATATTCAGCACTGATGGCTTCCAACTTGGAATCTGCTTACCATCTATGCCAAGTTGCACATCCTCTTTTGAAATCATTAGGAATGGGAAGTATTGTATTCATCTCCTTCGTTTCTGGTGTCATGGCAGTTGGTATTGACAGTATTTTTGCAGCAAACATGGGTAATACACCTAAACCAATGCTAAATCTTATCATCCATGAGAAATTTGATAGTTGGAAAATTGTGAGATGATCTATTTGTTTTTTCCAGGAGCAATTCATCAACTTACGAAGAACTTGCCATGTGAATGGGCAAAAGACAATATTAGGAGCAACTCTGTTGCACCTTGGCATGTCAGACCATCACTTATGTATCATGTAATTAAAATTCTCTCATCCTGCTAATGTGCAAGTTTTATCTTATGATGTTTGAGACCATACTGTTAAAAGTGGCGGTCAAACTAGAGCCATATCGGTGTCAAATTCTTATCATTGAAAATCGAAATCAAACTGATTGGTTTTCATGAACCATCCGTTTTTCTGAGAACTCATTTCAGTTCGTTAGTTTCCATAGTTCAAAATGAACAATGAATAGCCTTATGGGAAGATTTGAACCTACAACCTACTCTATGGTAAGTGAACCCCTAACAATTGGGCCACAGAACATTCTGTTGCTTAATTTTTTCCCTTGTTTTCTTGGTTCCTTTCTTTATTTTTCCTCATTTTTTTCTCCCAATATTTTGAAAATTTTAAATTTGTCACCAATCTGTGGTATGACCTATCAAAGCAGGCCAAAACTGGGACTGGATCCATTTTTTGTTCAATGCCTGATACAGTATTAAAAACTATGTTTTTGTGCCGCGTTTGTGACATCCATCCCATGCCCAAAAGTTTCTGCCCCATGCTGTTTGATGTATATGCAAAGTTATTCAGACCAATCAATCAACCACTCTATCCCATTGATCTCTATGCCAAAATCAACTGGATTCAAGGTCTTTGATATAATCATATCTAATGCATTCCTTTTTGAGGACCAGAACATGGCAAAACTACAGAGAACTCAGTATTGTACATCTGGTTATGATGATATGATTTAGTCAATCTCTTGGGCTTTTTGGTCTTTGATTTGGAAATCAATTGTGGGATACAGGGGAGATATTTGAAGTTTTGGCCTATTGTCCAATTGTATATTTCAACATACAGTAGAAAAATAAATAATCTTTGCAGCTGTGGAAATATGAACTGGAGTAGATGATGCAAATTGTTAGATAGTGGAGGATCTTATTCTTGTACTCCAGTTGAAATTTATTTCATGGTGTCGCTTATATGTATGAAAACAAGTAAATGTAATGAGAACACCATGAACTTGATTATTTGGCCAACTTATTGAATTCTCTGATCTGTGGTCTTTGCTTTAAGTATTACAGTTTGCTTTTGTGCATTTGTAACGATGTGTAACTTGTTCTTAATGATGTTTACCATTTTGCATATTTTCTTGTAGTTGGTCACCATAAAGGTTGTTGAAAGTATAAATTCTCGAACTCCTCTTTGGCACCAGGGAGAGCTAAATGAGGTATCTTCCCTAGTGGCATTCCTTTGTCTACCTGCTGCCTCATACATCACTGGCAAGGTTATCTCTGTTGATGGTGGGATGACGGTTTATGGCTGCTACCCAACTCATGATTAGAGACTCCAATCAGCAATTTCCCTCTCTCAACTGTGCAAATCAATCTTTTTTTGCATTACCTGCATTGTTATCTCTGTCCATGGAATGTTCTGTTTCAAAATAATAATGTCATCTTATAAATAAGTTTGTTTTTGGCAAATGTAACATATTTCAATTCCAAATACTAGAATAGAGAACTTGTTGGCTTTTTGCAACTCGTACAAACTGGTACGGCAGGAGAACTTATTAGTCCATCACATCATCATTCTAAAACTCGGATTCTTCTCTATATTCAAAGCGTTAGTTATAGTGGATCATCTACAATTTTGATATCGCATCCTATCCCTACAGTCTACAATCATAATTCAGGGAAACAACATTTTTTTTTAGGACAGCAACCTGTGCTACTCGGTGTACATTATTATTATACTTCAACGTGATGGTTGACTTTTTTTCTATTTGAAATACCAACATTTGCCATTACTTTTCCCTGTTTCCCAGCCAATGTTAATCTAACAGGTGGCAAAATACGGAGTCAAAAGACTCATGGAAAGTATTCACTATTTTGCGTAAAGCAAGGTCATTAGAAACCAACAGTATAAACATTTGGATTGATTGCGAGAAGTTGGTGACATGAGTGACACAAAATCCTAATCAATGGCCATAGGAAGTATTCACTATTTTGCTGAACAATATTAACTCTTTAAATCGTTTAAGCAGACAAGTATTGTTAAAAATTATACAATATATAATGACCCAGCTCATAGGTTAGTTATACAAACTTGTTGGATTTTTAATTGTATTTAAAATTAAAGATTCAAAACACTTTTTTGATGGATGTGTTAGAGGGTTATGTCTTTCCTTATAGACACCTAAATAGCCAATGGGTGCCTATTGGAAGGCTTGTTTGAATGGCTAACAAACAAGCCTTATGGGAAAAGACACATGTTTTGGAGCATTTCTTTTGGAGACATCCCATAGTGGTGTCTCTTCTTCTCCTATATACAGAGAGGAGGTGTCTTGCTCATTCTCTAATAATTGTTTTTTTGAAAAACATAATTAGAAGCAATTTTATATTATGTTTGCTTTCCCACCGTGGTCGGTCAGTGTCGATGAGTTAGTGAATATAGCCTTTGGACGCCCTTTGTAATCACATTTGGAACTGCAACCTATGTGATTAGAGAGTTGTTTTATCTTGGGGGTATAGATGCATGGTCAACTCGGATTGTAGAATTGGGGCATCTAAAAACCTTAAGATTGTTAGAAACATAAAATATCATGGGCAGCAAGTATAAGACTAGAAATACAATAAACAAATAATAAATACAAAATTTATCTGGTTGGTATGACAGATAGTATCGCACCGCGTCAACAATACAAGTCCTCTTGTGTAACCTGAACAATAAATGGTAAACTCGAGTCAACTAGATCTAATAAAACCATATCTGGCATTTTGAACAGGCTATCTTCTTTCTAGCTAGCTTTACTTTTTTCTTCATTTTGGTAGCTATAAAAAAAATGGAACCCATATGCCAACCAATCAATGTGATCGGATGAATGGTAGGAAGCATTTGCTTCTAAGGCTTTTTACCACTTGATGTTGAATGAATAGATATGACGATCTAGTGAGGTTGAATTATAAATAATAAAAAAGATTATGTTGATAAATTGGAAATTAATTAAAGAGGTATATTCTCACATCGGTTATTTGGAACCTTGGATATAATTAGAGGTTCAATAAAAAAAACCTTGACACATTAAGTGAAGAGAGCTCCTCAATTATACAAAGGCACCACGGACTTGAAGAAATTAACCGATATGAAATTATAGCTTTATAATTCTCAACATTCCATCTCATGTGTAGCTTTGGCATATCTGATTCTACACGTTAGCTAAGGGGCTTTTGAATTTATTAACATTCTCTAGAATAGGATTCACCAATCATTGATTGTTCTAGAAAGAAAGAGACATGAATCTGATATTATTTTGGAGGAGTTCAACCCAAAACCATAAGGGATTAGGTGAAAAAAGCTCCTCAAATATATGAGAGTACCAAGGATATGAAAAACCAATGTAAGACTATAGCTCCCAATATCTCAACATATGTGTCTTAATATACCTTTGGGTCATGTCCAAGTAATGCCTAAAGATTTTAGGTTGAACCCCTAAATGATATTTTGTAAACCATCCCACTTTATTTATCAAATATATCATCATAAGTAAATGACATTACAATGTATTATAAATTAAATATGGGGAAATGGTTTCTCTGGGAGAGCATGCATGGCCCCTACGTCGAGACACGAAGGGAGCAAAATGATCATCTTGCCCTCCATGAAACGTTAAATTCTCGTCTTGTTGATGCTTTGGTATGCGTTTTCATTGGTCCCCACACACACATAAGGGCCACATTCCACTACAGAAAACTCTTCCCTATTAAATATTAATGTGCCAATATATATATTTTTTAGAAATCTTTTAACGTCATTAGGAACAAGAAGTAAAGGGATTTATGATGTGAACACTAATTTGTCTTTAACTAAGCAAATGGTTCTTGGTGAAGAAATTATGTTTAAGCTTACAAGTCTTCATGCAGAGAAATAATTAATAAGGAAAAGCTGTATTTTGATGACTGCATGTAACAACTAATAAAAGCTTGGGAAACAGTTTTCTGTACGGGAGTGTGACTTACACCAGTACTACCATGTGTCTATCTCTCTCCTCCTTAAAACAAGGGGTCAGAGGTGTCTTTTCACATGGGGAGGAGAGAGATAGACTCATGGGAGTGTGTAGACCACACTCCCGGACAGATTTATTTTCCAGGGTTTGCACCATTTTCGTCTATTTAGGTAATTGGGCTTCGTAGGTTAGGGCATAGACACATGTCTATTCATTCAGGTTCGGTCAATTACTAGTTCATAATTGAGCTCAAGATAATTAGAGTACTTGCTCTTTAAACGGACTAATTGCCTAATTGGGCTATCAATTGTCCTTAAATGATCGTTTATCAATCAATCATAACATCAATTTGATCCCCGATCAGGTGATCGTCAGGTGAAACTACCTTTCACTTAGAACACTTGATTATTAATCAATCAGTGCTTGAACTCAACGCATTTATTAATTGGTCGGACCAGTTTCAGGCTTTAACCGATTGGTTTAAGTCAGGTATAATAGTGTGGTTCAATTGACATCTCAGTCTGGATCACGAACCTGTACTTGTATGCTTCATGTACAGATCGATGATTACATTGGAGTATTAGGTGAGCAGGATAGGGGGTTTAATTTGTACATGGCATTTCCTTACCCATTAAGGGTCATAAGGAAATCCTAACCAATAAAATCAAAGATTAACCTTGTGCTTTGGTATTTGAATATATTATATCCTGAATCAAATCGAAACCAAGCCAAAAAATTGGAATCGAAGCAATAGATATCCTTCAGTTCAGAATGATTCCGGGTGATTCCAACTAAATCGAAATCAAAATCAGAATCCGAATCCTTGGAAATCAATTTCATTGCTATTTCTTCTTCTTGAACCATGCAGATAAGGATTTTAAAAAATGTGAACCTAACCTATGAAATTGGACCAACTAGATCCAAACTAAACTGAACTGAGGTTATTGGATCAGTTTTGGATTGGGTTATTGTAAAACTGGTTGAAACCGAACCATTGTTTGACTCTTTTTCTGGATCGCTCAAACAATTGGTGAACCGTAGGATTGGTCTACCTTAACAAGCAGTGATAGTGAAGAGCACAGGTGTGTCAGAGTCTTCAAGACTCAATGTAAAAGAAGTTTTGCAACTTCAGACTTCTATCAAGGTATGTGGATTATCCTACTACCTCGATTGCTCCTAGGACTTTTGGGATAAAGATCAAATTGCAATAAACGTAGGAAAAAAGGGAAAATAAAAAAAGATGATAGTGAGAATACAAAATCGAGATCCTTAATTGATTCCTGGTAAAAGTGCATCCAAAGAAGATCTAAGTATTATAGAAAATTACAGAAGAACATGATAAGGGGGTAAAAAGAGAGAATGATCACGAGGATCTGGGGGAAAAGAGATTTGCACTAAGGTAAATGTAAGTGCAAAAAGAAAAATAAAAGATAAGTAAGTTGCAGGTTTGTTTGTTGATCAAGAGATCCCTCTTTCTTCTAAAATTAGGACTTTTATACTTGTGAAGGAAAAACCCCCATTACGTGTTTCTCCAACTGCAGCTTTTCTGAATAGTTGTAGAACCGTTTGGGGTCACATTCTGATTAGACGGTTTCCACTTTGATAGTGCCTCGTAACCGTAGGCATTTCTCGGCTATTACCGTCTCAGTCTCCCAATGTTCTTACTTCGTATGAAGAACAACTTCGTTGACCGATTATTTAAAAGCCCTATCTTTATGATCAATCTTTATAACCTCTAGATGTGATTGATTTGCCTTATCGATTTGATTGTAATTTTAGGGTGTAAACAACCACATTAGATTGATTGAAAATCCCACCAAATATTACAAGCAGTATCGAAATCAAACTCGAACCAAAATCGAACCCAAACCTTCCCCTGTTTAACTCCAACATGGACATGCATGGATATACGGTTTTTTACTTGGTCTGGTGGTAGAAAAACTTGAACTGTATCTTAATATTATGACAATTAATGAGAAAAGTGTGTACACATTGGAATAAGTAAATATTTCTTCATTCCTGTTTTCACAGACCACTTTGACTTATGTACGGCTTCTCGTTTCCTCTCAATGGTCTAGTAGTTCTATTATACTCTCGTTGACCACAAAAAAAAAAAAAAAAAAACTATACTCTCTATCTCTCTGTCTCTATACCCACCACTTAAGTGTTGTGCGGCCAATTATTAAAATTAAATTGATTGATCTGAGGAAATTATAGAATGCCAAACGAAGGACCACCCATAGAAACCGCCAATTGGATATGATAAGAGAATAATATTACTAAGAAACCAAGTAATATACAGTCTTTTTAGTTTAGGCATATCCAGCTAGATTAAAATATCCGGGAATTGGTTAGAAATATAGAGTAAGTCTTTAATAAGTTCACAAGGCCATGGGAATGCGGTTGGAGATGGAAAGATATTCCACGCAGTCACCAATTTTCCCAGAAATAGTCAATTTGCAATTATTTTTTGTTTTGGTAAACGGGGAATTTATTGAAGAGAGGGGGGAGTACAACAAGCAGCTTCGGTATCACACAGATCCTGAAGCCACTGAATGGAATGTGGTCAATCTGTCAAGTACCCAAGAGACAGGGCCTTCCTAGTTAGGGCATCTGAAACATCATTCATATCCCTAGAAACAAAGGAAAAAACAACAGAATCAAAAGATGGTATCAATCTAATCACATTAGCAACTAGATTCTCCAAGAAAACAAATTACAACTAGGCAAAAGATACAGCGATGTAGTTCCTTGTTTGAGCATTTTTTAATTAGGTTATAAACCACGAAAGGATCCCCTTCTCCAAATTCTTCACCATACGAGCTGGCTGTGGGGCCCAAGAAAGCTGTGGAGCATTGGAATCCAAGAGGGTGACGCATGCTGATAAAAAATTGGATAAAATTGTTACTGTAAGATTTTCATAAGGTGGGTTGGCATAGCCCCATTTTATTTTATTAAAATCGGTTTAGTTGTGTTGATGGGAGCTGTCTTAATGGTATGAGTCCAGTTTCTGTGTGTAGTCCTAAAGTATTATTTTCTTAATGGGAAGGAAACCCTAGTTTCTGTGCAGGATTGGTCCCTACCCTCACCACTATAAATAGTTATCACTGGCCCATTAAGTGACTTTTTAGAGAAAACCTAAAGTCAAGTGGAAGAGGGGAGACCAGACCAACGTTCGTATGCGACAGGGATCGTAGAGCAAACTTTCTGCTTCAACCATGGATCCAAGTACGTCATTCACACTTCCATAATTTATGTGTATGCTTATTGATCTCCATGAATGTTTCGCATAATTGTTTTTCTTTCAATGGTATCAGAGCCGATCATGGGTGATCAATGAGTTACAATTTTATTTTTTGGTTGTATGTGAAAACATCCGATTGATCCAAGAAAAAATTATTATTATTATTATTATTTTTTGCAGCCATGGCCGAAACCATGGCCGTGTGAACAAATAAGTGGGGCCTTATGGTCTCTGGTTTTTGCAACCACAAATAAAAATAAAACCTGCTACAGCCATGGCCGTAGCTGTTATGTTATGTTTTTTTTTTTACAAACAAAAAAAAAAAAAAACAACTTTGTTTTTGGCATTGGACCTCGGCATAATGATCGCCGGAGGGAGAGGATCCTTCACCGATGCTATTAGTCATTGCCGTGCACTTGTCCGGCCATCTTAAGGGGCGGCAGTGGGTTTTTTTTTATTTTTTTGAAACCTAAATTTTTGTTTTTTGTTTTCCAAAATCTTGTTGCCGTTTGGGTTCTTTTGCCAGAATCCCACCAGGGTTGTGATCGTCAGAGGGAGGGGAGTCTTCGCCGGGATTTTTCCTGGTTGCCAGACTCTGTCGTGGCCACCGGCGGTGCTGGTTTTTTTTTTATTTCTTAAAACCCTAAAAAACAAGGTTGCGGTTCTTTTCGGTTTTGCGTTTTGGGAAGAAGACAAGGGAATATTCCCCTGTCTGATGCCCCTGCCTTATTTAAAAATAAAAATAAAATAAAAAGGAAAGTCAAAAGGTCAAAAGGGGTTATAAGGGTTATGCTATCATGTGCCTTTGGGTTGTGCTAACGTGCACCCGGGTCGGTTCGACCCAGTGACCCAGGTGTGTGACCCGGATTTTGATCCGACCCGGGTTAACTGACCCGTTGGCCGGTCGAAGTTTGATCGTTGACCAAAACTGAAAACTGAAAACAGAAACAGAAACGGAAACCAGAAACAAAAAACAGGAAACTGAAATAGAAATGAAAACCAGAAACAGAAATGAAGTTGTTTTTTTTATTTTATTTATAGTTTATTTCTCCTTTCATTTATAAACAGAAATAAACAATGAAGTTTTGGTTTCCATTCTGTTTCTATTTATACCTTGTGCTATTCTGATCTGTCACGATAAGAAACACATAGCTACTAACACTTAGAAAATTTTGATGTGTTTCCAATTTTCACATTGTGAGACTTTGTGATTGCCATTGTGTTGGTATATTATTTACTTGTTAGTTCTAGCATTGGCATGATATGAACACCTTGGATATATATTGTTTCATACCTTTGTGTTCGAAATTACAGTATAAATCTTTGATGGAAATTGTTTAAAATTAAAGGGGCATACAGTAGCAATTCAGGTCTGTAGGGTTCCGTAATTTTAATAATTATGCTTCCACTCAGTGGGCTGATTGTTGAGGTTGCGAAATCACTATTGACCATCCAGATGGATTGTAATCAAGGAAACCATATGACGAACGATGTGCTCTTGCCACCACAGGTGAGTTTTCATTTGGTCGGTTTCGCTTGACGGTGTAAGGGTGACGTTTTGGGTTTCATAGCTTTGGAGGTTCTTGTCTTGCCACCACAGGTGCCAGAATCTTTAGAGTGGTGTTGTTTCAAGCGTCTCGCTTTACATGTGAGAGATTCCACTGCATGTTGGGCGCTCTTGCCATCACAGGTGTGACCCTGATGACGCCGGATCTTTCCCCAGTTTATGTTTTCCTGCAGTTATTGAAAATAAAATTGGGATAAATCTGATTAATGAGCCCAAATTAATCAGTTTTGATTATAATCTTGGGATGTTGATATGCTTCCAGTTTTTGCATATTGTATGTTTTGGTAAATATTTGTAATTATGTTTGCCAGTTATGACTTCCCAATTATCTACCATCAAAGTTCTGAATGGTTCAAATTTTGAGGAATGAAAAGATTCTCTTATTACTACTCTTGGGATTATGCGACTTGATTTTGCCCTGAGATTTGATGAGCCCACCAAGCCTACAGCTGATAGTGACACTGCAGCAAAGGCTCTCTATGAAAAACGGGAGGAGTCAAATAGATTGTGCTTATTGAATATGCAGCACACCATGGACAAGATGATAAAGAAGAGTGTGCCTGCAACTGAAAAGGCTAAGGATTTTCTTGTAGCTGTCAGCAAGAAATTCACCAAACATGATAAGGCTGAAAAGGGTACTTACATGGAATGGTTTACAAACACCCAGTATGATGGTACAAGTGGTGTACGCAACCATATCCTGAAAATGACCAACTACGCCAACAAGTTGGGGGAGATGGAAGTGACCATATCAGGATCATTTCTTATATGGCAGATTATGAAGTCACTTCCATCATAGTTTGAAGGCCTCAAGAGTTCCTATGGTGCTAATCAGACGGAGTGGAGTCTTGAGGAGATGACTACCATATTGATGCAGGAAGAAGAAAGAAAGAAAAAGGAAAAAGGAAATTCAGCCCATTTTGTTTCCAATAATGGGGGTAAGAAGAAGAAATTCAAGAAAAATTGGAAAGGCAAGAAGTCAGGTAACCAGCAGGCAAAATCTGAGAAAACTTATTAGAGTTTGAAACCGAAGGATGAAGCTTATAAGGGAATGTGTTTTTTCTGTAAGAAGGATGGGCACAGGAAGACAGATTGTTTTGGATACAAGAAATGGCTTGAGAAGAAAGGTACAACTTTAGCTCTAGTGTGTCTTAAATCAAATTTAGTAGGTGTTTCCTCTGATTCGTGGTGGATTGATACTGGAGCAACTATTCACATCACTAATTGTTTGCAGGAATTAAGAAGCAGGAGGAAACCTAGTGAAGGAGAGATAGGTGGTCTATATGGGGAATGGAGAGAAGACCCAAGTTGAATACATAGGAGTAGTTAGATTACATTTTTCTACTGGTTTTGTTTTGGATTTGAACAATGAGGTTTATGTACCGTCATTTAGGCGGAAGTTGATTTCAGTTTCTAAACTTGATGATTGTGGTTACACTTTTAATATTGGTAGTGGGAAACTTTCTCTCTATTCTGGTTCTCTTTTAGATGGATCTGCCTTATTGTGTGATGGCCTTTATAAAGTTGATTTGGACACTACCTCTCCCAATCTTGTTAATTATGTTGTTGCAAATATGGCTTCTAGTTCTAAACATGGTAGGCTGGATGAGAATTCTTCTATGTTATGGCATAGACGTTTAGGACATATCTCCCAACAGAGGATAGAACGGTTGATTAAAGATGGTACTCTTCCTCAGTTGGATTTCTCAGATTTTGGAACTTGTGTTGATTGCATTAAGGGGAAACACACTAGAGCTAAAAAGAAGGGTGCAACCAGGAAAGGTGAGGTACTAGAATTGGTTCATACAGACATCTGTGGTCCATTAACTCCTGCTGCCATGGGTGGCTATAGATATTTTATTACCTTTATCAATGACTTTTTTCGTTTTGACTATATTTACCTTATTCAAGAAAAATCAAATTCCTTGGATGTTTTCAAAATTTTTAAGTTTGAGGTAGAACTTAAAAGGGAAAAGAAGATTAAGAGTATGAGGTCTGATTGTGGTGGAGAATACTATGACAGATATGATGAAACTGGCTGTAACCCTAGACCGTTTGCCAGATTCTTACAAGAATGTGGTATTGACGCTCAATACACTATGCCAGGATCCCCTGAGCAGAATGGGGTGGCTGAAAGGTGAAATCGTACCCTTATGGATATGGTCAGAAGCATGATAAGCAATTCATCTTTACCGGATTTCTTATGGGGTGATGCATTAAAAACAACAGTATATATTTTGAACAAAGTGCCTAGTAAGTCTGTTCCCAAAACTCCCTATGAGTTGTGGACTGGCAAGAAACCAAATTTGTCTCACCTGCATGTTTGGGGTTGTGCAGCAGAGGTTAGACCTTTTAACCCTCTGATAAGGAAACTTGATCCTAAAACCATCAGTGGTCATTTTATTGGTTATTCAGAAAGATCAGGGGGTTACAGATTTTACTGTCCTACACATTCTACCAGAGTTGTGGAATCTGATCGGGCAGTGTTCCTTGAAGATAATATGAAAATTCAAGCTGCTCAACCACGTAATTTGGTTTTTGAGGAGGAGCATGTTCTTGTGCCTGTGCCCTTGACACATCCGCTTACAGTGGTACAACCTCAGATTGTACAAGATAATGTTCCCACTCAAGAACCTATGGAGCCTGTAGTAGTTGAAGCTGCACCACTTGTAGTTGATGAGATTCAGGACCAGCGTGTAGTTGATGTTCCCTTGAAGAGATCTGAAAGAGCTCGCAAATCCGCTATATATGATGATTATGTTGTTTATTTGCAAGAGCATGGGTATGATGTTGGCATGGATTCTGATTCAATTACCTTTGACCAAGCTGTTAGAGGTCCAAATTCTTCAAAATGGATGGTTTCTATGCAGGAGGAATTGGATTCCATGTCAATCAATGGTGTTTGGGATTTGGTGAAATTGCCAGGAGAAAGTAAACTGATTGGTTGCAAATGGGTTTTCAAGACCAAGCGGGACTCCAAAGGCAAGATTGAACATTACAAGGCTAGACTTGTAGCAAAAGGATTTAGCCAGAGAGAGGGCATAGATTACAAGGAAACCTTTTCACCACTCTCAACCAAGGATTCTTTTAGAATCATTATGGCTTTAGTAGCGCATTTTGATTTGGAGCTTCATCAGATAGATGTCAAAATGGCTTTCTTTAACGAAAATCTGGAAGAAAATGTGTACATGATGCAACCTCCTGATTTTGAACAGACTAGGAGTGAGCGTCTTGTATGTAAGCTCAAGAAATCTATTTATGGTTTGAAACAGGCATCCAGACAGTGGTACCTCAAATTTGATAAAGTTGTTGCATCTTGTGGTTTCAAAAAAAATCTGGTGGACCAATGTATTTATCTGAAGATCAGTGGGACCAAGTACATTTTTCTTGTGCTTTATGTTGATGACATTCTTCTTGCCAGTAGTGATCACTACAAGAAATTGGGTCTATGACGGCATTTTTAAACGCTGCTATAGATCCATAAAACGCTGTCGTAAAATATGACGACGTTTATACTTTGTGCCGCAGAAACGTCGGCGAAGGTACTGCCGTTTTTGTACAACGGCATTTTTGGGAGTGATTGTGTAGGAGCCTCTACCACGGCGTTTTCTAACAAGCGTGTGGAAAATGCCCAACAACGACGTTTTTAAAAGTGCCGTGGTAGGCACTGAATTTCTAATTGTTGCGACGTTTATAATAAACGCCGGGACAAGTACACTAAAACGACGTTTATAAAAGCGCCGTTGTACAGAACAACTTTTTTAAATATTGAGGCATTTGTTAATAGACGCCGGTAAATGTGGCCTCGCTTTTTGTTTTTGTTGGCGTTTTCAAAACGCCGCTATATATGGTTTTTTTAAAATTTAAGAACACTTCGTATCTATTCCATTAACTGTTTCAAATGTAATAGATTCATTCTGCCACCTGTTTCATATATAATGCATTCATTCATATTAATCTTTTCGACCATTCGTTTCATATAGAAAACATAAATCCCACAAAATGATGGTTTTACTAATGCCAAGATAAATTGAACTATATAAAATATCCATTAAACATGAAATAAAAACAGTGTCTAAAGTACTAATAAGGTTCGACACTTCAAAAAGATGAGATCCCCTCCTACACAAAATCCATAGTTCCAAGGTTCTAATACTCGCAAAAAGACAAAAGATCCCCTCCTACACAAAATCCATAGTATCAAGGTTCCGATATCTGCAAAAAGACACAAAGAGACCCCCTTCTATACAAAATTCATAACCCAATTAGCTAAGAAAATAATATCAGTTCATGGATCTCTGAAGCCACCAAAGTTATACTCCCAGTGAGGAAACTAAGCTCAAAAGTGAAATTCCAAGACCTGAACACCATCTCCATCCTACATAAAACCATCAAATAGCAATATAAACTAATTAGTAAGACTGAAAGTGACAAGAGGTATGCACAAGTACCAATAACAAAGAACAAAAAATTATGGGGACAAATAAACAATCCAATCAACCATCCTTCACTGGCTTGTATAAATAAAACCTCTTAACAGATCTTTACACTCAATCCCACACTCAAAGCCTTGAATTGTGCAACTTTCCTAGATGTTCTTAACTAGCTAATTAATTACTACCTCCTGACTTGTCTATTTCAAACATAGCAATCACAGGCACCATAAATTACAATTGAATGACATATTTAATGACAACAATAAGATTAAAATAAAATATATGAAAGTAGGAACAGAAGCCAAAACAGGGTATGAGCTCAGAAGTCATAGGGATTTTCTTTTTTTCTTTCCATCCAACACACTTTTGCTTGCATATGGTAGGTCTAATAGAAGTTGCTTTTTTTGCAAGAAGTGGAAAATAAAGCTTGCTATGAGAAACACCTGAAGAAGATTTAGAAGGGTTGTTTCCATAGAAATTGCAATGATGAAGGAAGAAATGAGGTGCATGCAATGAGTTACCCATAGGCGTTGTGCCTTGAAGAACTTGAAACAATGATGTCGAAGCTCTTGCCAAATTTTAGAAATTGATGAACTCGCATCTATTCCGATTTAAGGAAACTAGAAAAAACCATACTTAATACTTAAAGTCTCTAAAACTAGAAATTTTCTACAAGTGCGGTGTTCAAATAGAGTTAGTGCTACACTCCCTAAATTTAAAAAGG
The DNA here is from genome assembly GCF_018873765.1 of Telopea speciosissima. Classification (NCBI taxonomy): domain Eukaryota; kingdom Viridiplantae; phylum Streptophyta; class Magnoliopsida; order Proteales; family Proteaceae; genus Telopea; species Telopea speciosissima. Next base: position 1,109,031 of record NC_057917.1, on the reverse strand, counting down.
TCCTTACAGCAATGACTATGTCCTCACTTATCCCTCTTGCCCCCCGGCATCTATGAAATATTTGATAGTAACCATGATGGAATAGTAGATATGAGGAGATACTGTGGGTTCTCATCCCTCGAAATTTAAAAGGAGATGATGCTTTTTGCCTTTGTTTCCAGGTGATGTCATATCCCTATCTTTCTCTACTCTTCTTGGATTGAAGATAGCAAACTAACCTAATCGAATGTCCCCCTCCCACCCCTCCTTCTCTTTTGGGCCTTTTTCTTTGGCTATTGAACTATAGTCGAATTTCATTGTAAAATATGCATGGCCTAGGAAGGTGGTTTTTGCAAACCAACTTTGCTACTTATTCCACTCATATAACAATAATTTAATTTATAGATTGAATTCTTTAGAGAATCAAAAACTAATACCCTGTTTTTATGTGATTATAGTTGTATGATACAGACAAATCCAGGTGCATCACCAAGGATGAAGTGGCATCATATCCCCGCTTAGAGTAATATACTTGTCCTCTAACTTAATTAAAATCTATATCTTGTTCGTTCTCCATTGATCTTGACTGCCCAAATCGACAAATCTATCTTGTTACACACGATTTTGCCTCGGGAATTGGATTACCATCACTATACCTTGAAGGAATCAGTCGAAATGTATACATTTTAGGGATTTGTTGAGCAAAATTGATTTTTAGGTATGAATTTTAGGGATTTTACTGTATTCCGGTTCTATCTCTCTCTCAGTCGTCTCTGTTTTAGGTATGGATTTTAGGAAATCAAACCATTGATGCATCAATCAAGACCCATAAAATGATCAAAGTAAACTACATAAACTTCTCCAAGAGGAATATTAAACTGATTCAACCAAGTCACCCAAACCCATCTCTGTTTTATATTCTTCATGAGCTTTAGCCTTTAAATATCAGCAACTTCTAGATCAGTTCTGATTGCTGTCAAGTTTATACCTGCACAAAACCATCTAGCTCATATTTTGATTTCTATCTTTTTATTGTTTATATATTTATGTATTAGGACATTTCTTTGTTTTGTTTTATTTTATTATAGGGTAATTCAGGCCATAGATTCACAGGCTTTCATCTCAAAGATTTTGAGAGCTTTTACAAACCTTAGTTCACTCCATTGAATGGCAAGTAATAAATCAATTGAATGGCAAGCAATAAATCATAGTACCAATACAAATAATAAAAATAAAAAGAGTGACATCATAGCTATGCCTGCATCCATAGATGAGGATGTTAAGCTCATAGCATCTAAAAGTTGAAGTAGATTAAATCAAAATAATAACCTACTCTGGAGATTCAAAACTGAGAAGAATCTATAAACCATGAGAGGGTACTAGGTAACTTGAGAATGATGTAAATTGATGAAACTAAGCTATTTGAAAGTAACCAAAAAGATCTAGAGTCGATGGAGTCTTGGAAATCTACAATGGAGATACAGATTCGATGAAGCCATACATTTGCCCGCTTCCAGTCCTAACTTTACGAGGATGCGACTCCTATAACTTCTTAAGATAATATACCTACCTATAATTGTGTAAAATTGAAACATTAGATGAAGTAGAAAAATAAATGTTGCTACTTGGATGTAGAATCCGCATGACATGAACCACACCACATATGGGTCTTGGGACCAAGAAGAGCCCTTTCTCCATCTTTTGAGAGAGAAAGACCTGAATAGAAAATACCAAAAACTAATTGGCAAATGTTTATGTCAATGGGTAAATAGACATTCATATGAACAAATATTCTATAGACGGGTCTTCTTACTACTAGTCTTTACTGAGAAACTTAATAACAACATGGATTTTGCTTTTTTGTTCATTAATTTTTAATTCATTAGATTTGATCTCTTATTGATATTCAGGAATTGAGGGGCGATGAATTCAAATATTATAGAAACACATCGGGAAAGAAAAGAAAATTACGGTCTCTTGGTAGAGATCCTGTAACATGTAAAAATCAAGATTACAATCCTTGAATATAGATACCGGACGCTATTTCGAACAAACCAAACATAGCAATTCCAATTGTGGCACATGAATAGTTCTTGAACAACATAGCTTAAGCCGGTGCCGGGGTTTGGGGTTTGTTTTCACATGCATATGTTGTTCAAAGTTGGGGTTTGTTAAAGAGTAGGAAGAAGATTAAAGAGTAGGAAGAAGACTGTCAAAAGAACCCAAATCAAACTCAAAACTAATCCATTCAACAGTTCAAATGAAACCCAAATCTTGAAAAAGTCGAAAGCATACCGTACGAGATAGACGGACAAAAATTAAGCCAACTCGATGCAATGGCCTCAATTATCAATTGTTCAAATGAATGGGTGAGCAAAATCAATATATATAGTACTTCGATAAAAATTAAAATAAAAAACCAACAAAATTTTATAATTTTATTACTTACATAAGTGAGTTGAACTTTCCGAACTACTTCTACCCGAAGTATTTGGAATAGATCAGCTACAACACGTTTCAAATCAAAGCAATTTCTTCCTTCATGCTTGCAAATTCTCTTTGTCTTTCTTCTTTCTCCCGTCTCTCCTCAATATTTCTTTGTGTAAGGCCAAGAGTACTCGGCTTTACGCCTAGGCCTGCACCGTGCACTCGGCCTGGAGGATCAACGCCAAATGCTTCCACAAAAGATCGTTTTGGACAACACTCGTCTCTCTCATTTTTGGGGTAGTTCTTCCAATTTCTCTTCAAACTTATCCTATAAACCAATGTATAACAGTTAACAACGGACATTCCAATAGATACCCAAGAATATGCATAAATTTTATAAACATTATTAACCTTGACAAATACTTACTATGATATCTCGTCGCTTTGATTTATGTAACTGCCATCTCTCCTTTGGTGGGTTTGCATTTTGGGTGAAAGAGTGAGAGAGTGAAGACATCATGAATATATTGGTGATCCATTATAATTGTCATACAATATAATACAATATATTGCTTCAGATTGTCGTAAGCATTCTCAAATTTAGTGGTTTTAAAACTTGGGCTAAAGCTTTTGACTAGTGAATAAGGACTAGATCATAGTAGATGGAGCTGTTCTTATTTATGTAGTCTCAATGTAAACCTAATAAACCTGCAATAAATTCTAGTCATTCTCAGGTTACTTATGCTACAATAAACTCTATTTATTTATTTCCCCTTCCTGTTTTGTTGGTGAGAGTAGATACTCTTCTCAATACTGTGTAATCTTTTCTTTTGTTTTATAATATTTCTCTTCTCATTTTAAAAAAAAAAACTTTGAATAGGAAACAATGTGACATCGTTTTGTCTCTTGCCCATTCTCAAAGAGACTCTAGGTAGCAAGACCTCTACGTCTTATAACTGAGCACCTAAGAGACTCGTCCCTCCTGAACCTTTTATCCAATTTGCTTTTCTCCAACCAGACCACCATTGAGGATTAAAAATTCTTCTTATCAATCTTTTCCATTACATGCTATTTCATATGATGGCTAAAAACCAATGCAATGACCCCACTCACCTTATGCATAACATCCGAGAGATGGATATCTAACCTCGGGCTGCAATCTCATAACCCTACCCCATTACCATGCCTAATAAAACCCAATAAACCATCCCGAAGGAGATGGATATCTAGCCTCAGTTGCAATCTCATAACATCCAAAGATGGATATCTGACCTGTTTCTACAATTTGAAATAGGTCAGATTTTAATAAGATATTTATCATGAGATGTGATCTTCAGCCCGTAAGGACTTGATTGGATGATATAGGTCCGGTATGACAGGAGATACAAATGATTGGGATTAGGGAAGACAAAGAAATTACTGAGAAAAGAAGCAATGAATGGCGGTAAGAGCAGGGCCTATTTTTTCATTTTTTTAGATCAAGGTGCTCTCCATTACGAAAGCGGACATCCAATAAGCTGTCCTTTTCATTTTTGTTTCTTTTTCTTTTCCTTCATGTTCCTCTAATTGAGAGGAGACTCAAGAACTAGTCCGATAGGGAGAGGCTTTGCAATAAATATGAAAGATCCCACACATTGATAAGCTATTGTGCCAACAAACTAATTCAAAACACCCAAATATCCTAGTGGGAAGCATCAATTTCAACATTTTTCAAAAAAATACAAATGCGGTCAAACTGTCTACCCAAAAACTGATACACTTAAATGATTTATAACTTAAAAAAACATCTTATCCGTAAGCTTTGGCATAGATCGTAGGAAAAGGGATGGTGGGCGGAAGCAAATCAATTGTATAGAATTTTGATGTAGGAAATATGTAAGGTCAAGGAGGTTCTACTCCTCTAAAAGGGATGGTTCCGGAGGAGCACAATTTAATCATTTCATCTAGCAATCGAATCCTTCTTCATTGTTTCGATCACCTCAAAGAAACCCATTCATCTGCTCTTCTTCCTACCAGGAGCTTCAAATCAAGAATACCATGAAGAGCCCCACCATGGACTGTTACAAAATAAGACCTTCCATGGACTAATGCAACTACTTGAACTTCAAGGCGGTACAAGTAATTCCTCTTCTTCTGCTAGTGCATCTGCCAATCTCTTCAATCTCAGCTTTTTTCCAATAGCAGCATCAATAATAGCAACAATGTCAACAATAACAACATCAATTGTCCTCTTCTCGGGTTACTAATTCTGAACAGTTCAATGGAAATGCTTGGTGGAGAAGGAAATTCCCTCTTTTCTTCTAACCTAATGGGTGATCACATTGGGTCAAGTGTCTCTTCTCTTTACAACAATTCAAGTACAAAATGAAGTTGTTATTCCTCAAATGTCCGCAACAGCTTTGCTTCAAAAAGCTGCTCAAATGGGTTCAAGAGCAAGCGTGGAAGTGTTTCTTTGCTTAGAGGTTTTGGCAGTTCTTCATTAAGTGGTCCTAAATCTGATAGGTCTCACTTGACTGCTAATTTTAGGGCTAATTTTGGAGGTGGTGGGGGTGAAACATTGTCAAAGATGGAAAATGAAAATCATCTCCAAGATCTAATGAATTCCCTAGCAAATGGTGGCTCCTCCATTTTTGGAGATGCTTCAGGAGGAATCCCTACCTTTGGAGTGAATTGTAATAGTGGTGGACATGAACAAGAGACCAATTTTGGAAACATGGAAGAACCCAAGTTGCATCAAAATCTTACAATGAGTCTTGGAGGATCTGATAGGTTAACAAGAGACTTCTTAGGTGTTGGAGGGATGGTATGGAGCATGGGAGGTGGGTTATCACAAAGAGAACAACATGGTATTGATATCGCTCCCTGGATCCGTAAATGAAGTCGGGTTCTGGTTGATCCTTTGAGGCGGCGCTAATCATCTTCAGAAAGATGATCTTGGCGATAGAAAGAAAAATAAAATTTAGGTAAGTGACTCAAAAACCTTGTCAATTTGCTTTGGGGAAGGGGAGAAACGTGACGTTTTTGCTTAATAGTACTCTCAAAGTACATGTGCTTATAAGTTCTTCCCTTTAAACCTCTTTGTGAGTAGTTGTTTTGATTATAGATGGTGATGAACCGAGAATAGTTGCTTTTATTTTCTTCTCTATCCTTTTTGTTCTCTTTTCCTGGTAAACCTAGAAAGGAGAGTAACTCAACAGAAATAGACATTTCCTTCATGTTGAGTTCATCTCAAGTATATAATGCGGATGCGGTTAGCTTCATTAATTTGGCTTGATCATACACATTGGTTGGGCAATTCAAGCACTCTTAATCTCTTATTGTGGAATTTCATAATGTGGGTGGGTATTAATCTCTAGTCGTACGCCATTGTTTGTATACAAGGGATGCCATTCTTTGTTTTCTATATCTTCTTCGACACTCCCATTACAGACACAGAGATAGAGAGATAGAGAGATAGAGAGAGATATTCCTTCATGCACCTTCAAAGGTGGAAAAGAAAAAAAAAACAGAAATCTTGGGTGGTTTCTTCAATTTCCTCTTTAAAAAAGAAAGTGTCCTACCTGTTACCTAATAGTAAAGAATATACAAATGGTGAATTTGAATTCTATGGGATTGGGTTGGGTTGACATTCTCTGAAGACACAGAAGACACAAAACCACACTTCTCCTATTGTCTTTCTACGTTGACTCCTATTCACTAGAATGGCATCTCTCCACTCCACTCTTCTCCTCTCCCCTCCTCCACCTTTAACCATCCTTGTATGTTTTATAAGTTTTACCCATCTCTTTAACTGCTCTATTTTATATTGATTGCTTGCTGAAATGTCAACATCTTCTCTTGGGGTCTCCATCTTTCTCCTCCTCTCCTTTTTCGTGAATTGACTCAATCATTGACAGAGAAGTTAGTGGAGGTCGATCTGACTCTATCCATGTTCCATACGACCATACCCAGTAGTATTAGTACTGTAGTATGATATATCAACACCCCATAGGCCATAAACCTCATGCCCTCAAAGCGATGCTGACGATGATCCCCATTAGAATTTCAGAAATCAAACCGATCTTCTTTGGTGCTTAAACGAAGCAAAAGAATTGAATGAACGAAGATGAAAGAGAGAAGTAGAAAATACTCTCCCCCCTTAAAGATCAAAACCACATTACATGTATAAACATAAGCAAATCCAAAGACAAACACAGAATGAATCGAAGCAGAAACACAGAGAGCAAGAGAGAAAGGAGAGTTTAGGATTAAAAAAAAATAATTTAAAACAACAGAATTAACAACAGAAACCCTAAACAAAAGAATTTGGACAAAAAACTTGAAATACTAACAATAGATCAAATACAATACAAGAACTCACACTTTCTGACAAATCAAAACATGTAAGAAAAAAACAGAGAAGAAGGGTTCAATGGGATCGAACCTTGTGGGACTTGCGAGAATTAGTGTCGCTGATTCACCATTGCTCTGTCTTTTGCAAGGGATTTTAGAGAAGTTTGACGGTAGAAAGGGGAAAAAGACTTGAGAGAACTTTGAGAGAGAGATGGAAAGAGCGGGCAAAACGAAAATGTTTTTGAGATGGAGATGGAAAACGGGGAAGTGAAACGATTTTGGGGTTTTCTTGAGCTGAAAAGTATTACTTTATACGGCGTTTATAAATAAACGCCGTTGTATTGTGAAATACAAAGGCATTTTCTTTGAAAACCGCCGTTAAAAAAAAAAAAAAAAACCATTATTACATAGTAAACTACAGTGGCGCTTGTTAAAACACGCCGTGGAAACTGCTTTATTTAATGGCGATTGTGATCAAACGCCGTTATATATTTATATATGATGGCATTTAAACCCATGCGCTGTTATACCTTTATATATGACGGCATTTTTAATAAAATGTCGGTATATCTTCATATATGACGACGTTTGTAAAATATGCCGCAATAACTCAACCCAAAGTGCTGTCATTGCACCAATTTCTTGTAGTGGATGTTGGTCTTTTGCATGAGACAAAATAGTTGTTATCTAGTCACTTTGATATGAAGGATCTTGGTGAAGCCTCTTATGTCTTGGGTATTGAGAATCACCGTAACAGGTCTTGTGGCGTCCTTGGTTTGTCTCAGAAAGGCTACATTGAGATGATACTGAAAAGATTTAACATGCTAGCTTGTTCACCCAGTAAAGCACCTGTTGTGAAGGGGGATAAACTTGTTAAGTCTCAGTGTCCACAGACTGAATTGGAACGTAATTAGATGAAGAATGTTCCTTATGCATCTGCTATTGGTGGTTTGATGTATGCTCAAGTTTGTACACGGCCTGACATTGCCTATATCATTAGTGTACTTGGTAGATACTTGAGCAATCCTGGTGAAGCGCATTGGGTAGCTGCCAAGAAAGTCATGAGATATCTAAAAGGTACCAAAGATTTCATGCTTACTTACAAAAGATCTGATTCTCTTGATGTGGTTGGCTACACTGATGTAGATTTTGCAGGATGTCCAGAGGACCTCAAGTCTACATCTGGGTATGTTTTCCTCATGGTTGGTGGGGCTATATCTTGGAAGAGTGTCAAACAGACACTTACTGCATCCTCTACTATGCAGGCAGAGTATGTGGCGTGTTATGAGGCCAATGTTCATGCATTATAGTTGAGGAATTTCCTTTCAGGGCTACATATTGTTGATTTTATATCTAAGCCACTGAGAATGTTCTGTGATAACTCAGTTGCGGTTCGGTTTGCTCATAACTGCAGAAGCACTTCTGGTTCCAAACACATTGACATTAAGTCTTTTCTCATCAGAGAGAAAATTCGGGAGTCACAGATCACAGTGGAGCACACCACTACAGATATTATGATTGTTGATCCTCTCACTAAGGGTTTGACTCCAAAAGTTTTCCAGGACCATGTTACTAAAATGGGATTAGTTTGCTCTTTTGATGCACTTTATTAGTGGGAGTTTTACTTATGTATTCAGTTACTTTTGATTTTTAGTTATCCCATCTTATTATCATTATTCTTGAGAATACATGCATTGTTTTATGGCCATTTGTTTATGCGTATACACTTGAATAATTGCCTCCTACAGAAAAAATTGAGGCTATATATGGTGTATTTACCTCATTCGGTATTCGAGGTTCCAGTCAATACACGCACATCCAGTTACTAGCAAAAGTCTCACTTGGATTGAGAAATTGTGCTAGTGTCTTGGGACATCCGGATCCAGTCCCAATGAGCTTCCTTGGGCGAAGCCTAATCATTTTTTGAGTGACGCTTGCGGTTGATGAGACCTCCAATTTTTGTCTCATGTGGGTCATTCGGTTTCCGAGCCCAATTTGGAAAATTGGCATGCTGATCACAGTCTTATGCATTTTCCATACCACACTCTCATATTGTACAACCCAAGTCGGTGATGTCACGCCCCCATCCCAGACAAGGGATAAAATACATTATAAGGGGTGACTAGGACGACGCGTGTCATCCTACTAAGCTGCCAGGATCACTGACACAGTGTCCCAACGTACAGTCATAACCAATATTAAACAATTTAATATTAGAGTGCGGAAAGGGAATATTACATTGCAAAAGATCAATAGTTTTACGAAAGCGTATAAAATCAAATAGTTACAAGATGTTCAAAGACTAGATGATAAATATTGTAATTAATCCATTTTCCATTACCATCTAATAACTATCAACAGGGGTATAACAGTAAATGTTTATTCATGGGCTTTAAGCCCTAAAATAATCAGAAAATGGACCAAGTCCCAAGTATCCTCATGCCGTAGGCGCAATCGTCACAAGGACACCCGTTGCCATGTTTCTCTAACACAGCTTCTTGCTCCTCCATACCTGCATCATAATCTAAAAAAATGTGTACACGAGGGGGTTAGCTCCACTGAGCCAGTGAGGGGATGGGGATACATAAATCCACAATTCATATAGTCCAATGATGCATGCGCATGTTAAATAAATTTTTCACCTAACATCACAACTAAGTCAGAGGTATATGCTACTGTGACAACTCGGAAAACATTGTGGGTCACTTAACTTATCGCCACAATGAACCTCAATTGTCACCAGGGGGCCTACGCCGGTCGAAGCCACCAAAACCACCCAGGGGTAGACCCCGATAACCAATACTACCATGACTGGCCTCTCCCACCTCCACAGAATTCGGTGTACTGATTACCCAACACCTAAACCCCTGTTGGTAAGGGTCGTAGCATAAGGGTGCGGGTCCTGGCCACAGATATACTACATGCAATTCCTATCGTCCCGAGAGGTACTCCGGGCGCATCAACTTTTCATTTGGTTTAGTGGCCGGTTACCAGCACGATACAGTGCATACAGTTCAATATGGCATTCAATCAAAATATTATATATAGTCTGGGGTTCCAGCATCGGCATTCACCGACACCGTAACCCAATAAGGAAAAAGAAAGCAACCACAACATCATCATATCATCATCATTATAAATATGCAAAATGCACAAGCATGCTTAATAATTATTCTACTAGCATGATACATGTATATTTAATGATAGCAAGCCCAAACAAGACCAAACCCACTCACTCTAGGTGTTATATCCCGAAGTTATGAGATGTCGCCGCGATTAAGTAGCACGTTGCAAAAAGGGAGATTAAACCTAGTGAAAGAGTGAGAATAGAGTTAATTGTATCAAAGGGGAGGGTTTCCAAAAGGTCCCCCCATAAATTACCTAAGTTGTAGATTTTAAAGGTAAGGTGGTTTTATGGGTGATTTCATGCCCAAACCTAAAACCACATGTAAAACCAACCTTAACAGGGGCTTAGGAAGGGTTTTGCTAGGTGCTGTTTTACGTGTGGTTCTCTCAGATATGAAACCGCAGGTAAAACTGACTTTAACAGAGAGCTTCTTAAGAGCATGGTCTCAGGGTGGTTGCAGGGGCGGTTTCTCGTAGGTCTTGAAACCGCAGGTAAAATCGCAGATCTCCAAATCTCAAAATTAAAGGGTTATTCACCAAGACTTCCATTCCCAAGTGGATTGAAGGAAAGGGAACACCAAGGGAGCTTCCTCCTTGGCCCATTAAGATCCTAAGACCTCATTAGGTCTATGTATTCCAAGGATTCAAGAGGGGAAAAGCAAGAGAACTTCATTTAGAGCATAATAGGATAGAAACCCTATGTCTATCGATTGGGATGGGATTGGGAGCTTTGAGGTTAGCCAATGGAGTCAAATAGCTCCACCATGATCATGACCATGAGTTTACATCGATCCTTGGGTCTCAAAATAAGCCCTAGAGCGATTCTCTCCCATCTCCCAACCCCAAAATCCAAAATAAAGAAGGAAGAAAGCCTTAAAGGCTTACCTTCCTCAAGGAAGTGGTACCCACGTTGAGGCTCCAAGAAGCAAGATCCTCAAGCTCCCTATCAAGCTCCTCCACACCTCTTCTCCCTTCTCTTCTTCCTCCATGTTTTAGGCTTGGTGGAGAAATAATGAGAAATAAAAGCTCTATAGTCTATTTAAGGTAAGTGATGCTTTAGGGTCCATTTGGTTGGATACTAATAGAATAAAACCCATTTGTGATCCAACAAGTTAAATGGGTCAAGTAGGTTGAATGGCTCAATCTAAGTTAAATGGGTCATTAAGCCAAATGGGTACTTTAAGTTAAATGGATCACCCAAGTTAAATGGGTACTTTAAGTTAAATGGGTCACCCAAGTTAAATGGATACTTTAAGTTAAATGGATCACCCATTAGTTCTAAATAGGAAAGAAGTCTATCAAAGGGGTCTATTAAAGGGTGGGGTCCACATAATAATGGAACATAAGTCCCTCACATGTTTCTCGAGGTAAGTGGGACCTACAAATAAAATATTCTCAACTCAACTAAAATAGTTTGGGCGGTCCAAATCTCGACCCGCACTTCAAGGACACCAAAGAAAAAGATAAATAAATAAGTCAAGGGCTAGAACTTACTTCTCCATTGCCATGGTGCGTCACCCATGACCCCGAATAGTTTCCTCCACAGGTAAACCCATATCATGGTCAATAATTTTGTACCTAGGTTTGACCATCATCAAGAACAGGTCACCAGCATACAAGGTAGCGGTATCTACACGTCATGAGGGAGAAATAATAATTAATTATGATCCGGGGTGCGGGTATAACAAGTGAGGCCATAAGCACTTTGACATGCTAGGTCCCATGTCTCTTTAGATGTGATGATCTGCACTGTTGGGTGTTTGTAGTTTCATTCGGACCAAGGCATCAGGTTTAAGGTATACTCCATTCAACACTGTCTTTTGTGGCCACAATCAATTTGTCTAAATCGGAGAGTCAATTTTAAAATGGTTTTCAAAATAAAACTTGTGACATATGCGGCCCAAGTGGAAGATTGTAAGATTTTCATAAGGTGGGCTGGTATAGTCCCACATTATTTTATTAAAATCGGTTTAGTTGTGTTGATGGGAGCTACCTTAATGGTATGAGTCCAGTTTCTATGTGTGGACCTAAAGTATTGTTTCCTTAATGGGAAGGAAACCCTAGTTTCTATGCAGTGTTGGTCCTTACTCTCACCACTATAAATAGTTGTCACTGGCCCATTAACTTCTTAGAGAAAACCTAAAGTCAAGTGGAAGAGGGGAGACCAGACCAACGTTCGTGTGCGATAGGGATCGTAAAGCAAGTTTTCTGCTTCAACCATGGATCTAGGTATGCCATTCACACTTCCATAACTTATGTGAATGCTCATTGATCTCCATGAATGTTCGGCATGATTGTTTTTCCTTCAGTTACATCTGCCACTGCTGCTGCTTCCTCTTCTTTCTTAACTCAAAATATCATTCACCAAAAGCAAAGGTCCATAAGTCAAGTTAGACTCATGTAGCCAAACAAGCTTCATCTGAGACTCAGGTTCAGCTCACTCATGTAGCCACACACATACACCCCCAGGTATTTTAAAAAAAATAGCCTTTCATTAACAAGACACAAACAAACACACAAACACCAAGGGTTTTTAAAAAAAATAAACAAAGTGCTTTCATTGATAATCCACAAAGAAAAGATCGCATACACTCGAGCAGAAACGAAGGTGGGTTTCTCTTGGTGACCAGAGAGAAAAACGAAGGAAGGTTCCGTGGAAGGGAAGAGCTTGGACCAGAGATTCTTCAGACTCGCGCTCACGACGAAGACTTTGGATCTTCACAATGCTCTATCACCGGCGGAGATTCTTCAGAGTGGTCGAAGATCAGAGTGCTCACGCCGAAGACTTTAGATCTTCACAGTGGTCCATCACCGGCAGAGCTTCAAAGTGGTCGGAGACTAAAGAGAAACGAAGAAGGTTTCGTAAAAGGAGAGAGAAATGAGAGGGGAATGGGAAAATAAAAAAAATGAAAAAGCAAAATGAAAAAACTGTAAAAACAAAAGTGAAAAAAGAGAAATCAAATTTTTACCTACTTGTTTTATGACCGTTGGATTATGTCAGTACACGTGTCAAGCATCTAAGCTGGTACAGCAGCAAAATGGAGCGTGTCAGTACAGCAGCAAATAAAAATCCAGCCCAAACAGGGCCGGGCCGTCAGGGCAGGTCAGGATTGGGAATTTCTGGCCCTAAGTCAGGGTCGGGTTGGGCCAGGGTTGAGGCCTTAGGTTCAGTCCGGCCCGTACAGCCCAGCCCGACACCTTGTCTTCTTATTCTTGATTTTTCTTATTCTTATTCTTCTTTCTTCTTCTACTTCCTCAAGAGCTACCTCAATTCGGGATTTCAGAACCCTTTTTTCTCTTCCCTGCCTAGCCAGCACATGCGTCTCCCTTCCCCCCCATGGTCAGGGCCAATCATGGTCAGCCCGGCCTAACCCTGAGGGCGGGTCAAGGTTGGATTTTTCTGGCACTGAGTCAAGGTCGGGCCGGGCCTGGGCCTAGTTAAGGGGACTTAGGGTTAGGTTGGGGTTTAAAAAGGCCCAACCTAACCCATCCCTGTTGCAACCCTAGGTAATTCTTTCTCCCTGGAAATTATGTGTTAGTATTGAATTAGAAGCCACACCACCAGGGTTTAGTAATTGTTCTTGATCGATACCGATCTGGATCTGTCTATATCGATCTCGACAAATACAAATTTTCTATAACACGTCTTTGCCCTCAGTCTCATGATTTCACACTTATATTGTCTCTAGTCTATAAATACAAATTTTTTTCATTTTTTATTTATTTAAGGAGATGGTTTGGTAGCCTACACTCATTTACATTAATTTTTAAGTCATTATTTCTTTCTTTTTAAAAGAATTTATATAATAATTTATTTGAAGAAGCATAATAGAAATCACCCCATGAAATTGAAATAGAAATCATATAAAATCAAGTGTAAATTGGCCAGACAACAATTTGCAGTAATTACCTTCGATTTGATAGTACTTTTATTCTCCATTGCTATGAATTGAGTAGGTGAGGACTGAGGAGTGCCTTGAGAAGAAAGAAGGTTTGAACTTTCTAACTCCATTATTTATAGGATTATTCTAAGCATGACATCATCAAATGATACAAGTCTTGGATAAGAGAAAATATAGAATTAATCCGATAGGTATCCATCCCAATTTTTCTTTGAAGCAAACTTACAACTTGCGACTTTGCCAGTTACTTTCTTATGACCTTCTCCTGTCGCTTTTTTTTCTATATTTATATTTTGGACAGGTCTCACATAATTATTGGAAGGACAAAAATAATGGATTCAACGTAAATGTTGAAAAAGTGTTCTTACATTCTTGAAAACATCTCAATCACAAATCATTGGTCAAACTATAAAATCAAGTTTGAAAAACTATTTCTACAAATAAAAATGCTTGACTCAATGTTTTAGAGTTTTACCTCAATTTACATGCCAAAAGATTCCAAGATGGTATCTAATGGACTTGTCTTGATTTGTATGCCCAAAATATGTATAAGCCGCTATTTTAGGGTTTCACCTTGATTTACATACTTAAAAAATAAATGAGTCAGTGTTTTAGGGTTTTGTCTCGATTTACGTACTAAAAGATACTAGAAAATAGAGGTGTCAACCGATCGGGCTCGGTCGATCTTGGTTGGGCCTAGCCAGGCCTCACCAATTTTATAGGCTGCACCGTCGCTAATCGTATAGGTATTCGGGCTTGCATTGGTCGGGCATGGTACGGTTTTATTTTGGTCGGTCGGTGTTCGGTCTTTAATCGTGGCAGCCTTATTCGAGCTAAATGGGTGTAAATCAAGTCCAAAACGGGCTAATGAGCCGTTTAACTCTAAATGGTCTCTAAACGGTGTGGGTTTACTAATTGACATGCAACCAGAATTTTAAGTTCAAACCATCACACCGTTGGGTAGTCACGATACACCTCAACTCAAAGTCAAATAAAACTTATCCCAACAAAAATAGTAGCGCAACACCAAATAGAAGCACATCTAAAAAAATAGCAGCACAACACCGAATAGAAGGCACATCTAACAATGTAAGAGGGGAAAAAATTACAGCATAACACCAAATAGTAGCACATCTAACAAAGTAAGATCTAAAAACTAAAAATTAAGCCTCATTCCACCTATGTTAGTGTATCTAACCAATAAATGTCAAAGACCAACAAAGAAACAAACAAAAACAGGAAATTTGGAGGGAAGGGGAGGGGAAGTTTATAAGTTAAAGGGTCGGGCTGTAATCGGTCGGTCTAGGTCTGGCCTAGAATCGATCGGTCCGATCGGGAGCCTGACGGGCTAGAACCCCACACCGGGACCACCAGATTACTAAACATGTCGGGCTTAAGCCAGACATGTTTAGTAATCGGGGTGGGGCGGGCTAGGCTTTTAACCAGGCGGGCTTTATCGGGGCTGTCGGGCCGGGCTTGGAATTGACACCCCTATTGGGGAAGGTATCCAATGGCCTTATCTTGGTTTACGTGCCTAAAAATGACTGAGTCGATGTTTTAGGATTTCACCTCGATTTACGAGCCAAAAGATACCCGGGGTGGTATCCAATGGCCTTGTCTCGATTTACATGCCTAAAAATGCCTGAGTCGGTGTTTAGGATTTCGCCTCGATTTGTGCCAAAAGATACTCGAGGAGGTATCCAATGGCCTTGTCTCGATTTACGTGCCTAAAAATACCTGAGTTGGTGTTTTAGGGTTTCATCTTGACTTGCACACTAAAAGATACCCGGGGTGATATCTGATGACATTGTCTCGATTTGCATGCCATAAGATACCCAGCGTGGTACCGATGGCCTTGTCTCGATTTGCACGCCTAAAAATGAATGAGTTGGTGTTTTAGGGTTTCGCCTCGATTTGCATGCCAAAAGATACCTAGGGGTATCCGATGGCCTTGTCTAGATTTACGTGCTAAAAAATGCTGAATCAATGTTTTAGGGTTTCATTTCGATTTGTGTGCCTAAAATGCCTAAGTCGGTATTTTAGGGGTTTAACTCGATTTACATGCCAAAAGATACTCGTGTGTAGGTGCAGCAGACGAAGGGTTTAGCGTGCACCCAGGGGGAAAGAAAGAAAATGGGAAAATGGGAGTCGCAACCTAAATTTAGGGCCTAGGACCCATGAGTGGTGTCCCTCCTTCGCAGAAGGGGCACCAAATTAACTCCAATGACTCAATGGATGGTCTGCCCCAGATCTCTGGGTAAGTGTCAAGCACCCAGCAACCGTCCGACCGACGATCGATTTTCCTAGACCAAACTCTGTTGTGTACTGTTGTGTTATACATATTATGCACTTAATTAAACTAATTTTTTTGAAGATTTTTGATTATTTGATTGAAATTTATGAACCTAATTAAGCTAATTAAGATTAATGTTTTAATCCTAATTACTATCATTAGGCTAGATGATTATGTACATTTTGCATCCTAGTTAATTTAATTAATGGATTTTACCTAAATTAGAAAACCTAACTCTATGGTCGAAAACATGGTTGACTGCAAAAAAGAAAACCACGTTTAATTATATCATGGAGAAGGACAATCCGATAAGCAAAACAGTTCATAGGCCAAAATAGTCAAAATTACGAAAATGCCACTAAAGGGCCAAAATATGTACAAAGGCATGAAATCATATTTAAATGCTGTAAATAAGCAAAACATGATCAAATAACATTAACATCATGCATTTGGTTCATCAAGAGCACATGAAATGCTAAGGAAAGATGAGGTGGTAAAAATTATCAATATGCCCCTGTTATGGCAGACATATAGAAAATGCATGATAATTCATGAAAATGCTGAGTTATGCTTAAAACATGTTTATTAATGTTAAAACATGCAACAAAAGTAGTAGGACCCTTTCCAGGGTCCTAAACAACTTGGTTGCAAAATGACCAAAATGCCCCTAAGGGCAAATGGTAAAAGTATCAAAAAGATACTTAGAATCATTGTAGGCATCGAAAGTGATGTTAAACATCGTAAAATGACTGAACACGCCAAATGATATTTCCAGAATGATAGTCTGGGCCTGCATTTGGTAAATTACCAAAATGCCCCTGGAGGGCAAAAATGATTTTTATCCATATTTATCAAGCATGATGGTCACGTATGCATATGAAAACATCCTAAAGCATTCTAAAACAGCATGGCATGCATAAAAACATTTTTTTCTTATTTTTCCAGGATTTTAGAAAAATGACATTTATATCCCTAAATGGGGTGGGGAGCACATATAAAAACGATCAAACATGAATGACAGTGGGTAATGATTCCATAAAATCAAACATGATGAAATATGCATCCCATAATTTTTTATGAATTTTTATACATTTATACTATTTTTAATATTTTTCTAAAATGCTAAAAAGAAGGGAAAACAAAGAAAAATAAAAATCCCCCATCACAGACCCGAATTGGATCAAACCAGAACCCATTCCCACTAATAGAAACATCAACACCCACATGTTCAGATTTTACATAATCCAAAATCCTTTACAAGAGAAAAAATATCACAAAAACCGTGATTTAGAGCTTGAGAAAATTAGTGAATATCAAGCATAGTGGTAAACATCAATCCTGAAAAGTTCAGAATTTTATCACTCTTGAATTATTTTTAACATTTTTATAACTGAAAAATGACCTTTTTGGTATAGAAAATCAAAACAAATACTTAAAAATAAGTAAAAAATATGGGAAAATACCCTTGAGGCGTGGAAGTGCCTGGGATCAGATTGAGTAACCTTGTTTGACCGCAAATAGTCTCCGAAAACCTCCAAAAGCCGCTCCAAGTGTGGTTGCTCCGAATGACACGAGTGGTGAACAAGGGGTATTTACGGAATTTTATATGAATAATGAAGCATAATATATGGATGAGAAAACCATGGATTGAAAGAGGAGATCAAGGACTGCGTGAAGGTAATTTATTCAAAAAAATTTCTGTCTTTAGACCCTCCAAAACACCTTCTATTTATAGGAGTAAAACTGTTCGAGAAAAGGTCTCAAAGACCCTTAGGGCCTTAATGGCTGGGGATAAGGTGGGTGGGCAGCTGGGGCTTGCGTGTGCCTAGGTCAGTGCAACCTTATCTTGGGTCAGGCAAGTGGGCATGGGGCCATGTGAGGCTCAGCCTAAATGGTGGGGGGTTGGTCCCCTGCCAACAGTTCAGCTGGGCTTGGTGGGGGGTTGACCCGGTTCGGGTCAACTCAGTTTGCCCCACCTTTTTATTTTATTTTAATTTTTATATAAACCATTTAAAGATTCTATTTTAAAGGTCCACGTTCAAATGCTAATATCTCTAAAACTAAATGGCCGATTTTGACACGCCACATATCTCCTCGAAGGTCTCAACACGTACTTTCCATCCGTACGGCTGATATAGAAAAATATTTCCAAAAAAGGCACAGATACTGAGGAAAACATAGAAATGGGGTTTCACGCCGATCAAGGTCCAAATGATATTGGAACTACATAAAATTTTAAGTATAACATGACCAAATAAAGTTATCCAAATGGTTTCAGGTCACATCGGGTGGCTCGGGTACCAAGAACCATGCCAGGGGTAAAACGGTCATTTTCATAAAAGTTATCCAATTTGGCCGAAACTTTTCGTGAAAGCTTAATATGACCAAAGAGGTCATCAAAGTGTTTCAGACTAAATCAGCTGGTCCAGATACTGAGAACCATGCTAGGGGCAAAACGGTCATTTTCACAAAAGATATCCGATTTAGCCGAAACTTTACTTGAAAGCTTAATATGACCAAATGAGGTCATCCAAAGTGTCTCAGACTAAATCAGGTTGTTCAGATATCGGGAACCATGCCAGGGGCAAAATGGTCATTTTCACAAAAGGTGCCAAATTTGGGTGAAACTTCAAATGTGGACTTAAAATGGTTAAATAAGGCTATGCTAGGGGTTTAGGCTCTATTTGGGACAGTTTGGTTATAAAAAGTGGGGTAGGGGTAATGTGGTAATTCTTACCATTCAGTCACCACATGAGTTATGTCCTTGACCATCATTGCCAAGACACACTTCCAAGGTGTCAAAATGTGGTGTTTACACCATGGTGGTATCTGATGGCCTTGTCTCGATTTATGTGCCCCAAAAATGCCTGAATTGGTGTTTTAGGGTTTTGCATTGATTTACGCACCAATAGATACTCGTGGAAGTATCCAATGGCCTTGTCTCGATTTGTGTGCCTAAAAATACCCGAGTTAGTGTTTTAGGATTTTGCCTCGATTTACGTGCCAAAAGATACTCGGGTTGGTATCCGATGGCCTTGTATTGATTTACATGCCTAAAAAAGCCTGAGTCGATGTTTTAGGATTTCGCCTCGATTTGTGTACCAAAAGATACTCAAGGTGGTATCCGTTGGCCTTGTCTCGATTTGCATGCCTAAAAATGCTTGAGTCGATATTTTAGGATTTTGCTTCGATTTACGCGCTAAAAGATACACGGGGTGGTATCCATTGGCCTTGTCTCAATTTACGTACCTAAAATGCCTAAGTAGGTAGTTTAGGGTTTTGCCTCAATTTACGCATCAAAAGGTACATGGGGTGGTATCCGATGGCCTTGTCTCGATTTGCATGCCCAAAAATGCCTGAATCGTTGTTTTAGAGTTGCCTCATTTTGCATGCCAAAAGATACTGGGGTGGTATCTGATGGTCTTGCCTCGATTTATGTGCTAAAAACAAATCCTAAGTCGGTATTTTAGGATTTCGACTAGATTCGCACGCCTAAGAATGCCTAAGTCGGTATTTTAGGATTTCGAGATGATTTGCATATCTTAAGGGCTCATGACAATCCTACTGTGGTATTTAACAATGCTACATTTAAATAATCAAATAAATACGAATAACAGGGAGATGAAATGAATGTATTTACCTGTTGAGACTGCCCCCAAACGACGCAGCAAATGTGTCGCGCAATGTCCCTCAAAGTCTCCCCGGATGGGTACCAGCCCGCCTAATCGTTTGCATCGATCGTACCTAATATAAGACCGTGTGAAAACTGGCGAGGACATCTACGGAAAGCCATCTCACTCGAAAATAGGAGAAATACAAAAAACTGGCAGAGTCTGGGGACCAAACAAGGTAAGAAATGTAAAGGGGACCCCCTTTATTTATAAACTGACATAGCCATGACCACGGCACCGTGAGGAATCCTCATGGTGCCATGGAGCAACGGTGCCCAGACCACGGTGCCGTGGTGACGCCACACAACGTCGTGGACAAAATAATAATAATAATAAAAATGAAATAAAAAAAATAATAATCAAAATAAAATAAAATAAACTCACAGGTGTAACCCGTGTGCATAGGGACTCTGGTTTCTGGCACCACAAGTTTTCGGGTAGATACCCACAAGTGTGATTTCTCTTTCGAGGAATATCGGAAGATTTCATTGTGATTAATCGCATGATTTTTCCTTTGTGGTTTAACAAAGGATTTTAGCCGCCTGTTTGATTCCTTCTCTTTTAAGGATTATCGAAAGATTTCATCACGTGGTTTTTTGCAATTCTGCCGCCCTTAAGCAAAGCGTCATTAGGACATGCTCTTATTAACAAAATTAGCTAGTCTTTTGTCTTTACCCTTCAACTGTTGGCACAGGCCTTGGCCAAAGAGGGGCAAACTATAGACATTGAAATTTTGTCATCACCTTTGGCAATGATGACAACAGGATACGGACAATGGACATCACACCATTCCCCCTTTATCCCAAGAAACAAGGCCCACAAGCCTAGACACACGCAAAAGCCCCAAGAAAGCTCATTTTAGGTCCAAAAAGAAGGGGAGAGGGCCCACAATATCCACGGCGCCGTGGTCAGTCTCCCACCGCCCCGTGGAGGCCTCCCCCGACAATATGGTAAAAAATCACTCCGCCACGGAGGGCTACAACGTCAGCCTATTGACGTCATCCATGACGCCGTGGAAGACCTATCCGGGGCCGTGAAGATGGGACATCCCCTATAAATAGGGGGGGTCCCCGTCCCCTCATTTTATGGATTTTCGGGGTAGGGAGACCCTCTTAGCTGGTTTTCAATCCTTTTTGTCCCCATTCCTTCTCTTGTAAGCACCCGATTAAGTAGGATTCTGAGACGTGGGTAGATCCTTCGATTGCCCACTTAAGAAAAGAGCGATCCCATCCCACCAAATCGTTATTTCGTCTGTATACAAATAACAAAAATTCCCTTTATCGCCGTTGTTCTGTCCACTTATAGATAATGAAAGACACATCTGAAGAGCCGTTGTTAATCCATTCGTCCATCTCCTCCTAAGCCAGGGGATCACCAAGATCCGAGGAATACTCGTATAGAGGTATACTTACTGCATTTTCATTATTACAATGTAATCTCTTGTGTTTTCTCATTTCGATGTACATAGTGTAAATATGAGTATAATGTACATTATATAGCCCCATTGTCATAAAGAGAGAATATCTGTCATCCCAGCATCTATAACGAAAAGACCGGTTTTTATCGGGCAAGATAGGTGCCTAATACCTTCCCATGCTTGTAATCTAATCCCTTACCTGTATCTCGGACCAGACCATATGGAATCTTGTAGCTCGTGTCCATTCATAATGGATAGGGCTACACCCACTAGGTCCTAGGCCGTAACCCTGGGTGGCAACTCCTCAATTTTTTTAATATTTTTATGAAGTGTGACTCCAACCCCATGATAATGTGTCAAAATGATACCCCCATAATTATCGACCAATAATCTGTCGCCAATAAGGCTGAGAAAACCTCGTCACCAAGGACCATGGTACTTACACTCATGTTTAGAGAGATTTTTCGTATAGGAATGATCTAAATGACACCTTTATAGGTGTTGTCACGCCCCTATTCCAGACAAGGAATATAATATAATATAAATGGTGACTAGGACGATGCGTGTCATCCCATTAAGCTGTCAGGATCATTGACACAGTGTCCCAACACACAGTCATAATCAATATTAAGCAATATAATATCAGAATGCGGAAAGGGAATATTATATTCCAAAAGATCAGTAGTTTGCGGAAGTGTATAAAATCAAATAGTTACAAGATGTTCCAAGGCTAAGTGATACATACTGTAATTAATATATTTTTCATGACCATCTAATAACTATCAAAAGCGTATAACAGTAAATATTTATATTGGGCTTTAAGGCCCAAAATAATCAAAAGGGACCAAGTCCCAAATATTCTCACGGCCTATTGGCGCATTCATCACAAGGACACCCGTCGCCATGTTCCTCTAACACAGTTTTTGGTTCCTCCGTACCAATATCATCATATCCCGAGGGCTGGACTTCGAGTCCCGCGAGATACCCGCCATCTGCATCATAATCTAAAAAATGTGTACATGAGGGGGTTAGCTCCACTGAGTCAGTGAGGGGATGGGGATGCACAAACACACAATTCACATAGTCAATGATGCATGCATTATGTTAGTAAAATTTTCACCTATCACACAAACTAAGTCAGAGGTATATGCTACTGTGACAACTTGGGAGACACTGTGGGTCACTTTAATTATCGCCACAATGAAATCTCAATTGTTACCAGGGAGCCTATGCCGGTCAAAGCCTCCAAGGCCATCTAGTGGCAGACCCCGATAACCATTACTACCATAACTGACTCTCTCTCACACCACAGAATCCGGACTCTGGTTATCCAACACCTAAACCCCTGTTGGTAAGGGTTGTAGCATAAGGGTACAAAAGTCCTAGCCGCAAATATACTACATGCAAGTCCTATAGTCCCGAGAGGTATTTCGGGTACATCAACGTCCCATTCCATCTAGCACTCAGGTATCAGCACGGCACGTCACATACAGTTCAATATCACATTTAATAAAAGTTATTATATATTCCTGGGGTTCTGGCATCGGCCCTTACTGGCACCGTAACCCAAATAAGAATGGAAAGCAATAACACCATCATCATATCAATCAAGTAATGAAAAGTATGCAAGATACACAATCATGCTTAATAAAGTATAGTAACAGCATGGTACATGTACAATTAATAATAGCAAGCCCAAACAATAACCAAACCCACTCACAATATAGGTTATGCCCCGTTGTTACAAGTTGTCGCCGCGATTGAGTAACACATCACAAGATGGGAGTTTTAAACCTAAATAAAGAGTGAGAATAAGGTTAAGCAAGTAATGAAGAACATCCCCAAAAGTATCCCTTAATTCGCCTAAGTATAAGGTTTCAGAGGCAGGGAGATTTTATGGGTGGCCTTATGCCCAATTCATGAAACCAGAGGTAAAACCTCTCTAACCAGGGGCTTCAGAGTTTGGCGGTTTTATGGGTGATTTTTCTCAGAACATAAAACCACACGTAAAATCTCTCTAACTAGGGGCTCACAAAGGGAGGTGGTTTCATGGGTGGTTTCTCGTAGGTCTTAAAATCACATGTAAAACCTCATACCTCCAGGTCCGAGATTCAAAGGGTTTTTCACCAAGGGTCTCATTTCCAAGTAGTTTAAAGGCAAGGGAACTCCAAGGGAGCTTCCCCCTATGTCCATTAGGGTTTTAAGACCTCATTAGGTCCATACAATCCAAAGGATTCATGAGGAGGATCCAAGGAGAACCTAATCTTAGGCATAATAGGGTTGAAACCCTAAGTCTTACAAGTAGGATGAGTCTTAGGGCTAGCAATGGAGTGTAACAACTCCACAATAGCATAGGCAAAGGTTCCAATCGATCTTTGGGTTCCAAGTAGAACTCTAGGTCAAGGTTCTCCCATGTCCCAAGCTCCCAAAACCCAAAAATAGAAGAAGGGAATAGAATTTAATGGCTTACCTAATCAAGACAGAGGAGCTCCACGTTTAGGGCTCCAAGAGGTGGGGTCTCAAGCTTTCAGCCAAGCCTTTCCACTCTCCTTCCTTCTTGCTCTTTTCCATGTTTTAGGGTAGATGGGAAGAGTTATGAATAATGAATGCCCATGGGTTCTATTTAAGGTAAGTGGTACTTAAGGTCCATTTGATTGGGCAACAAAATAGATCAAAATCCATTCTTGGGTCAAATTAGATTAAATGGGTCAATCCATTGGCCCTAAAAGGAAAAGAAGTCTATTAAAGGGTGGGTCCACATGATATGGGAATACAAGTCCCTCACACGTTTTTCAAAGTTTGTGGGATCCACAATAAAATATTCCTTGATCAACTAAGAATAGCCTAGGTGGTTTTAATCTTAGCCCACACTTCGAAGACATCAAAGAAAGGGTAAACAAACAAAACAAGGGGATAGGAACTTACTTCTCAGCCATCATGGTTTGTCCCCCATGACCCCGAATAGTTTCACCACAGCAATACCGAGTTCATCACTAAGAGCGAACAGCGAACCAGGTGCTCTCTCGAAATTCTTCGCTTCCCAGGCTGGTACTAGGAGGGTAGTTGACAAAGTTTCCATCGACGAACTTCCCCACTGTCGGTTGAGGAATCTTTCCTCCACGGCAAACCCGTATTGTGGTCAATGATTTTGTAGCTAGGTTTGACACATACTACACGTCACGAGGAGAAATAATTAATTATAAACCGTGCGGGTATAGAGTGTAATTAGAACTTGACATCTTTTGATGCGCTTGTTCTATTCTTAAAAGTTTTCAAAATACTTTGAAAGTGAAACAAAGCGAAGCATTGAGTTAGATTTCAATTCCAACTATGGTGTCATTAGATATTTTACAACTAGAATCCCTCTTTTTCGATCTATATCCAATAGGTCTCGGAGGACTAAACCCA
Source organism: Telopea speciosissima (assembly GCF_018873765.1). Taxonomy (NCBI): domain Eukaryota; kingdom Viridiplantae; phylum Streptophyta; class Magnoliopsida; order Proteales; family Proteaceae; genus Telopea; species Telopea speciosissima. Next base: position 1,084,476 of record NC_057917.1, on the reverse strand, counting down.
CTTATGTGGCAAAATACGTGGGATGACTTATGGCTAGAAATCAAATAGATCACCCTAGGGGTGGAAGGAGTTAGCCCCAACAACAAACGAACCTATATACGGTGGAGGCCGATGAGTAGGCCGATGAGCATTTTCAAAGAGTAGCTCCCGAATGATCAATACAATTCTAATTGTCCATAAAACTTATCAGTGTACGCACATTGTAGTTTTTCAATTGGCTTACATCCATTTGATTGGTTCCTGCCAAACTAGTTATTGAACCCTTTCTTTGGTGTTTCAATAAATGGAAACTCATCAAATGGTCATGGTGTCCCCCCCCCCCCCCATGGTAGTCAATTTAGAACCAAAACCGGAAATCCACCGTTTAAACTGAACCAAATTGAAGTGAATTAGTTTGGTTTTGGTTCCAAAACATTTCATCTTTTCTCGATTGGTTTCGGTTTCAATTTCATGACTAAAACCGTTGAACTGAATTGAATTACCTATTTTCAAACTGAATAAGGAATCAATTATATATTTTTTAATATTTCAATCACTGTGTGATGATAAATTCTATTCCTTTTTACTGTTTTGGAAATTTGATGGATTATAACCCTAACAAATAAGGGGTTTTTTTTCGGTTAATGAAGATGTAAAATGTTGGGTCAAACATCTAAAATAGGACCTAAACTAAATATAAAATAGAATATGAAACCAAATTAAAACTGAAGTCAAACCAAACTGAGTCGGTTTTGAAATTTGAAATTATACTTCTATTTTTAATTCGATTTTATTGGCATCCTTACCCCTGGATAAAAATCATGTATGGTGCTTAATCTTGTTGTGCCTTCGCAATTCGAGTTTGCGAGCTCAACACGTGGAAGATGCTTCATCCAATGGTGCGAGCTCAACTAGAAAAAAAAACAACTGGACCTACTCCAGCTCGCACCGTTGGATTAAGCATCTTCCATGTGCTGAGCCCGCAGACCCGAACTACAACGACACCGCAAGATTAAGCTAAGTAGAATATTTTTATCCTTAACCCCCCTCCACTCTTTTTCTCCTTTTTGCTGATCCATATGCAATGGATTATGACCTCCAATTCCCTCCAATCCCTCACATAGTAGCTGAAATGACCACCTACCCACTGCCTGAACACACTGCCCAAGGTGGGGTAGGGTGGCCATTTCAGCTACTATGTGAAGAATTGGAGGGAATTGAAAGGTATCAGAATTGAAGGAGATAAAAATTCATGGATGTCTTCACAACTTCTAAAGTGCATAGTTCTACCATCACAAACAAACACACAACTTTTAACTTTAGTCCCGAGTCCCGCGTGTAATTCTAATCTTAAATTGGACTACGAGAGGTAAGAGGATAATTATAGGACACCACCATGATTTTGATGGGAGAAAAGTAAAAGGAAATACCAAAAAATCATTTCAAACGTGCTGATCTACAAAGTGTTGATTTAGCACACACACTTAATAATTATTAAGACTAATCATCATATTTTGGTTGCATGCCCAAACACAAATAAAACACTAAAACAGTAAATCTCAATCTAATCGACATTTGGTGAACCTTTGACATGCGAGCTCTAACCTTATTATGAGTTAAAAACAAGACTATGCACACCTAGATTCTTACGCAACTTTTATGGCTGCTTTACGTCATGTTCACCTTTCTCTTTCATCTCACGGAAGCTCCAATGACATTCAAATTTTGTGGAGACGTTGCGGAGATGAGATACTGTTTTAAGAATCATGAATACAATTGATTCAAAACTTTAAGGCATTTAATGGAGAGAGCTCTTCAAATAAATGAAGGCATTAGACTTGAACAAACTGTTGTAAAACTATAAGTCTAAACATTTCAACACTTCTCTCACGTGTAATTTTGATATATTTGACTGTACATGTGAACGATATCTTATTGAGGATAACAAAGGGGCCTGATCCGTTGGAATATTCGACCCAAAACCTAAAAGCATTAATTAAGTGGATTGAGCTCCTCAAGTAAATGAAGGCAATAATACCGAACAGAGTGATGTGGGATTATAACTCTATGACTCCCTACATCTCAATAAAAAAGATGCATCGAGTATAGAGTAGAAGCATGGACATAAATAAGAGGGTATGCCATTATGTGAAAATAGGGGTGCAAGTTTGGCCTTGTCGGCCTAAACCAATCCTGGCCCGCCCTGAACCCAACAGGGTCTAAACTGAGGTACCTTGGCACCAAGGACAGGTCAATAAGGGTCATTCCAGCCTCCTCCTCTAGATGCTCTTTCTTTTTCTTATTCTTTCTTTCTTCTTTTCCCTGCCTGGCCCAGACCTTGCATCTCCCTTTCCCTCCCCCTGGTTAAGGGCAATAAGGTTCAATTCAGCCTAGTCCTGAGGGCGGGTCAGGGTTGAATTTTTTAGGCCCTGAGCCTGAGCCTGCTAAGGGGACTCAAGGTTAGGGTGGGGATTTAGAAAGACCAAACATAAAAATATGATACTCAAATTTATTTGGAAATGCATTATAAGAATAAATTTTAATAATACAATAATTTTATAGACAATGAGCAAAGAAAAATAACTGAATTTTGGGATCGTTGACATATAAGGGGCGGACTTGGCTCCTGTGCATCTGGGTAGCCGGACTGCATGTACAGCACCAGACTCAAGACGATGCACTTTAACTGCCTTACCCCTGCTCGGGCAAGGGGTGCGGATGCACAGGATCTTTTTCGCGAACGTTATTGGGTTAAAACAAAGATATGCAGAGCCAGATCCTTGGCAGATTTTGTGGCTGCGGCTTATGCCATGTTCGTTTATCATACAAAAAGTACTCATTACCCTCACCTCTCTCGTGATGGATAACCACTCCGAATAGCCTAGAGGAAAGTATTGACCCAATCAATTAACTATGTTTGGATGACATGGTATAGACATTCAGTCCAATGAAGGGGGAAGGCCTCCACTCCATGGTTTTAGGTATCGATTTGGCATCGGCCGTTCTACCAAAAAAACAAAAAACAAAATAAAAATTGGCATCGGTCATATCGGTATGTCCAACAACGATATTTGATACAGACCAATGACAGTACAGATAAAGGATAAAAATGTGAAAAAATTGGTATGATATCGGTATCTTCGAGAGCAAAACCATCTGAAACAGCTGATACGGGTCATGGTATCCATTACGATACCGAACCAATACGGATACCAAAAACCATGTTCCGATTACTTTGTCTGAGGGTTTCGGTTTCAGTTAACTCAACCAGCGTACTAGGATAATTAGACTGTGCTACTTCTCTTTTCTTTGAAAAATAGTTGCAAGAGTAAAGTTCAATATACGAAATCAATCAATATGTTGGGATTGTGTCTTTCATTTTGTTGGGTCCACGAAGTTATTATTGGGCTTGTATATGTTTAATTAGATTGGATTTTTTTTTTTTGTAATTGTTTAATTACATTGGTTTTGGGTACATAGGCAAAAATAAAATTGTAATTATGTGGTAATTAGGGTTTTCAAATTGTTTATTTATTATTCCTATGTGGAAAACCCTACCTAGGATATTTTATCATATAGAAACCATACAGGGAGTGGAGAGAGGAACAAAAGTTTCATGGTTAATAGAAAAATGGGAAGTAGTTTTCTATACGGGAGTGTGGCCTACGCCAGCACTCCCATTTGTCTATCTCTCTCCTCCTTAAAACAAGGGGACAAATGTGTCTTTTCACATGGGGAGGAGAGAGATAGATTCATGGGAGTGCTGGCGCAGGCCACACTCCTGGACAGAGAATTTTTTCCCTAGAACAATACATGATTGTGTCGGAGTCAGATGGATGTACCCCCTTTTTTTTTTTTTTGTTTTTTTTTTGTTTCTGGAGAGAATAGATGCTTTCAGACTGTGCAACATACACTAGCACCTCTTTGTGTCTATCTACCCCTATCGTGGGAGGAGAGAGATAGACACATGAATGTGCTAACGTACGTTACATAGTTGAACAAGAAATTTAATCCATTTTTTCCTTTTACAATTAATAAAAAATTATTGAAGAAAAGAACAAAAACCATATAGACCAAGGAGGGACAAAGGGAAAAGAGACCATAAACTAGAAACAATTACAAAATGATAATTCTTTGCACAATTAGAAGCAAATACCTGAAGAAGATCAATTTTAATTCTGCTCTTAGAATTAATTGAGCTCTAGATTTAATTGAACGAACAGGACGAAGAAATCCATCTACGTCTGTTCTTTTCCCACCAAATATGATAAATCGAAACACAAATGACTATCTTGACAGGAAACTGAATTTCCTTGGTTATCAAAAGGGCCCTGAAAATGCCAATAATTTTGAGTCATCACCCAATCGTATCAGTTTGGATCAATTTCAACCCAATTATTAAAAGGGTAAAGTACACGTACCCCCCTAGAATGCACTCAATATTCCTCGTACCCCCCTAAGCAACTCAATATTCCACGTACCACTTCTCAATATTTCACGTACAACCCCTGCTTTACCCCCTAATGCCATTTAAGTCCACACCAGGTATTAAACACTATAAAATGATCAAACTACCATTTCTTCTACTTTTTTTTAAATTTGAAAAGACCTAATTGCGCTGACCTATTTGCTAAAATTTGAAAAGATTAAAATGCCCTCACCTTCATCATCTTCTTTTACATTCCCACCACCACCACCACCATCACCACCACATATACCTCATAAATGATAAACTCCAAACTCCAAAAGTTTCCAGAATAATGCAATTTAACTACCATAGGAAACTTAAGCACGAATGCTTTTAAAAATCACGATAAAAGCAAAACCAAAATTTCAGAGAACACGAGAACCGAGACACCGCTGCCAATGTAAAGTTAACAGTAGGAACTGCTAAGTAAGTCACAAAAAGCGTTCAAAAGTATTTTCCGGATAACAAAACGCTAACCGTACAAGGATGATAACAACAGTATCAAACTTCGGTAAAAAAAACTCAAAAACAATCTGAATTAATTAGACTCCGTAATCGCAACTTCATATTACCGGATCCATGAATAAGTTTTTAAAGCTCCGTAATAATCAATGAATACAAAATATGATGATTCCTCAACCATCGAGGACAGTTAAACACTGATAAACAGTTAAACAGAAAATCAAACTAGATCTAGCGATGAGAAATCGTGGAATCTCGCAATGAACAGTGAATAAGAACACGATTCATCATTACCTTTCGTGTAAAGAACTAAAGATCGTTGTAGACTTTGAATAAAACCTCCACTGAAAGAGGAAAACACAGTAGTTTTGTACACCAGAAGCAATCCGAATAGACGTCAAAGCAAAGGTAAGCTAATCAAAAAGCTTCGTACGAACGAGCTCGTAAACGATCCTGGCGAACAGAAGATAGATAATCAAACGCCGTTAAATTTTATTTTATTTTTTAAACGTTTTCCCAGTCAGCAAGCAGTAGACTCCACACTGGTGCGTTCTCCAGACGTTACATTTAACATCGAAATGAACATTCCTGCTATGGTCGTAGCAAAAAAATTTCCCGAAATGACAAAGTCTCCAAATCAAGAAACTCAGAAAGGATTTTTCCCCTCAACCTCCGAACACCTACAGAGACTTCTTTTTCATTAACTGGTTTCACGTGTTATAAATGACCGGCCGAGAGACAAGAAAAAGTTAATGAAAGCGAGGGGTAGTAAATGCGGAACCAACCAAAACCCAACCCTTCATTTAATTATAAGTTACGAATGTACCACTGGATTTAAAGGAATGGCGAGGGAAATATGTAGTATTGTACCACGATAGTTAAAGAAAGGGCGATAAAATGACATAAAAATCCCATAACAAGTCTCGAATTTACGACTACCCTTGTGGTTGTATCGTAAAAGAACATTAGCATATTGATTGGGGTAGGATTAGGTTTAATATGAGGATTATGATTAATTGGCTAATTTGATTCGCCTCTTAATTTTAGTGCACGATATAGGCACGACCGAGTACTGACATAGATCAGCATGGATCGACGCCCGAATAGATTATTTCTGCCTGTAGTTTTCTTTAAAATTTGGATTTTTTTTACAAAGTTTTTCCCTAACCTCTACCATATGATTGATACGGGAATGGTCAGATGTCGCATCAATGTTGGTTGATATTGATATAGATATCTCGATACGACTAATCCATATCCAACATGGTTTGAGGTATCAGTATCGGATCACCTGATACGATCGAGACTGCATGGTTTTGAAAGTGATTGATATTGATATTTGATCAATACAGTATTGGTGGAATGGTAAAGATAAAGGTTAAATAGTAAAAAAAAAATCTATTTTTAAGAAAACTCAAGGATAAATTTGTCTGATACGGTATCGACCCATGTCGATACCGTATCGATAACATATATATCGATTTTAAAAATGACTGATTCTCGATCCAATACCGTACACTAAAATCTAAAACCATGGTAGACGATCCTTAAACCCATGGATTTTTTTACAAACCCCGAACAATAAAACGATAAACAGTAAACGAGGGAATGAGATTACACAAAACGGGGAGTTCAGGTGGAATGGGATCATGTGAGACTCACAGAGGCTTTCCAGTTCTTGATTGGGAAATTTCTGTTTTTAGGTTTACGGGTTTGAGTGTGGTCTTCAGATCTTTTGCTTTGTTGGAGTTGAGATGTTTCACCGTTTGCCGAGAAAGGCAGAGATGATCAGAAAAGCAGTAGAACTGTACGGACATGTCCTTCCAATCTCTCGCTTGTCCTCCTAGAAACTCTCACACTCTGTTACTAAAATTACGATAAGACCGGCCTGTCTTCTTGTCCTCATTATATTTTTGTTTTGGGTAGAATTCTTGTCCTCATTATTACTACTGTTAAGTACTACACCAGCTTCACCCAAGCTGGGTTAACTTTGTTTACTGTCGGGCGATTGATAGGAAATCTGAACAACTTACATCCGTTTTTTGTTTTTTTGTAAGTAACTATTCATACTTGTTAAAACCGTACATGTGTTTCATAATATCATAATTAAAAGATAAGGACAATATTATAACATAAGAGGGAATTTGGATGTGCATTAAATGAGATGGATTAATAGTTATATCAATCTATGGTTTTACATTACATCAATGATGAGATTATAGACCTTTCCTAAAATTAAATTAAGGGAAATTTACACATACCCCCCTAAGGTTTGACGAAAGAATATTTTCACCCCGCAGGTTTGAAAAATTCTGCGTACCCCCCTGAGGTATACAAACGGTAACAAATAAGTCCATTCCGTCAGTTCATGACTAACACTATTAAAAATTAGACTTGAATTGACAAAATTGCCTTTATAAGAAAAAAAAATCACCTGCAACTCATCTACCCCAATTTGTGAGTATTCATGATTTGTAGCCGATTGAAGAGAAACAAGCAACAATCAGTGCTTCTAACCGTGAAATGCATCTCCGGCCACCGGAGAAGGTAAAAACAAGACCTGCAGTTCATGGGTAAAAATGGGACCAACTGAAATTGCAAAATAAAACAAAACCATCATTGGGGAAACGTAAGCTATCTAAATTTTGTTTAAGTATTGAATCTATAACTTCACAAGGATGAGGGAAAATTGAAGAACAAGAGAACCATAACAGGGAGACTAAAAGAGCTTTTATATACATGAAGGGTTCTAGAGATGGGTGATGAAGCTGCGATGGTTTTAATGATAGACGTAGCAACGACGGTTTTAATGATAGACGCAGCAGCATTCATCGCCATTGCTCTCTCTCTCTCTCACGGAAGATGAAGAATTTCTCAGTGAAGAATGAGCACACAAGCTAGTTTGGACAATTGGAGAATGCTCTGCAACTCTGTCTCTACTCCCTACTTATAAGGAGCGAAGCACCAAAAATAAATTGGGAAATTTACTTATATGGGATGCTTGCGTACCCCCCTGAGTTGCAGGCATCCCTTTCATCTTCTTCTTCTCCTCTGTTTCCTCTTCCATCTTCTTCTTCCCCATTAGCTTCTTCTTTCTTCCCAACAAACCCTAACCCCAATACCTAACCACTCTCGTACATCTCGCCTCTTTATTACCCTAATCTGGACTCTCTCAGTAACCCTAATTCAACTAAATATCTTCCTACTGCCACCGGATACCCAACTGTTGACAATCTGGATTGCAGCTTTTCCTACAATTAAACGTGTCAAGCTTGGAACTTCACTCCGGCAATATGAAATGTTCTCTGAATCCCATCACCAGCAGGTTTCTTTTCTTCTCCGGAGAAACTCTAAGGATTTATTTTGAGTTGTTGGACTTGGCTGACCGTTGATTCACTACCTCCTCGAATCAAGTTGTAGGAGAAGAATCGAAATTTTTGATTGAAGAATTGCAGAAACTCTGGTTCTTGATTTGTTGCGCTAAACTCAGTCTCTGATCTCTGATTTGTTTTGTCGAAAGGGCCAAACAATCAATTACATTTTCTATAATATATGATCTTATAATGTGGAGTTGGGTGGATCATGGATTAATCGATCTAAATTTGAGATTCAGAACCCTTGAGCATCTCTATGGGTTTAAGCACATCTCAGATGAATTTTCTTGAGGTCAAATGATCAATTGCATCCTCAATGATGTGTTATGATGTCTGATCTCGTGATTTTTGAATCGCGAATTAGAGATTTAGTAGATTTTTCTGAGTTTTGGATTTCATTGTTCAATCTCTATGCGTGATGGTCCAAATATATGATTGAATGTTCGTCACAAAGGATCGATTGAAATTCACACCAGAGATGAACTAGGATTCTTGTTGTGCCTTTCAGATTTTCAGGATACCTGCAACTCATCTTCCCTATCGATTTTAGGGAAGATGAGTTGCAGGTGTTTTTTTTTTTTTTTTTTTTTTCTTTGTAAGGGCAATTCCATCAGTTCAAGCCTAATTTTTAACAGTGTTAGTCATGAACTGACGGAATGGGTTTATTTGTTACCGTTTGCATACCTCAGGGGGGTACGTAGAATTTTCCAAACCTGGGGATGAAAATATCCTTTCGTCAAACCTCAAAGGAGGTATGTGTAAATTTCCCTTAAATTAATTGGAGGAAATTTGTTAGGGTAAAACTTTTTGTAACCGAGTCAGTTGTAACCACTTTGTTTTTTATCCTCCATTACGTCACTTAATTCTATTAAAATGATGCTATTTTTGTAATTTCAGTGTCCGCCCTTTCCCCTTTCTCTCATACTTTCTTTCTTTCAGAATTGGGACTCCATTCCATTCCCAAATTCACTTTCATCGCCATTATTATTGCCACTCTCTTCCACTTCCACCGGCTGCTCCAACGTTATGGATGGATATCCTCTGCCGCAATGTAGACAAATTAATAAACATTCTTGTTTTAAGAAAATATGCTCCTCCACCCCTTTCATATTATAGAGTTCAGATGCAGAAGACCGTCTGTGCATCTCAAAATCTGATTTGGTTCCAACAATAACACAAACAAGAAACCTGGAGAATATGGACCGATCACATGCCAAAAGCCCCAACTAGCCAGGTTAAAGGGGGTCTAGGCTGCTGGCATCGAATTCCAGCAACAATCCATGAATGCCTTCTGTCATCTCTGAAATTAAGCCGGCGGTTAAAAATATGAATTCATAAAAAAAAAGAATTAAGTGAACAAATTGTTATTTTAACATGGTCCCAATGGAGCTTGTGAGTTGATATGCTGATTGATTTCCGTTAGAAGGTATGAGAGGTATTCGCTTCAAGGCCAGACATGAAACCTTTGCTGCCTAACCCTAGATCAGGGGTTGGGCGGAGCCGCAACTTGCAAAAGATGGGGAATACGGATGGGAGGGGAAGGGAATGAAGATGAGCGAATTCTATGACACATGAAACCCTTGCTGCCTGGCCAGAGGCGGGGTTGGACGGAGTCGCGAGTTGCAGAAGATGGGAGAATATGGAAGGAAGGGGACGGGAATGAGGATGAACGAAATTCCATCATTAACCCTCATATTATATTGCCACCTTGTCATATGATGAGGGGCAAAAAAATTCGGTCACAAAATCTGTCATGGTTACAAACAGACAGCACCCAATTTATTATAGGGAATAAATAAAGGAGAAAGTTTTTAAAGATTTTAAAAACTGAAAAAGAAAAAGAACACACGCCAAAGACTCACTTTTATTTTTTGATACAAGTGTAATTTTTATCAAAAAAAAATAAAAATACAAGTGTAATTAGGAATCAGAATACTAAAGATTTTTCTTTGACTCCGTTTGATTGCAAGGGGAATTAAAGGGAAGGGAAATAAAATTTTCATATTTAAAAAAAAAATTTTTGTAATCATTAACCCATGTGACAATATATCTAACTCCAAATCATTTCATTTTTTGTTATTAAATTTCACTTTACTTTGCATCCATTTCCTCTTAGTTTAATATGTAAAATAAATATTACATGTAAAATGTATCTTTATTAGATATAATCTTTTTTTTTTTTTTTTGGTAAAAAAAGATTTTCCTTTGTTGGAGGATGATTGCAATTGTGTTCTTTCTTTCAGGATGCTGTCAGAGATGAATTTTCAGATTCTATCTCTCTACTTCAATCCACCAAAATGATTTAAGAGGTTAATTAAAAAGATAGAGAAGTGAATAACTTCACTCTACCATTTCAAGAGGATAAACTAATAAATTGAAAAAGGTGGCTTTACCAAAAAAAAAAAGAAAATTTCCCGGACACCCCAAACTTTGGAAAAATATCAACCTTTCCCTTGACATTAAGCAGAGTTAGCCCAGTTGGTTGAAATGTCCATTTTACCCTTTTAGTTTGATCAATTATATTTGAGGTACCATTTACACTAAAGATACCCAATGTTTGATGAAATTATACATTAGGCTCCTAATGTTTGATCAATTATATTAGACGTACCATTAATCACAATTCCAATTATACCCAACCACGTACAACTGTACATACTCCATTGCCACTTCTGCAGGTCAAGGTCGCCGCCACCACTACCGCCACCGCCACTGCTACCCCTTCCTCTCCCTCTCCCCTCCCCTCCCCTCCCCTGCAACCTAGCCCTATCCCATCATGTCATCTTCTCCGCACCCACCCTGACCACAACAACCTACCCCCTCGGTTGGTCATGGCGCCCGCCCAACCCCACTCCCTCACCCTCCTCCCCACATGACCACCCCCACCCCACCCCCTCCCCTCCCCTCTTATCGTGACTCCCAGACCTTGAGATATTTTAGGGAAGTGAACCATTGTGCAGACTGGCTTGCTAATTTTGCCCAGACTCCTATGGACATAAATTTCTGTATAGATAGTTACCCCAACCCCTGCGGTATCTCATTAACAAAGATGCTCCTGATCACTTATACCAAAGGATGTAAATCCCCCCCCCCTTCTTTCCCTATGAATATTAATTGGGGCAATTACTATCATTACCCTACACTTAGCCTATATTTACTTAAACTACCCTACCTTAAACTTCTTTTCTGAAACTTCCCCGCCTTTAAACTTTTGCATTTCCTTCTACCCTCATGTTTTTGAATACCCAGATTACCCTTCCTTTTCACCTAGTGACCTGCTATTCTATTTAACCTACCTTCGTCTATTTTTGTCATTAAAATAGTAAAGAATGAAAGCACCTACTCGCTTATTCTCTCTCTTGTTTTTTACTCTATTCGTTCTTTGTTTTTGTTTTTTCTTCAAATTTTCTATTTAATTAATTTTTTATTCAACATTTCATCCTCATCATTCTTCTTCGAACAAATCATGGTTCTATGTATCGATACCGTATCACCCGTATCAGACGATATGTATCAGTTTTACTAGTCACCAATATTTTGCTGATATCGTATCGATAGCATGATATGGACAAGGGGTAAAATGATCAAAATACTCATTTTTTAAGGAGATTTGGGGGTAATTTTATCCGATATAGCCGATCCAGGGCATACCATATCGGGGGTAATACTCATTACCAATATTACATTCTCTCTTCTCCGTGATACTCGAATATTTTCTTTCTTCTTTGATTTCTTTGGGACCTTATCCCTTTTTCATCATTCATTGTTCGCAATAGAATTTTCCAAATATTCTTTTTTTGTTTTTTTTTGGAAAATCATGGAATCAGTCCCAATCAGATCTGGCCTGGTTTGAATTCTGGTCTTGGGTAAGCGATGAAAATTCATATCAAATCTGTCCAATTGATATTCCTGAAAGGAAAGTCGACCCTCTTGAGGAGAGAAAGAAAACTCCAGTAACAAGTTGGTCACAAAAGTGGACCCTCGTGACTTCAAGTCCAACAAGAAGATAGTAGTAGATAAGGTTGTTTCTCCACGTGCAGTGGGTTATAAGGATCTATCTCTCATCTCAGTTTTCACATACGTTGACATGGTGTTAACAAATCAAAAGCCGCAAGAAGGAAATGTGGTGGTCACTATTGCAAAACATGAGATTTATTTTGAGAAGTTTACCAAAAAAAAAAAAAAAAGATTTATTTCGAGAAACAGAGGGTTACTCCTCTCAATTTCAAAATCCATTATTTCTTGTTATTTTCCCCTCCAGTAAAACAGGCTAACCTGACTATCCTCAAGAAGATTCCATCATGGCTCCATTGCCAAAATCTTTCAAATTAAAAAACAAGAAAAATACAATTCAAGAAAGCCACAATCTTAGTTATAATATATAGGGTAAATATCAAGGCATTCACATGCACCTCCAAAGCAAAGAATTTACGCTTTTTTTCTTATTGAAACCATTCTCTCACAATCGTGTTAAATGTATGAATCCTGATGGATTCGAACCATCATAACCTGGGTAATTCCCAGGTGCTCTCCCATTTTGAGCTAAGGATTCACATAAAGATCGTAATTTTATTTTTCACCAAACTTTTTTTTCCAGATAAACTATAGAACCCCCAATTCAAGTTTCCTTTCTCAGATCTGAAGCTTTTGCTTTCAATTAATCGATTTCGAGAATTTTAATAGGGATGGAGCTTCTCAATTGATCTCTTACTATTGTCGTACTCTTCTTTTTCTTATTTCTGTTTTAGTTCTTTTATTTCCTTCTTTGATTCTTTGTTGCACTAGAGTACAGTCAATGCATGTTGGAACTCTGTTTCTATGATCATGTTGATTCATGTTAATTCACTTCAGCATTTACATAGAAAAGAAACACAAAATTCTAAGGTATTGGTATCTTACATATTGCAATACGACCCTATATCCCTATCTAAAAAAGAGACCTAATTACATGATCTACATGACAGGTTGCATTCCACTTCCACCTCCCCAAAATTCCCTTTCTGCCTGAAAAGCTAAGGGATAAAGTAGTAACAAATAAGGCATGACATTGACACTTGTTCACTCTTAATAAAACAGATCAGCACTCACAAGCTGAGAGCTGTGCCAGCAGAGCAACCTGTCCGATTTATAGTCCAAGTACCCGTGAGCACTATGTAAATAATATCAAGATATTTTCTGAAATTGGTCAATATTTGATGGATTGGACTCTTGCTACCAAAAAGTTCGAGGGAGTACACAAGTTGTAATTGGTTATTGGTTTATGTAGTTGTCGAATTCTTGTAAAGAAATGAAATGAGGTTCTGTTATTGCAGATAAAAAACAAATAACACTGAAATATATTTAGTGCCTTGATTGATATGCCGAATCCATTGAGCTCAAGGACTGGAGATTGATATGCCGAAATCTGTTATGAACCGAAGGGTTGCCATTGACATTGAGCTCAAGGGCTGGAGATTGATATGCCGAATCCAGGCATGGTGAAAACCTCTCTTCAGACCAAAATTTAGGGCCTTGATTTATGAAATAAATATTTAGCATAACAATTTGAGAGCTGATAACTTACTTGAACCAGTTGAATAAACTAACACCAACCACGATTGCAGAGGCTGAACCACGGAGCTGTCCCTGAAATTGCAGAGGCTTCATCGGATTACTCCACAGAGAGAGTAAAGAGAGAGATTGGGGGCGACCTTCTATGGCGAGATGGCCCGGGGCCATAGATCTCTGGTTCTCCATCGAGGTTGGAGGTGACCTTCAATGGCAAGGTTGAGAGATTCTTGTGAATGAGACCGAAGAGAGAAAGAGAGTCAAGTTTGAATGGCGAGGTCTCAGGTTCTCCTTCTCAAGTCCTTCTCGTCTCTGGTTCTCCTTGTCGTCTCCGGCGAGGTTGGGGGCGACCTTCTATGGTGAGGTTGTATGTTTGTGTGATTGAGGCAGGAGAGAGAAAGAGCGGGGTAAAAGAAGAGTATTAGGGTTTTCAATTTTGAATTTTGACTTAACCATGGGTTTAGGGTTGATGGGGTTACACTGATCCTGGTTAGGTTTGTGGTTAAGTGTCAACTAAAATAGAGAGAGTGATTTATGGCCGTTAGATTGAAATCCGCCACGTGTCGCATTCTAAAGGTGGAAATAATAAAAAATAATGGATCTTGAAATTGAGAGAAGTAAAATCCGACTCAATGGAGGAGATGAAATCAGATGGACCGGTTTAAGAGCCGTGGAGGGAAAGTCAAATATAATTCTCGGCTAGACTTTTGCTTTTTTATGAAACCGTTAGATCAGCCTAAAATATAAAAAGATGCCAATTCAAGAAAAGTTATGGAATGAAATCAATTCTCGTTGATGAAGACGAACGTAGAGGACTCAAACTTGGAAGGAAAGACAGAATTTCTGGTCATAATTGTTCCCTGTTTATATTTAAAGGAACCTAAGTGGTGTTATATATCTTCATCTGCACAAGTCTATCTCTCCATGGCGCTCCTCAGTTTAAGTGCTCCCTTCAGTTTGAGTTCTCGCTTCAGTTCGAGTGCTCCCTTCAGTTTGAGTGCTCGCTTCAGTTCGAGTGCTCCCTTCAGTTTGAGTGCTCGTTTCAGGAGAACTCCTTCCCGTCGGGCTACTAAGAGAAAACCTAGATTCATTCCAACACCTCCAATAACAACAGCAGAGGAGGGAAATGGAGTTCTTGTGAGTCAGTTCACCTTACCAATGGAGGTTCTGAACATAAGCTCCAATGGATACTTTGGTGGGCACTGGATGGCAACAGCTGAAAAAACTGCGGTTAGCCTGGTTATTTCACACCCTGAAATCAACAAAACAAGTTCGTTCGTACAAAAGAAAATCAACAGTGAAATGTTGATGGGTTTTCTTTTCAAATACGGTGGAGAGAAGTTTGAAATTGAAGAAATGCCGTATGAGGTTGAAAAACGCGAAGTGACTGATGGTCGTATCATACTTACATTGAAGCCAAATGTTCCTGAAGAATGAGTAGTTTTTGGTTAGAGGTTTTTACTGGGTTTGTAATGGTTTATTTTGTTCTGTTTAGTGTAATTCCGTGTTCTTCAAGTTTCTTCCAACGGTGGTGATGGCAGTAGGCTTTGATGGGTTTTCTTTTCAAATACGGTGGAGAGAAGTTTGAAATTGAAGAAATGCCGTATGAGGTTGAAAAATGCAAAGTGACTGATGGTCATATGGTACTTACATTGAAGCCGAATGTTCCTGAAGAATGAGTAGTTTTTGGTTAGAGGTTTTTGCTGGGTCAGTAATGGTTTATTTTGTTCGGTTAAGTGTAATTCCGTGTTCTTCTAGTTTCTTCCAACGGTGGTGATGGCAGTAGGCTTTGATGAATTTCTTTTCAAATACGGTGGAGAGAAGTTTGAAATTGAAGAAATGCCGTATGAGGTTGAAAAACACAAAGTGACTGATGGTCATATGGTACTTACATTGAAGCCGAATGTTCCTGAAGAATGAGTAGTTTTTGGTTAGAGGTTTTCTTGGTCAGTAATGGTTTTTTTGTTCTTAAGTGTAATTCCGTGTTCTTCTAGTTTCTTCCAACGGTGGTGATGGCAGTAGGCTTTGATGGGTTTTCTTTTCAAATACGGTGGAGAGAAGTTTGAAATTGAAAAATGCCGTATGAGGTTGAAAAACACAAAGTGACAGATGGTCATATGGTACTTACATTGAAGCCGAATGTTCCTGAAGAATGAGTAGTTTTTGGTTAGAGTTTTTTTCTGGGTTTGTAATGGTTTATTTTG
Source organism: Telopea speciosissima (assembly GCF_018873765.1). Lineage (NCBI taxonomy): Eukaryota > Viridiplantae > Streptophyta > Magnoliopsida > Proteales > Proteaceae > Telopea > Telopea speciosissima. The sequence goes on along the minus strand of NC_057917.1, from coordinate 1,068,442 downwards.
TTCTGTTAAGTGTAATTCCGTGTTCTTCGAGTTTCTTCCAACGGTGGTGATGGCAGTAGGCTTTGATGGGTTTTCTTTTCAAATACGGTGGAGAGAAGTTTGAAATTGAAGAAATGCCGTATGAGGTTGAAAAACGCAATGTGACTGATGGTCATATGGTAGTTACATTGAAGCCGAATGTTCCTGAAGAATGAGTAGTTTTTGGTTAGAGGTTTTTGCTGGGTCTGTAATGATTTTTTTTGTTCTGTTAAGTGTAATTCCGTGTTCTTCTAGGTTCTTCCAACGGTGGTGATGGCAATAGGCTTTGAAGAGTTTTCTATTCAAATACGGTGGAGAGAAGTTTGAAATTGAAGAAATGCCGTATGAGGTTGAAAAACGCAAAGTGACTGATGGTCATATGGTACTTACATTGAAGCCGAATGTTCCTGAAGAATGAGTAGTTTTTTGTTAGAGGTTTTTGTTGGGTCTGTAATGGTTTTTTTTTTCCTGTTAAGTGTAATTCCGTATTCTTCTAGTTTCTTCCAACGATGGTGATGGCAATAGGCTTTGATGGGTTTTCTTTTCAAATACGGTGGAGAGAAGTTTGAAATTGAAGAAATGCCTTATGAGGTTGAAAAACGCAAAGTGACTGATGGTCATATGGTACTTACATTGAAGCCGAATGTTCCTGAAGAATGAGTAGTTTTTCGTTAGAGGTTTTTGCTGGGTCTGTAATGGTTTTTTTTGTTCTGTTAAGTGTAATTTCGTGTTCTTCTAGTTTCTTCCAACGGTGGTGATGGCAGTAGGCTTTGATGGGTTTTCTTTTCAAATACGGTGGAGAGAAGTTTGAAATTGAAGAAATTCCGTATGAGGTTGAAAAACGCAAAGTGACTGATGGTCATATGGTACTTACATTGAAGCCGAATGTTCCTGAAGAATGAGTAGTTTTTGGTTAGAGGTTTTCTTGGTCTCGTAATGGTTTTTTTTGTCTCAAGTGTAATTCTGTGTTCTTCTAGTTTCTTCCAACGGTGGTGATGGCAGTAGGCTTTGATGGGTTTTCTTTTCAAATACGGTGGAGAGAAGTTTGAAATTGAAGAAATGCCGTATGAGGTTGAAAAACGCAAAGTGACTGATGGTCATATGGTACTTACATTGAAGCCGAATGGTCCTGAAGAATGAGTAGTTTTTGGTTAGAGGTTTTTGTTGGGTCTGTAATGGTTTTTTTTGTTCTGTTAAGTGTAATTCCGTGTTCTTCTAGTTTCTTCCAACGGTGGTGATGGCAGTAGGCTTTGATGGGTTTTCTTTTCAAATACGGTGGAGGGAAGTTTGAAATTGAAGAAATGCCGTACGAGGTTGACAAATGCGAAGTGACTGATGGTCATATGGTACTTACGTTGAAGCCGAATGTTCCTGAAGAATGAGTAGTCTTTGGTTAGAGGTTTTTGCTGGGTCTGTAATGGTTTTTTTTGTTCTGTTAAGTCTAATTCCGTGTTCTTCTAGTTTCTTCCAACGGTGGTGATGGCAGTAGGCTTTGATGGGTTTTCTTTTCAAATACGGTGGAGAGAAGTTTGAAATTGAAGAAATGCCGTATGAGGTTGAAAAACGCAAAGTGACTGATGGTCATATGGTACTTACATTGAAGCCGAATGTTCCTGAAAAATGAGTAGTTTTTGGTTAGAGGTTTTTGCTGGGTCCAGTAATGGTTTTTTTTGTCTAAGTGTAATTCCGTGTTCTTCTAGTTTCTTCCAACGGTGGTGATGGCGATAGGCTTTGATGGGTTTTCTTTTCAAATACGGTGGAGAGAAGTTTGAAATTGAAGAAATTCCGTATGAGGTTGAAAAACGCAAAGTGACTGATGGTCATATGGTACTTACATTGAAGCCGAATGTTCCTAAAGAATGAGTAGTTTTTGGTTAGTGGTTTTTGCTGGTCCGTAATGGTTTTTTTGTTCTCAAGTGTAATTCCGTGTTCTTCTAGTTTCTTCCAATGGTGGTGATGGCGTAGGGCTTTGATGGGTTTTCTTTTCAAATACGGTGGAGAGAAGTTTGAAATTGAAGAAATGTCGTATGAGGTTGAAAAACGCAAAGTGACAGATGGTCATATGGTACTTACATTGAAGCCGAATGTTCCTGAAGAATGATTAGTTTTTGGTTAGAGGTTTTTGCTGGGTCTGTAATGGTTTATTTTGTTCTGTTAAGTGTAATTCCGTGTTCTTCTACTTTCTTCCAACGGTGGTGATGGCAGTAGGCTTTGATGGGTTTTTTTTTCAAATACGGTGGAGAGAAGTTTGAAATTGAAGAAATCCCGTATGAGGTTGAAAAACGCAATGTGACTGATGGTCATACGGTACTTACATTGAAGCCAAATGTTCCTGAAGAATGAGTAGTTTTTGGTTAGAGGTTTTTGCTGGGTCTGTAATGGTTTTTTTTGTTCTGTTAAGTGTAATTCCGTGTTCTTCTAGGTTCTTCCAACGGTGGTGATGGCAGTAGGCTTTGAAGGGTTTTCTATCCAAATACGGTGGAGAGAAGTTTGAAATTGAAGAAATGCCGTATGAGGTTGAAAAACGCAAAGTGACTGATGGTCATATGGTACTTACATTGACGCCGAATGTTCCTGAAGAATGAGTAGTTTTTTGTTAGAGGTTTTTGTTGGGTCTGTAATGGTTTTTTTGTTTCCTGTTAAGTGTAATGCCGTATTCTTCTAGTTTCTTCCAACGATGGTGATGGCAATAGGCTTTGATGGGTTTTCGTTTCAAATACGGTGGAGAGAAGTTTGAAATTGAAGAAATGCCGTATGAGGTTGAAAAACACAAAGTGACTGATGGTCATATGGTAGTTACATTGAAGCCGAATGTTCCTGAAGAATGAGTAGTTTTTGGTTAGAGGTTTTGCTTGGGTCTAGTGGTTTTTTTGTTCTAAGTGTAATTCCGTGTTCTTCTAGTTTCTTCCAACGGTGGTGATGGCAGTAGGCTTTGATGGGTTTTCTTTTCAAATACGGTGGAGAGAAGTTTGAAATTGAAGAAATTCCGTATGAGGTTGAAAAACGCAAAGTGACTGATGGTCATATGGTACTTACATTAAAGCCGAATGTTCCTAAAGAATGAGTAGTTTTTGGTTAGAGGTTTTTGCTAGGTCTGTAATGGTTTTTTTTGTTCTGTTAAGTGTAATTCCGTGTTCTTCTAGTTTCTTCCAACGGTGGTGATGGCAGTAGGCTTTGATGGGTTTTCTTTTCAAATACGGTGGAGAGAAGTTTGAAATTGAAGAAATGTCGTATGAGGTTGAAAAACGCAAAGTGACTGATGGTCATATGGTACTTACATTGAAGCCGAATGTTCCTGAAGAATGAGTAGTTTTTGGTTAGAGGTTTTTGCTGGGTCTGTAATGGTTTTTTTTTGTTCTGTTAAGTGTAATTCCGTGTTCTTCTAGTTTCTTCCAACGGTGGTGATGGCAGTAGGCTTTGATGGGTTTTCTTTTCAAATACGGTGGAGAGAAGTTTGAAATTGAAGAAATGTCGTATGAGGTTGAAAAACGCAAAGTGACCGATGGTCATATGGTACTTACATTGAAGCCGAATGTTCCTAAGAATGAGTAGTTTTTGGTTAGAGGTTTTTGCGGTATGTAATGGTTTTTTTTGTTCTTAAGTGTAATTCCGTGTTCTTCTAGTTTCTTCCAACGGTGGTGATGGCAGTTGGCTTTGATGGGTTTTCTTTTCAAATACGGTGGAGAGAAGTTTGAAATTGAAGAAATGCCGTATGAGGTTGAAAAACGCAAAGTGACTGTTGGTCATATGGTACTTACATTGAAGCCGAATGGTCCTGAAGAATGAGTAGTTTTTGGTTAGAGGTTTTTGTTGGGTCTGTAATGGTTTTTTTTGTTCTGTTAAGTGTAATTCCGTGTTCTTCTAGTTTCTTCCAACGGTGGTGATGGCGGTAGGGTTTGATGGGTTTTCTCTTCAAATACGGTGGAGAGAAGTTTGAAATTGAAGAAATGTCGTATGAGGTTGAAAAAGCAAAGTGACCGATGGTCATTTGGTACTTACATTGAAGCCGAATGTTCTGAAGAATGAGTAGTTTTTGGTTAGAGGTTTTTTTGGTCTGTAATGGTTTTTTTTCTGTTAAGTTTAATTCCGTGTTCTTCTAGTTTCTTCCAACGGTGGTGATGGCAATAGGCTTTGATGGGTTTTCTTTTCAAATACGGTGGAGAAAGTTTGAAATTGAAGAAATGCCGTATGAGGTTGAAAAACGCAAAGTGACCGATGGTCATATGGTACTTACATTGAAGCCGAATGTTCCTGAAGAATGAGTAGTTTTTCGTTAGAGGTTTTTGCTGGTCCGTAATGGTTTTTTTGTTCTGTTAAGTGTAATTTCGTGTTCTTCTAGTTTCTTCCAACGGTGGTGATGGCGTAGGCTTTGATGGATTTTCTTTTCAAATACGGTGGAGAGAAGTTTGAAATTGAAGAAATGCCGTATGAGGTTGAAAAACGGAAAGTGACTGATGGTCATATGGTACTTACATTGAAGCCGAATGTTCCTGAAGAATGAGTAGTTTTTGGTTAGAGGTTTTTGCTGGTCCTGTAATGGTTTTTTTGTTCATAAGTGTAATTCTGTGTTCTTCTAGTTTCTTCCAACGGTGGTGATGGCAGTAGGCTTTGATGGGTTTTCTTTTCAAATACGGTGGAGAGAAGTTTGAAATTGAAGAAATGCCATATGAGGTTGAAAAACGCAAAGTGACTGTTGGTCATATGGTACTTACATTGAAGCCGAATGTTCCTGAAGAATGAGTAGTTTTTGGTTAGAGGTTTTTGCTGGGTCTGTAATGGTTTTTTTTGTTCTGTTAAGTGTAATTCCGTGTTCTTCTAGTTTCATCCAACGGTGGTGATGGTAGTAGGCTTTGATGGGTTTTCTTTTCAAATACGGTGGAGAGAAGTTTGAAATTGAAGAAATGCCGTATGAGGTTGAAAAACGCAAAGTGACTGATGGTCATATGGTACTTACATTGAAGCCGAATGTTCCTGAAGAATGAGTAGTTTTTGGTTAGAGGTTTTTGTTGGGTCTGTACTGGTTTTTTTTGTTCTGTTAAGTGTAATTCCATGTTCTTCTAGTTTCTTCCAACGGTGGTGATGGTAGTAGGCTTTGATGGGTTTTCTTTTCAAATACAGTGGAGAGAAGTTTGAAATTGAAGAAATGCCGTATGAGGTTGAAAAATGCAAAGTGACTGATGGTCATATGGTACTTACATTGAAGCCGAATGGTCCTGAAGAATGAGTAGTTTTTGGTTAGAGGTTTTTGCTGGGTCTGTAATGGTTTTTTTTGTTCTGTTAAGTGTAATTCCGTGTTCTTCTAGTTTCTTCCAATGGTGGTGATGGCAGTAGGCTTTGATGGGTTTTCTTTTCAAATACGGTGGAGAGAAGTTTGAAATTGAAGAAATGCCGTATGAGGTTGAAAAACGCAAAGTGACTGATGGTCATATGGTACTTACATTGAAGCCGAATGTTCCTGAAGAATGAGTAGTTTTTGGTTAGAGGTTTTTGTTGGGTCTGTAATGGTTTTTTTTGTTCTGTTAAGTGTAATTCCGTGTTCTTCTAGTTTCTTCCAACGGTGGTGATGGCAGTAGGCTTTGATGGGTTTTCTTTTCAAATACGGTGGAGAGAAGTTTGAAATTGAAGAAATGCCGTATGAGGTTGAAAAACGCAAAGTGACGATGGTCATATGGTACTTACATTGAAGCCGAATGTTCCCGAAGAATGAGTAGTTTTTGGTTAGAGGTTTTTTTGGTCTGTAATGGTTTTTTTGTTCTATAAGTGTAATTCCGTGTTCTTCTAGTTTCTTCCAACGGTGGTGATGGTAGTAGGCTTTGATGGGTTTTCTTTTCAAATACGGTGGAGAGAAGTTTGAAATTGAAGAAATGCCGTATGAGGTTGAAAAACGCAAAGTGACTGATGGTCATATGGTACTTACATTGAAGCCGAATGTTCCTAAAGAATGAGTAGTTTTTGGTTAGAGGTTTTTGCTGGGTCTGTAATGGTTTTTTTGTTCTTAAGTGTAATTCCGTGTTCTTCTAGTTTCTTCCAATGGTGGTGATGGCGGAGGCTTTGATGGGTTTTCTTTTCAAATACGGTGGAGAGAAGTTTGAAATTGAAGAAATGCCGTATGAGGTTGAAAAACGCAAAGTGACGATGGTCATATGGTACTTACATTGAAGCGAATGTTCTGAAGAATGAGTAGTTTTTGGTTAGAGGTTTTGCTTGGTATGTAATGGTTTTTTTTGTTCTTAAGTATAATTCCGTGTTCTTCTAGTTTCTTCCAACGGTGGTGATGGTAGTAGGCTTTGATGGGTTATCTTTTCAAATACGGTGGAGAGAAGTTTGAAATTGAAGAAATGCCGTATGAGGTTGAAAAACGCAAAGTGACTGATGGTCATATGGTACTTACATTGAAGCTGAATGTTCCTAAGAATGAGTAGTTTTTGGTTAGAGGTTTTTGTTGGGTCTGTAATGGTTTTTTTGTTCCTAAGTGTAATTCCGTGTTCTTCTAGTTTCTTCCAACGGTGGTGATGGCGAGAGGGTTTGATGGGTTTTCTTTTCAAATACGGTGGAGAGAAGTTTGAAATTGAAGAAATGCCGTATGAGGTTGAAAAATGCAAAGTGACTGATGGTCATATGGTACTTACATTGAAGCCGAATGTTCCTGAAGAATGAGTAGTTTTTGGTTAGATGTTTTTGCTGGGTATGTAATGGTTTTTTTTGTTCTGTTAAGTGTAATTCCGTGTTCTTCTAGTTTCTTCCAACGGTGGTGATGGCAGTAGGCTTTGATGGGTTTTCTTTTCAAATATGGTGGAGAGAAGTTTGAAATTGAAGAAATGCCGTATGAGGTTGAAAAATGCAAAGTGACTGATGGTCATATGGTACTTACATTGAAGCCGAATGGTCCTGAAGAATGAGTAGTTTTTCGTTAGAGGTTTTTGCTGGATCTGTAATGGTTTTTTTTGTTCTGTTAAGTGTAATTCCGTGTTCTTCTAGTTTCTTCCAATGGTCGTGATGGCAGTAGGCTTTGATGGGTTTTCTTTTCAAATACGGTGGAGAGAAGTTTGAAATTGAAGAAATGCCGTATGAGGTTGAAAAACGCAAAGTGACTGATGGTCATATGGTACTTACATTGAAGCCGAATGTTCCTGAAGAATGAGTAGTTTTTAGTTAGAGGTTTTTGCTGGGTCTGTAATGTTTTTTTTGTTCTGTTAAGTGTAATTCCGTGTTCTTCTAGTTTCTTCCATCGGTGGTGATGGTAGTAGGCTTTGATGTGTTTTCTTTTCAAATACGGTGGAGAGAAGTTTGAAATTGAAGAAATGCCGTATGGGGTTTAAAAACGCAAAGTGACTGATGGTCATATGGTACTTACATTAAAGCCGAATGTTCCTGAAGAATGAGTAGTTTTTTGTTAGAGGTTTTTGCTGGGTCTGTAATGGTTTTTTTTGTTCTGTTAAGTGTAATTCCGTGTTCTTCTAGTTTCTTCCAACGGTGGTGATGGTAGTAGGCTTTGATGGGTTTTCTTTTCAAATACGGTGGAGAGAAGTTTGAAATTGAAGAAATGCCGTATGAGGTTGAAAAACGCAAAGTGACTGATCGTCATATGGTACTTACATTGAAGCCGAATGTTCCTGAAGAATGAGTAGTTTTTGGTTAGAGGTTTTTGTTGGGTCCAGAATGGTTTTTTTGTTCCATAAGTGTAATTCCATGTTCTTCTAGTTTCTTCCAACGGTGGTGATGGTAGTAGGCTTTGATGGGTTTTCTTTTCAAATACGGTGGAGAGAAATTTGAAATTGAAGCAATGCCGTATGAGGTTGAAAAACGCAAAGTGACTGATGGTCATATGGTACTTACATTGAAGCCGAATGGTCCTGAAGAATGAGTAGTTTTTGGTTAGAGGTATTTGCTGGGTATGTAATGGTTTTTTTTCTTCTGTTAAGTATAATTCCGTGTTCTTCTTGTTTCTTCCAACGGTGGAGATGGTAGTAGGCTTTGATGGGTTTTCTTTTCAAATACGGTGGAGAGAAGTTTGAAATTGAAGAAATGCCGTATGAGGTTGAAAAACGCAAAGTGACTGATGGTCATATGGTACTTACATTGAAGCCGAATGGTCCTGAAGAATGAGTAGTTTTTGGTTAGAGGTTTTTGTTGGGTCTGTAATGGTTTTTTTTGTTCTGTTAAGTGTAATTTCGTGTTCTTCTAGTTTCTTCCAACGGTGGTGATGGCAGTAGGGTTTGATGGGTTTTCTTTTCAAATACGGTGGAGAGAAGTTTGAAATTAAGGAAATGCCGTATGAGGTTGAAAAATGCAAAGTGACTGATGGTCATATGGTACTTACGTTGAAGCCGAATGTTCCTGAAGAATGAGTAGTCTTTGGTTAGATGTTTTTGCTGGGTATGTAATGGTTTTTTTTGTTCTGTTAAGTGTAATTCCGTGTTCTTCTAGTTTCTTCCAACGGTGGTGATGGCAATAGGCTTTGATGGGTTTTCTTTTCAAATACGGTGGAGAGAAGTTTGAAATTGAAGAAATGCCGTATGAGGTTGAAAAACGCAAAGTGACTGATGGTCATATGGTACTTACATTGAAGCCGAATGGTCCTGAAGAATGAGTAGTTTTTGGTTAGAGGTTTTTCTTTGGGTCTGTAATGGTTTTTTTTTCTTAAGTGTAATTCCGTGTTCTTCTAGTTTCTTCCAACGGTGGTGATGGCGTAGGCTTTGATGGGTTTTCTTTTCAAATACGGTGGAGAGAAGTTTGAAATTGAAGAAATGCCATATGAGGTTGAAAAACGCAAAGTGACTGTTGGTCATATGGTACTTACATTGAAGCCGAATGTTCCTAAAGAATGAGTAGTTTTTGGTTAGAGGTTTTTGCTGGGTCTGTAATGGTTTTTTTGTTCTGTTAAGTGTAATTCCGTGTTCTTCTAGTTTCTTCCAACGGTGGTGATGGTAGTAGGCTTTGATGGGTTTTCTTTTCAAATACGGTGGAGAGAAGTTTGAAATTGAAGAAATGTCGTATGAGGTTGAAAAACGCAAAGTGACTGATGGTCATATGGTACTTACATTGAAGCCGAATGTTCCTGAAGAATGAGTAGTTTTTGGTTAGAGGTTTTTGTTGGGTCTGTAATGGTTTTTTTTGTTCTGTTAAGTGTAATTCCGTGTTCTTCTAGTTTCTTCCAACGGTGGTGATGGCAGTAGGCTTTGATGGGTTTTCTTTTCAAATACGGTGGAGAAGTTTGAAATTGAAGAAATGTCGTTATGAGGTTGAAAAACGCAAAGTGACTGATGGTCATATGGTACTTACATTGAAGCCGAATGTTCCAAGAATGAGTAGTTTTTGGTTAGAGGTTTTTCTTGGTCCGTAATGGTTTTTTTTGTTCGTTAAGTGTAATTCCGTGTTCTTCTAGTTTCTTCCAACGGTGGTGATGGCGATGGCTTTGATGGGTTTTCTTTTCAAATACGGTGGAGAGAAGTTTGAAATTGAAGAAATGCCGTATGAGGTTGAAAAACGCAAAGTGACTGATGGTCATATGGTACTTACATTGAAGCCGAATGTTCCTGAAGAATGAGTAGTTTTTGGTTAGAGGTTTTTGCTGGGTCTGTAATGGTTTTTTTTGTTCTGTTAAGTGTAATTCCGTGTTCTTCTAGTTTCTTCCAACGGTGGTGATGGCAGTAGGCTTTGATGGGTTTTCTTTTCAAATACGGTGGAGAGAAGTTTGAAATTGAAGAAATGCCGTATGAGGTTGAAAAACGCAAAGTGACTGATGGTCATATGGTACTTACATTGAAGCCGAATGTTCCTGAAGAATGAGTAGTTTTTGGTTAGAGGTTTTTTTTGGTCTAATGGTTTTTTTGTTCAATTTAATTCCGTGTTCTTCTAGTTTCTTCCAACGGTGGTGATGGCAATAGGCTTTGATGGGTTTTCTTTTCAAATACGGTGGAGAGAAGTTTGAAATTGAAGAAATGCCGTATGAGGTTGAAAAACGCAAAGTGACTGATGGTCATATGGTACTTACATTGAAGCCGAATGTTCCTGAAGAATGAGTAGTTTTTTTGTTAGAGGTTTTTGTTGGGTCTGTAATGGTTTTTTTTTTTCTGTTAAGTGTAATTCCGTGTTCTTCTAGTTTCTTCCAACGATGGTGATGGCAATAGGCTTTGATGGGTTTTCTTTTCAAATACGGTGGAGAGAAGTTTGAAATTGAAGAAATGCCGTATGAGGTTGAAAAACGCAAAGTGACTGATGGTCATATGGTACTTACATTGAAGCCGAATGTTCCTGAAGAATGAGTAGTTTTTGGTTAGAGGTTTTTGCTGGGTCTGTAATGGTTTTTTTGTTCTGTTAAGTGTAATTCCGTGTTCTTCTAGTTTCTTCCAACGGTGGTGATGGCAGTAGGCTTTGATGGGTTTTCTTTTCAAATACGGTGGAGAGAAGTTTGAAATTGAAGAAATGCCGTATGAGGTTGAAAAACGCAAAGTGACGATGGTCATATGGTACTTACATTGAAGCCGAATGTTCCCAAGAATGAGTAGTTTTTGGTTAGAGGTTTTGCTGGTCCGTAATGGTTTTTTTGTTCTTAAGTGTAACTCCGTGTTCTTCTAGTTTCTTCCAACGGTGGTGATGGTAGTAGGCTTTGATGGGTTATCTTTTCAAATACGGTGGAGAGAAGTTTGAAATTGAAGAAATGCCGTATGAGGTTGAAAAACGCAAAGTGACTGATGGTCATATGGTACTTACATTGAAGCCGAATGTTCCTGAAGAATGAGTAGTTTTTGGTTAGAGGTTTTTCTTGGTCTGTAATGGTTTTTTTTGTTCATAAGTGTAATTCCGTGTTCTTCTAGTTTCTTCCAACGGTGGTGATGGTAGTAGGCTTTGATGGGTTTTCTTTTCAAATACGGTGGAGAGAAGTTTGAAATTGAAGAAATGCCGTATGAGGTTGAAAAACGCAAAGTGACTGATGGTCATATGGTACTTACATTGAAGCCGAATGTTCCTGAAGAATGAGTAGTTTTTTGTTAGAGGTTTTTGTTGGGTCTGTAATGGTTTTTTTTTTTCCTGTTAAGTGTAATTCCGTATTCTTCTAGTTTCTTCCAACGATGGTGATGGCAATAGGCTTTGATGGGTTTTCTTTTCAAATACGGTGGAGAGAAGTTTGAAATTGAAGAAATGCCGTATGAGGTTGAAAAACACAAAGTGACTGATGGTCATATGGTAGTTACATTGAAGCCGAATGTTCCTGAAGAATGAGTAGTTTTTGGTTAGAGGTTTTTGCTGGGTCTGTAATGGTTTTTTTTGTTCTGTTAAGTGTAATTCCGTGTTCTTCTAGTTTCTTCCAACGGTGGTGATGGCAGTAGGCTTTGATGGGTTTTCTTTTCAAATACGGTGGAGAGAAGTTTGAAATTGAAGAAATTCCGTATGAGGTTGAAAAACGCAAAGTGACTGATGGTCATATGGTACTTACATTGAAGCCGAATGTTCCTGAAGAATGAGTAGTTTTTGGTTAGAGGTTTTTGCTGGGTCTGTAATGGTTTTTTTTGTTCTGTTAAGTGTAATTCCGTGTTCTTCTAGTTTCTTCCAACGGTGGTGATGGCAGTAGGCTTTGATGGGTTTTCTTTTCAAATACGGTGGAGAGAAGTTTGAAATTGAAGAAATGCCGTATGAGGTTGAAAAACGCAAAGTGACTGATGGTCATATGGTACTTACATTGAAGCCGAATGTTCCTGAAGAATGAGTAGTTTTTGGTTAGAGGTTTTTGTTGGGTCCGTAATGGTTTTTTTGTTCTAAGTGTAATTCCGTGTTCTTCTAGTTTCTTCCAACGGTGGTGATGGCAGTAGGCTTTGATGGGTTTTCTTTTCAAATACGGTGGAGAGAAGTTTGAAATTGAAGAAATGCCGTATGAGGTTGAAAAACGCAAAGTGACAGATGGTCATATGGTACTTACATTGAAGCCGAATGTTCCTGAAGAATGAGTAGTTTTTGGTTAGAGGTTTTTGCTGGGTATGTAATGGTTTTTTTTTTTCTGTTAAGTGTAATTCCGTGTTCTTCTAGTTTCTTCCAACGGTGGTGATGGCAGTAGGCTTTGATGGGTTTTCTTTTCAAATACGGTGGAGAGAAGTTTGAAATTGAAGAAATGCCGTATGAGGTTGAAAAACGCAAAGTGACTGTTGGTCATATGGTACTTTACATTGAAGCCGAATGGTCCTGAAGAATGAGTAGTTTTTGGTTAGAGGTTTTTGTTGGATCGTAATGGTTTTTTTGTTCTGTAAGTGTAATTCCGTGTTCTTCTAGTTTCTTCCAACGGTGGTGATGGCGGTAGGCTTTGATGGGTTTTCTTTTCAAATACGGTGGAGAGAAGTTTGAAATTGAAGAAATGCCGTATGAGGTTGAAAAATGCAAAGTGACTGATGGTCATATGGTACTTACATTGAAGCCGAATGTTCCTGAAGAATGAGTAGTTTTGGTTAGAGGTTTTTCTTGGGTATGTAATGGTTTTTTTGTTCTGTTAAGTGTAATTCCGTGTTCTTCTAGTTTCTTCCAACGGTGGTGATGGCAATAGGCTTTGATGGGTTTTCTTTTCAAATACGGTGGAGAGAAGTTTGAAATTGAAGAAATGCCGTATGAGGTTGAAAAACGCAAAGTGACTGATGGTCATATGGTACTTACATTGAAGCCGAATGTTCCTGAAGAATGAGTAGTTTTTGTTAGAGGTTTTTTTGGGTCCTGTAATGGTTTTTTTGTTTTGTTAAGTGTAATTTCGTGTTCTTCTAGTTTCTTCCAATGGTCGTGATGGCTGTAGGCTTTGATGGATTTTCTTTTCAAATACGGTGGAGAGAAGTTTGAAATTGAAGAAATGCCGTATGAGGTTGAAAAACGGAAAGTGACTGATGGTCATATGGTACTTACATTGAAGCCGAATGTTCCTGAAGAATGAGTAGTTTTGGTTAGAGGTTTTTTCGGTCGTAATGGTTTTTTTTGTACTAAGTGTAATTCCGTGTTCTTCTAGTTTCTTCCAACGGTGGTGATGGCGTAGGCTTTGATGGGTTTTCTTTTCAAATACGGTGGAGAGAAGTTTGAAATTGAAGAAATGCCGTATGAGGTTGAAAAACGCAAAGTGACTGATGGTCATATGGTACTTACATTGAAGCCGAATGTTCCTGAAGAATGAGTAGTTTTTGGTTAGAGGTTTTTGTGGTTCGTAATGGTTTTTTTGTTCTTAAGTGTAATTCCTGTTCTTCTAGTTTCTTCCAACGGTGGTGATGGCAGTAGGCTTTGATGGGTTTTCTTTTCAAATACGGTGGAGAGAAGTTTGAAATTGAAGAAATGCCGTATGAGGTTGAAAAACGCAAAGTGACTGATGGTCATATGGTACTTACATTGAAGCCAAATGTTCCTGAAGAATGAGTAGTTTTTTGTTAGAGGTTTTTGTTGGGTCTGTAATGGTTTTTTTTTTTCCTGTTAAGTGTAATTCCGTATTCTTCTAGTTTCTTCCAACGATGGTGATGGCAATAGGCTTTGATGGGTTTTCTTTTCAAATACGGTGGAGAGAAGTTTGAAATTGAAGAAATGCCGTATGAGGTTGAAAAACGCAAAGTGACTGATGGTCATATGGTACTTACATTGAAGCCGAATGTTCCTGAAGAATGAGTAGTTTTTGGTTAGAGGTTTTTGCTGGGTCTGTAATGGTTTTTTTTGTTCTGTTAAGTGTAATTCCGTGTTCTTCTAGTTTCTTCCAACGGTGGTGATGGCAGTAGGCTTTGATGGGTTTTCTTTTCAAATACGGTGGAGAGAAGTTTGAAATTGAAGAAATTCCGTATGAGGTTGAAAAACGCAAAGTGACTGATGGTCATATGGTACTTACATTGAAGCCGAATGTTCCTAAGAATGAGTAGTTTTGGTTAGAGGTTTTTCTTGGTCCAAATGGTTTTTTTGTTCTGTAAGTGTAATTCCGTGTTCTTCTAGTTTCTTCCAACGGTGGTGATGGCGAGAGGCTTTGATGGGTTTTCTTTTCAAATACGGTGGAGAGAAGTTTGAAATTGAAGAAATGCCGTATGAGGTTGAAAAACGCAAAGTGACTGATGGTCATATGGTACTTACATTGAAGCCGAATGTTCCTGAAGAATGAGTAGTTTTTGGTTAGAGGTTTTTGCTGGGTCTGTAATGGTTTTTTTTGTTCTGTTAAGTGTAACTCCGTGTTCTTCTAGTTTCTTCCAACGGTGGTGATGGTAGTAGGCTTTGATGGGTTTTCTTTTCAAATACGGTGGAGAGAAGTTTGAAATTGAAGAAATGCCGTATGAGGTTGAAAAACGCAAAGTGACTGATGGTCATATGGTACTTACATTGAAGCCGAATGTTCCTAAAGAATGAGTAGTTTTTGGTTAGAGGTTTTTTTTGTACTGTTATGGTTTTTTTTTTTCTGTTAAGTGTAATTCCGTGTTCTTCTAGTTTCTTCCAACGGTGGTGATGGCAGTAGGCTTTGATGGGTTTTCTTTTCAAATACGGTGGAGAGAAGTTTGAAATTGAAGAAATGCCGTATGAGGTTGAAAACGCAAAGTGACTGATGGTCATATGGTACTTACATTGAAGCCGAATGTTCCTAAAGAATGAGTAGTTTTTGGTTAGAGGTTTTTCTTGGTCAGTAATGGTTTTTTTGTTCTGTTAAGTGTAATTCCGTGTTCTTCTAGTTTCTTCCAACGGTGGTGATGGCAGTAGGCTTTGATGGGTTTTCTTTTCAAATACGGTGGAGAGAAGTTTGAAATTGAAGAAATGCCGTATGAGGTTGAAAAATGCAAAGTGACTGATGGTCATATGGTACTTACATTGAAGCCGAATGTTCCTGAAGAATGAGTAGTTTTTGGTTAGAGGTTTTTGCTGGGTCTGTAATGGTTTTTTTTGTTCTGTTAAGTGTAATTCCGTGTTCTTCTAGTTTCTTCCAACGGTGGTGATGGCAGTAGGCTTTGATGGGTTTTCTTTTCAAATACGGTGGAGAGAAGTTTGAAATTGAAGAAATGCCGTATGAGGTTGAAAAACGCAAAGTGACTGATGGTCATATGGTACTTACATTGAAGCCGAATGTTCCTGAAGAATGAGTAGTTTTTGGTTAGAGGTTTTTGCTGGGTCTGTAATGGTTTTTTTTTGTTCTGTTAAGTGTAATTCCGTGTTCTTCTAGTTTCTTCCAACGGTGGTGATGGCAGTAGGCTTTGATGGGTTTTCTTTTCAAATACGGTGGAGAGAAGTTTGAAATTGAAGAAATGCCGTATGAGGTTGAAAAACGCAATGTGACTGATGGTCATACGGTACTTACATTGAAGCCAAATGTTCCTGAAGAATGAGTAGTTTTTGGTTAGAGGTTTTTGCTGGGTCTGTAATGGTTTTTTTTGTTCTGTTAAGTGTAATTCCGTGTTCTTCTAGGTTCTTCCAACGGTGGTGATGGCAGTAGGCTTTGATGGGTTTTCTTTTCAAATACGGTGGAGAGAAGTTTGAAATTGAAGAAATGCCGTATGAGGTTGAAAAATGCAAAGTGACTGATGGTCATATGGTACTTACATTGAAGCCGAATGTTCCTGAAGAATGAGTAGTTTTTGGTTAGAGGTTTTTGCTGGGTCTGTAATGGTTTTTTTTGTTCTGTTAAGTGTAATTCCGTGTTCTTCTAGTTTCTTCCAACGGTGGTGATGGCAGTAGGCTTTGATGGGTTTTCTTTTCAAATACGGTGGAGAGAAGTTTGAAATTGAAGAAATGCCGTATGAGGTTGAAAAACGCAAAGTGACAGATGGTCATATGGTACTTACATTGAAGCCGAATGTTCCTGAAGAATGAGTAGTTTTTGGTTAGAGGTTTTTCTTGGTCCGTAATGGTTTTTTTGTTCTATAAGTGTAATTCCGTGTTCTTCTAGTTTCTTCCAACGGTGGTGATGGCAGTAGGCTTTGATGGGTTTTCTTTTCAAATACGGTGGAGAGAAGTTTGAAATTGAAGAAATGCCGTATGAGGTTGAAAAACGCAAAGTGACTGATGGTCATATGGTACTTACATTGAAGCCGAATGTTCCTAAGAATGAGTAGTTTTTGGTTAGAGGTTTTTCTTGGTCAGTAATGGTTTTTTTGTTCGTAAGTGTAATTCCGTGTTCTTCTAGTTTCTTCCAACGGTGGTGATGGCAGTAGGCTTTGATGGGTTTTCTTTTCAAATACGGTGGAGAGAAGTTTGAAATTGAAGAAATGCCGTATGAGGTTGAAAAACGCAAAGTGACTGATGGTCATATGGTACTTACATTGAAGCCGAATGTTCCTGAAGAATGAGTAGTTTTTGGTTAGAGGTTTTTGTTGGTCCGTAATGGTTTTTTTGTTCCGTTAAGTGTAATTCCGTGTTCTTCTAGTTTCTTCCAATGGTGGTGATGGCAGTAGGCTTTGATGGGTTTTGTTTTCAAATACGGTGGAGAGAAGTTTGAAATTGAAGAAATGTCGTATGAGGTTGAAAAACGCAAAGTGACAGATGGTCATATGGTACTTACATTGAAGCCGAATGTTCCTGAAGAATGATTAGTTTTTGGTTAGAGGTTTTTTCTTGGGTCCGTAATGGTTTTTTTGTTCTTAAGTGTAATTCCGTGTTCTTCTAGTTTCTTCCAACGGTGGTGATGGCAGTAGGCTTTGATGGGTTTTCTTTTCAAATACGGTGGAGAGAAGTTTGAAATTGAAGAAATGCCGTATGAGGTTGAAAAACGCAAAGTGACTGTTGGTCATATGGTACTTACATTGAAGCCGAATGGTCCTGAAGAATGAGTAGTTTTTGGTTAGAGGTTTTCGTTGGGTCTGTAATGGTTTTTTTTTGTTCTGTTAAGTGTAATTCCGTGTTCTTCTAGTTTCTTGCAACGGTGGTGATGGCAGTAGGCTTTGATGGGTTTTCTCTTCAAATACGGTGGAGAGAAGTTTGAAATTGAAGAAATGTCGTATGAGGTTGAAAAACGCAAAGTGACTGATGGTCATTTGGTACTTACATTGAAGCCGAATGTTCCTGAAGAATGAGTAGTTTTTGGTTAGAGGTTTTTGCTGGGTCTGTAATGGTTTTTTTTGTTCTGTTAAGTGTAATTCCGTGTTCTTCTAGTTTCTTCCAACGGTGGTGATGGCAGTAGGCTTTGATGGGTTTTCTTTTCAAATACGGTGGAGAGAAGTTTGAAATTGAAGAAATGCCGTATGAGGTTGAAAAACGCAAAGTGACTGATGGTCATATGGTACTTACATTGAAGCCGAATGTTCCTAAAGAATGAGTAGTTTTTGGTTAGAGGTTTTTGCTGGGTCTGTAATGGTTTTTTTTGTTCTGTTAAGTGTAATTCCGTGTTCTTCTAGTTTCTTCCAACGGTGGTGATGGCAGTAGGCTTTGATGGGTTTTCTTTTCAAATACGGTGGAGAGAAGTTTGAAATTGAAGAAATGCCGTATGAGGTTGAAAAACGCAAAGTGACTGATGGTCATATGGTACTTACGTTGAAGCCGAATGTTCCTGAAGAATGAGTAGTTTTTGGTTAGAGGTTTTTGCTGGGTCTGTAATGGTTTTTTTTGTTCTGTTAAGTGTAATTCCGTGTTCTTCTAGGTTCTTCCAACGGTGGTGATGGCAGTAGGCTTTGAAGGGTTTTCTATCCAAATACGGTGGAGAGAAGTTTGAAATTGAAGAAATGCCGTATGAGGTTGAAAAACGCAAAGTGACTGATGGTCATATGGTACTTACATTGAAGCCGAATGTTCTGAAGAATGAGTAGTTTTTTGTTAGAGGTTTTTGTTGGGTCCGTAATGGTTTTTTGTTTCTGTTAAGTGTAATGCCGTATTCTTCTAGTTTCTTCCAACGATGGTGATGGCAATAGGCTTTGATGGGTTTTCGTTTCAAATACGGTGGAGAGAAGTTTGAAATTGAAGAAATGCCGTATGAGGTTGAAAAACACAAAGTGACTGATGGTCATATGGTAGTTACATTGAAGCCGAATGTTCCTGAAGAATGAGTAGTTTTTGGTTAGAGGTTTTTGCTGGGTCTGTAATGGTTTTTTTTGTTCTGTTAAGTGTAATTCCGTGTTCTTCTAGTTTCTTCCAACGGTGGTGATGGCAGTAGGCTTTGATGGGTTTTCTTTTCAAATACGGTGGAGAGAAGTTTGAAATTGAAGAAATTCCGTATGAGGTTGAAAAACGCAAAGTGACTGATGGTCATATGGTACTTACATTGAAGCCGAATGTTCCTAAAGAATGAGTAGTTTTTGGTTAGAGGTTTTTGCTGGGTCTGTAATGGTTTTTTTTTGTTCTGTTAAGTGTAATTCCGTGTTCTTCTAGTTTCTTCCAACGGTGGTGATGGCAGTAGGCTTTGATGGGTTTTCTTTTCAAATACGGTGGAGAGAAGTTTGAAATTGAAGAAATGCCGTATGAGGTTGAAAAACGCAAAGTGACTGATGGTCATATGGTACTTACATTGAAGCCGAATGTTCCTGAAGAATGAGTAGTTTTTGGTTAGAGGTTTTTCTTGGAGTCGTAATGGTTTTTTGTTCTTAAGTGTAATTCCGTGTTCTTCTAGTTTCTTCCAACGGTGGTGATGGCAGTAGGCTTTGATGGGTTTTCTTTTCAAATACGGTGGAGAGAAGTTTGAAATTGAAGAAATGTCGTATGAGGTTGAAAAACGCAAAGTGACTGATGGTCATATGGTACTTACATTGAAGCCGAATGTTCCTGAAGAATGAGTAGTTTTTGGTTAGAGGTTTTTGCTGGGTCTGTAATGGTTTTTTTTGTTCTGTTAAGTGTAATTCCGTGTTCTTCTAGTTTCTTCCAACGGTGGTGATGGCAGTTGGCTTTGATGGGTTTTCTTTTCAAATACGGTGGAGAGAAGTTTGAAATTGAAGAAATGCCGTATGAGGTTGAAAAACGCAAAGTGACTGTTGGTCATATGGTACTTACATTGAAGCCGAATGGTCCTGAAGAATGAGTAGTTTTTGGTTAGAGGTTTTCGTTGGGTCTGTAATGGTTTTTTTTTGTTCATAGTGTAATTCCGTGTTCTTCTAGTTTCTTCCAACGGTGGTGATGGCAGTAGGCTTTGATGGGTTTTCTCTTCAAATACGGTGGAGAGAAGTTTGAAATTGAAGAAATGTCGTATGAGGTTGAAAAACGCAAAGTGACTGATGGTCATTTGGTACTTACATTGAAGCCGAATGTTCCTAAAGAATGAGTAGTTTTTGGTTAGAGGTTTTTCTTTGGTCCGTAATGGTTTTTTTGTTCGTTAAGTTTAATTCCGTGTTCTTCTAGTTTCTTCCAACGGTAGTGATGGCGTAGGCTTTGATGGGTTTTCTTTTCAAATACGGTGGAGAGAAGTTTGAAATTGAAGAAATGCCGTATGAGGTTGAAAAACGCAAAGTGACTGATGGTCATATGGTACTTACATTGAAGCCGAATGTTCCTAAAGAATGAGTAGTTTTTGGTTAGAGGTTTTTGCTGGGTCTGTAATGGTTTTTTTTTGTTCTGTTAAGTGTAATTCCGTGTTCTTCTAGTTTCTTCCAACGGTGGTGATGGCAGTAGGCTTTGATGGGTTTTTTTTTCAAATACGGTGGAGAGAAGTTTGAAATTGAAGAAATCCCGTATGAGGTTGAAAAACGCAATGTGACTGATGGTCATACGGTACTTACATTGAAGCCAAATGTTCCTGAAGAATGAGTAGTCTTTGGTTAGAGGTTTTGTGTCTCGTAATGGTTTTTTTGTTACGTAAAGTGTAATTCCGTGTTCTTCTAGTTTCTTCCAACGGTGGTGATGGCGAGAGGCTTTGATGGGTTTTCTTTTCAAATACTGGTGGAGAGAAGTTTGAAATTGAAGAAATGCCGTATGAGGTTGAAAAACGCAAAGTGACTTATGGTCATATGGTACTTACATTGACGCCGAATGTTCCTGAAGAATGAGTAGTTTTTTGTTAGAGGTTTTTGTTGGGTCTGTAATGGTTTTTTTGTTTCCTGTTAAGTGTAATGCCGTATTCTTCTAGTTTCTTCCAACGATGGTGATGGCAATAGGCTTTGATGGGTTTTCTTTTCAAATACGGTGGAGAGAAGTTTGAAATTGAAGAAATGCCGTATGAGGTTGAAAAACGCAAAGTGACTGATGGTCATATGGTACTTACATTGAAGCCGAATGTTCCTAAAGAATGAGTAGTTTTTGGTTAGAGGTTTTTGCTGGGTCTGTAATGGTTTTTTTGTTCATTAAGTGTAATTCCGTGTTCTTCTAGTTTCTTCCAACGGTGGTGATGGCAGTTGGCTTTGATGGGTTTTCTTTTCAAATACGTGGAGAGAAGTTTGAAATTGAAGAAATGCCGTATGAGGTTGAAAAATGCAAAGTGATGATGGTCATATGGTACTTACGTTGAAGCCGAATGTTCTGAAGAATGAGTAGTTTTTGGTTAGAGGTTTTCGAGTCCGTAATGGTTTTTTTTGTCGTTAAGTGTAATTCCATGTTCTTCTAGTTTCTTCCAACGGTGGTGATGGCATTAGGCTTTGATGGGTTTTCTTTTCAAATACGGTGGAGAGAAGTTTGAAATTGAAGAAATGCCGTATGAGGTTGAAAAACGCAAAGTGACTGATGGTCATATGGTACTTACATTGACGCCGAATGTTCCTGAAGAATGAGTAGTTTTTTGTTAGAGGTTTTTGTTGGGTCTGTAATGGTTTTTTTGTTTCCTGTTAAGTGTAATGCCGTATTCTTCTAGTTTCTTCCAACGATGGTGATGGCAATAGGCTTTGATGGGTTTTCGTTTCAAATACGGTGGAGAGAAGTTTGAAATTGAAGAAATGCCGTATGAGGTTGAAAAACACAAAGTGACTTATGGTCGTATGGTACTTACATTGAAGCCGAATGGTCCTGAAGAATGAGTAGTTTTTCGTTAGAGGTTTTTGCTGGGTCTGTAATGGTTTTTTTTTTTGTTCTGTTAAGTGTAATTCCGTGTTCTTCTAGTTTCTTCCAACGGTGGTGATGGCAGTAGGCTTTGATGGGTTTTCTTTTCAAATACGGTGGAGAGAAGTTTGAAATTGAAGAAATTCCGTATGAGGTTGAAAAACGCAAAGTGACTGATGGTCATATGGTACTTACATTGAAGCCGAATGTTCCTAAAGAATGAGTAGTTTTTGGTTAGAGGTTTTTGGTCCTGTAATGGTTTTTTTGTTCATTAAGTGTAATTCCGTGTTCTTCTAGTTTCTTCCAATGGTGGTGATGGCAGTAGGCTTTGATGGGTTTTCTTTTCAAATACGGTGGAGAGAAGTTTGAAATTGAAGAAATGTCGTATGAGGTTGAAAAACGCAAAGTGACTGATGGTCATATGGTACTTACATTGAAGCCGAATGTTCCTGAAGAATGAGTAGTTTTTGGTTAGAGGTTTTTGTTGGGTCTATAATGGTTTTTTTGTTCGTTAAGTGTAATTCCGTGTTCTTCTAGTTTCTTCCAACGGTGGTGATGGCGATAGAGCTTTGATGGGTTTTCTTTTCAAATACGGTGGAGAGAAGTTTGAAATTGAAGAAATGCCGTATGAGGTTGAAAAACGCAAAGTGACTTATGGTCATATGGTACTTACATTGAAGCCGAATGTTCTAAGAATGAGTAGTTTTGGTTAGAGGTTTTGCTGGTCTGTAATGGTTTTTTTTGTTCTGTTAAGTGTAATTCCGTGTTCTTCTAGTTTCTTCCAACGGTGGTGATGGCAGTAGGCTTTGATGGGTTTTCTTTTCAAATACGGTGGAGAGAAGTTTGAAATTGAAGAAATGCCGTATGAGGTTAAAAACGCATAAAGTGACTCGATGGTCATATGGTACTTACATTGAAGCCGAATGGTCCTGAAGAATGAGTAGTTTTTGGTTAGAGGTTTTTTTGGAGTCTGTAATGGTTTTTTTGTTCATAAGTGTAATTCCGTGTTCTTCTAGTTTCTTCCAACGGTGGTGATGGCGATAGGCTTTGATGGGTTTTCTCTTCAAATACGGTGGAGAGAAGTTTGAAATTGAAGAAATGTCGTATGAGGTTGAAAACGCATAAAGTGACGATGGTCATATGGTACTTACATTGAACCGAATGTTCTGAAGAATGAGTAGTTTTTGGTTAGAGGTTTTGCTTTGGTCCAGTAATGGTTTTTTTTTCTGTTAGTGTAATTCCGTGTTCTTCTAGTTTCTTCCAACGGTGGTGATGGCGATGGCTTTGATGGGTTTTCTTTTCAAATACGGTGGAGAGAAGTTTGAAATTGAAGAAATGCCGTATGAGGTTGAAAAATGCAAAGTGACTGATGGTCATATGGTACTTACGTTGAAGCCGAATGTTCCTGAAGAATGAGTAGTCTTTGGTTAGAGGTTTTTGCTGAGTCTGTAATGGTTTTTTTTGTTCTGTTAAGTGTAAATCCATGTTCTTCTAGTTTCTTCCAACGGTGGTGATGGCATTAGGCTTTGATGGGTTTTCTTTTCAAATACGGTGGAGAGAAGTTTGAAATTGAAGAAATGCCGTATGAGGTTGAAAAATGCAAAGTGACTGATGGTCATATGGTACTTACATTGAAGCCGAATGTTCCTGAAGAATAAGTAGTTTTTGGTTAGAGGTTTTTGGCTGGTCTGTAATGGTTTTTTTGTTCGTTAAGTGTAATTCCGTGTTCTTCTAGTTTCTTCCAATGGTGGTGATGGCAGTAGGCTTTGATGGGTTTTCTTTTCAAATACGGTGGAGAGAAGTTTGAAATTGAAGAAATGTCGTATGAGGTTGAAAAACGCAAAGTGACTGATGGTCATATGGTACTTACATTGAAGCCGAATGTTCCTGAAGAATGAGTAGTTTTTGGTTAGAGGTTTTTGCTGGGTCTGTAATGGTTTTTTTTGTTCTGTTAAGTGTAATTCCGGGTTCTTCTAGTTTCTTCCAACGGTGGTGATGGCAGTAGGCTTTGATGGGTTTTCTTTTCAAATACGGTGGAGAGAAGTTTGAAATTGAAGAAATTCCGTATGAGGTTGAAAAACGCAAAGTGACTTATGGTCATATGGTACTTACATTGAAGCCGAATATTCCTAAAGAATGAGTAGTTTTTGGTTAGAGGTTTTTGCTGGGTCTGTAATGGTTTTTTTTGTTCTGTTAAGTGTAATTCCGTGTTCTTCTAGTTTCTTCCAATGGTGGTGATGGCAGTAGGCTTTGATGGGTTTTCTTTTCAAATACGGTGGAGAGAAGTTTGAAATTGAAGAAATGTCGTATGAGGTTGAAAAACGCAAAGTGACTGATGGTCATATGGTACTTACATTGAAGCCGAATGTTCCTGAAGAATGAGTAGTTTTTGGTTAGAGGTTTTTGTTGGGTCGTAATGGTTTTTTTGTTCTCTTAAGTGTAATTCCGTGTTCTTCTAGTTTCTTCCAACGGTGGTGATGGCGAGTGAGGCTTTGATGGGTTTTCTTTTCAAATACGGTGGAGAGAAGTTTGAAATTGAAGAAATGCCGTTTGAGGTTGAAAAACGCAAAGTGACTTATGGTCATATGGTACTTACATTGAAGCCGAATGTTCCTGAAGAATAAGTAGTTTTTGGTTAGAGGTTTTTGCTGGGTCTGTAATGGTTTTTTTGTTCTGTTAAGTGTAATTCCTTGTTCCTCTAGTTTCTTCCAACGGTGGTGATGGCAGTAGGCTTTGATGGGTTTTCTTTTCAAATACGGTGGAGAGAAGTTTGAAATTGAAGAAATGCCGTATGAGGTTAAAAAACGCAAAGTGACTGATGGTCATATGGTACTTACATTGAAGCCGAATGTTCCTAAAGAATGAGTAGTTTTTGGTTAGAGGTTTTTGCTGGGTCTGTAATGGTTTTTTTTGTTCTGTTAAGTGTAATTCCGTGTTCTTCTAGTTTCTTCCAACGGTGGTGATGGCAGTAGGCTTTGATGGGTTTTCTTTTCAAATACGGTGGAGAGAAGTTCTAAATTGAAGAAATGCCGTATGAGGTTGAAAAACGCAAAGTGACTGATGGTCATATGGTACTTACATTGAACCCGAATGTTCCTGAAGAATGAGTAGTTTTTGGTTAGAGGTTTTTGCTGGGTCTGTAATGGGTTTTTTCGTTCTGTTAAGTGTAATTCCGTGTTCTTCTAGTTTCTTCCAACGGTGGTGATGGCAGTAGGCTTTGATGGGTTTTCTTTTCAAATACGGTGGAGAGAAGTTTGAAATTGAAGAAATGCCGTATGAGGTTGAAAAATGCAAAGTGACTGATGGTCATATGGTACTTACGTTGAAGCCGAATGTTCCTGAAGAATGAGTAGTCTTTGGTTAGAGGTTTTTGCTGAGTCTGTAATGGTTTTTTTTGTTCTGTTAAGTGTAAATCCATGTTCTTCTAGTTTCTTCCAACGGTGGTGATGGCATTAGGCTTTGATGGGTTTTCTTTTCAAATACGGTGGAGAGAAGTTTGAAATTGAAGAAATGCCGTATGAGGTTGAAAAACGCAAGGTGACTGATGGTCATATGGTACTTACATTGAAGCCGAATGGTCCTGAAGAATAAGTAGTTTTTGGTTAGAGGTTTTTGCTGGGTCTGTAATGGTTTTTTTTGTTCTGTTAAGTGTAATTCCGTGTTCTTCTAGTTTCTTCCAATGGTCGTGATGGCAGTAGGCTTTGATGGGTTTTCTTTTCAAATACGGTGGAGAGAAGTTTGAAATTGAAGAAATGTCGTATGAGGTTGAAAAACGCAAAGTGACTGATGGTCATATGGTACTTACATTGAAGCCGAATGTTCCTGAAGAATGAGTAGTTTTTGGTTAGAGGTTTTTGCTGGGTCTGTAATGGTTTTTTTTGTTCTGTTAAGTGTAATTCCGTGTTCTTCTAGTTTCTTCCATCGGTGGTGATGGTAGTAGGCTTTGATGGGTTTTCTTTTCAAATACGGTGGAAAGAAGTTTGAAATTGAAGAAATGCCGTATGGGGTTGAAAAACGCAAAGTGACTGATGGTCATATGGTACTTACATTAAAGCCGAATGTTCCTGAAGAATGAGTAGTTTTTTGTTAGAGGTTTTTGCTGGGTCTGTAATGGTTTTTTTTGTTCTGTTAAGTGTAATTCCGTGTTCTTCTAGTTTCTTCAAACGGTGGTGATGGCAGTAGGCTTTGATGTTTTTTTTTGTTTTTTTTAACTCATGCATTGATGTTGGATATGGCTCTTGATAACCTTCCCCTGATGTTAAGCTTAGTTAAGAAAAAAGTTGAAATTTACATTTTACCCTACCCCCACTCTGGTCTTCTTCACCATCATCGATCCAGTGAAGGGTCAGAGCCTTCTGCATCGGAAGAAACCTTCATGAATGGATCGACATCCCCATCCACAGAATGATCGTTTCCCCTTTCCTACGTTGCATCCAGACCCTCTACAAGGTCGTCTCTGCCCTCTGCTGCATCTGCCGTCTGCTGGGATTCGTCTCCTATCCTGCAGTGGCGGGAGCTGGAGCGTCCAGCACCATCTAAGATTTCAACACCTGGCATTAATATAATCCAACGGTCAAATGGGTTTTGGCAAAAACGAAATCCACTTTCACCTCTCTCAGTCTCTCGTTCACTCCAAACCCAACCCGAACTACGATTTGAAACCCTGGGTCGATTAAAACCTCCCATCGTTTTTTCAGAACGAAACCCTCTTTGGATCATCTTCTCTCTGGGACACAAGGGAAACCCTAACACTGAATGAGCAGTGATAAAGATCTCAAAATTGAAATGCAAAATTTTTATAGACGTAGCTCATGAGATTAGAACTTCCCAAAATGTAAACACACAGGCACCACGCTTCTCCCCCCAAGAAAAAACTCAGTGGGCAGCTTTTTCCTCCCCCTTGCGCATATTGCGTATTGAATGATAGAGAAGCAGGATCCTATTGTGCGCCGCGAAAGAAATGGATGTGGTGGAATACGCAGAGTAGAGGAGACCACCTGCCTGAGACTGAGACTGAGACTCTGAGAGAGAGAGAGAGAGTAAGACCCAAAAAAGGCAAGCGGCGGAGAAAGCATATAACAGGAACCACCTGCCTGCTTCTTCGAACAAAGAAACTACTGAAAACCCTTTAGCTCCTCAGTATCAGTGAGAGAGACAATTGGGCTCTCTCAAAAGACACTGCAAACAGCAGAAAGCTATTAATTTGCTCTCTCTCTCTCTGGCTCTCTGTATCCCCCTCTGCAACACTCGTATTCTCCCACGTACCTCACCAGTCCACTTATATAGAAAAGGAATTTTGTTTTATATAAAATATTCTGCGAACTCTGTAAAACAGGGAAATCGAAATTTATCCCTCCCTTATTAATGGCATCTTTTGAGTTTTTTAGACTTTTGGCTTTATTTGTCCATTCTGAATTTCTCTCCATTTTTTATTTAAATAAACTCGGTGATCATAGTTTGTCGCTTCTCAATCTCGGACTTGAGTCCAAATTCCTTTGCTCAGAAATGTAGATTTGAAAAAAGAGAAGTAACAAAAAGTTTGAAAAGTCGACAGCTTTGAGAAGCAAGCGGTTAAATTACAAAAAACTCCTCATTACCTCCCTACTTGGTGACCCCATGTGATTGTGAGACTATTGTTTACAATAAAAGGAAATTAGATTGGTGATGATTAATTCTAATTTATATCAGGGGAAATGGAGAAATTTCCTTTAAGAAACAAATCAAATGGGAAAAAAAACAAAAAAACAAATATATTATATCAATGGACGTAGTAATCCATTGAACCAATGAATTGAAACAACGACACATGGGATTTTTTTTTGCTTTTAAAAAGAAAATGAAACCAAAAAAAGAAAAAAAAAAAAAACTCAGTGGGGAGCATGCATTGCACCCACACACAAAGGGGGTGAAATGATCACCCAGACCTCAAAAAGATAGAAATGTCCACCGTGTTGATGTTTCCACACACACACACACACACAGGCATCACACTCCCCCCACCCCCCCATATCATTTAGAGAATTCTTCCACCCAAGAAAAAACTCAAGAAAAAAGTAAATTTCTCTCCTAATACAATTTAGTATTAATATCAAATTTCATTCATAGACCATTCAAGCTTTGTTGTAGGATCCAATCTAAGACTTGAAGGCATTAAAAATATCGTTCACCTTTTAGCCTTGATTAATATGTGTTTTAATTGGAATAACTTGGAAACAATGGACCACCTCTTCTCATTTCCGCCACTACCCACTTTTGGAACATTTTGCAAGCATCATCTATGCATTGCTCTTTTCTTTTCTCTGAAAGTCAGTGATTAAATTCTTTTTCAAAGAAACTTCGAGTTTCAATTTGAGATCAGGTTATAAAAAACGAAAAAAATCGATTTGAGATCAGTATCACATTTTAGATACCCAACTGTGTAAGAGAACATAAAACCGTCAGATCCATCAGAAAAGAGGCCAGGTTGAACAATTTCTACTTATTACGATATTTGGGGATTCGGGTTTATGCATCTCATACATACATATCATGTATGTTTTTTCTTTTTTCTTTCCTTTTTTCTATTGATTTCTTTATGAATTTATATATAAACCAGACAGGAAGGGACAAGAGGGACCAGAGTTTTACACCTTAAAGTTATAATAACTGAAACCCCTAAGCCATCTTAAGGACGGGGTTCACTGGAACATTGATCTCTTACAACAATTTGTTCCTCATAATATTGTTCCTCTGGCCCAATCTGTTAATTTTTCAAATTCTAGTGATCAGTGGTATTGTTTGAACTCTTCTACAGGGGTCTTCACCGTAAAACTTGCTGTAAGCCATTTACTTGCTTGCTCTAGCCAACGCTCTAGTTCTAATGTTGGTTGGTGGACATTTTTGTGGAAACTTCCAATTCCTCCTAAGTTTCAAGTTTTCTTTTGACGTTTGCTCAATGCAGGACTTCCTACAAAGGAGACTCTATCGAAATGGAGTCGTTGCGATGCGAAATGTGCTTTTTGTGGACTTAGTGTCAAATCTCTCTGGCACCTTTTTCTTTCTTGTGACTGGGTCAAACGTATCTTGGCAGCAGGACCTCTTGGGCTAAGGACTGAATTTCTAGCCTTTGACAATTTTCATCATCTCTATCGGTTTTTGTACTTGCACTTTAAGGCTAATAAATCCATGTTGAAATGGGTTTTTAGCACTTTCATTATAAATTGTTATTTTATACAGAATTCTAGAAATAAATTAGTAGCTGAATCCACTAAACCCAATCTTTTACAGATCATACATTTGGTTTCACGGTGGTTGGCTGACTTACACCTTACTAATTTTGGGACAGACTCCCTTACTACCTTTGACACTGATATAGTTGTACCCATCCAATTTCCTTTGTTGCCTTGTTGTAATATGCCTAGTTTGATTTGGGCAGGATACTGTTCACCTGGATTGACTAGGTCAAGGTGGGCCTACATCTTTTTGGTTGATGGTAAGATTAAGTTTTTTGATGCAGGACAGCTGCTTTGTACAGAGGAAGTAGATATCTATATTTATGCGATCTTGAAAGGTCTTATCCATATTGCGGGTATTGGGTTGTAGGTTAAGGAAATTTGGTGTGACCATAGGTTGATCACTGAATATCTTCCATCTCCAACCAAAACTCCTTGGCCATGGTACTTGGTTTCTAAGTTACTTTGTGTTTCTGATCTTACCCAGGATGTATATTTTCACTTTTACACCAGTACTTTTACGGCAGGCATAGTTAAGAACTTGGCACCCAATACTTGTATGGACATACTTATGAATTAATCTTTTATATTTTTTCATCAAAAAAAAAAAAAAAAACTGAAACCCCTACCTTTCATTAAAAAAAAAGGGAAATTTATGAAACAACCCCTGAAAATGGGTCAAAACTCGGATCACCCCCTGAACTTTGAAAATACTCAGATCACCCCTTGGAATAGAGCCCAATACTCAGATTCAACCCTACTGTTAGTCAACTAATGAAGTTAGCTAGTTAAAATTTTGAAAACCCTAAACTACCTTTAGAAGAGTATAATTTCTATTTTACCCTTAGATCTAAAAACCCAATATGTACTTTTTTTTTCCTTAATTAAAATAAGGAATCGGAGAGGGAATATCCCCTCTCCTTCTTCCCCAAATGACCTGCAACTTAATCTCTGCAACTTATAGGGTTTCAAAATTGTAGGTAGAAACCTATAAATCGCGGTTAACCGGAGTGGCCACTTGCTCTACAACTCCCAACGAAGGGATAAACTCATATGGCGACCAGTATGCTGACGAAGGTTATCGAAAAAAACCCTTGCGATTTAGCGGAATGGCCACCTACTCTCCATCTCCATCTCTCTCAGAGACCACAGCGGCGGTGGCGGTGGTTCAAGTCTTATTAATCGCAGCACCTATGCTGCCTCTATTTGGTTTACAAATCCATCAACAAATAAAACCTTAAAATGAAAACATGGGTAAAAAAACAAAATCAGTTAAATAATGATGAATTGCTAATCCACAGTTCTAAATCCTATTACGTGGCCCTTCACTTGCTTGTGAGCTCCAAAACAGAATTAATAAAACAAAATCAAACTATTTTTAACAATCCAAGCACATCCAGATCAAAGCTTTGACATAATAACCTGCGCACAAGCTTGGTGAAAGAAACCTTTGGTTTACAATCCATCTTAAAAATTGGGGAAAGAAACATTTGGTTTACAATCCATCTAAAAATTGGGGAAATAAAAATCCGGTTTACAAATCCATCTGAAA
Source organism: Telopea speciosissima (assembly GCF_018873765.1). Lineage (NCBI taxonomy): Eukaryota > Viridiplantae > Streptophyta > Magnoliopsida > Proteales > Proteaceae > Telopea > Telopea speciosissima. The sequence goes on along the minus strand of NC_057917.1, from coordinate 1,038,799 downwards.
AATTAGGGAAAGAAACATCCGGTTTACAAATCCATCTAAAGATTTCAGAAATGAGAATCGAAGAATGGTCGTGACTTCGCCTGAGAAGCCCACCTCCGGGAGTTACAAGAGAGAGATGGAGAGGGTAGAACATAACCATTGAAGATGTAGGTTGGTCGGAGATGGAGAAGGAGAAGATATGGCTTCGGTGCCGGTGCCAGAGAAGGTGAAACGCTTTAGTCCTTCATCCCACTTGATTTTGGAGTTAAAATTGTCTTTTCAATGTACAAGGGTAAAATAGTCCTTTTACACCAATAACTAACAACAGACTAACACTGTTAGTGTAGAGGGGGTGATCTGAGTATTTTCAAATTTCAGGGGGTGATCCGAGTTTCGACCCATTTCCAGGGGGTGTTTCGTAAATTTCCCTAAAAAAAAATCGTTTGGATTGGGATTTTGAGATCATGTATGTGGTGGCGGCTTGTAGTTTGTGTAGCAGGCAAAGGATGATCACTTGCTCTTACTGCTATTGCTGGTGCTTCTGTGGTGGCAATTTTTTACAAAAGGTGGGTGGTTGCCGGGTGGTTTTGGTGCTGTTGCTCTTCATCTTCTCATACTTTTTCTGTCTTTCCTCCTTTCTTTGTAAAGTAATCTTCTCTCAAAGATCAATAATTTTTTTTTAGTGATCTTTTCTGATTTTATCATTAATTGAGAGGATTTGATTTTGGGAAACCTATTTTGGATGATTAAAATCATGGAGTACCGACCCCGTTGGCAGAGAGAGAGAGAGAGATCAAACATGGCTAGGTACTCATCAGCACCTCTCTCTGCAACTGTTAGAAATTGGATTCTTGGCAATCGGTATAAGACTTGACAGAATCTGCTTGTAAATAAATAAATAACTATATATATATATACCCGAATGAAATATCAAAATAAATACATAAATAAAACAACTTACAGTACAACGGTGACTGTCTTCTTGTTTCTTCCAAAACAGCAAGCAGGAACAAAAGTGGAGTCATAAAGAGAGTATTTTCCTTAAGGTGTGGAATGCCCCCTATTTGTGCAGATACGGGTTGACCTTGGCGTTCTACCTCCAAGATCAAACCACTTCAATCACAATTGGCAGCACCCAAGAGTGATAACAATACGGAGTACCCGAAGGTAATTACTCAGTAATCAGAAGGAAGAAGAAGAAGAAAATAAGTAAACAGAATGTAGAGAGCACACTGTTTGCAGAGCACATAAAACACTTGCACGAATTGTGCTTTGAAGCCCAAAGCCCATTTGCTTTTATAAGCCCACTAGTACCTATACGTATAGGATGTGTCTCTACACACCTGTACATGTATAGACATGTACACCCCATATACAGACCCCTCTACGTATAGGTATGTGTACATACCAGGTCCCTACGTATGGGTGCATGTATACGTATGTGTCATGAAGCCATCTCGGATAAGGGGTGCATATGCATGTATGTGGGTGCATGTATTTCACCAAAAAGAATACATCAAATGAGCCCACACCCACACCCACCCCGCCCCGCCTCGACCTCGACCCCCTCGACCACGGCCTGGCCTGGCTCGGCTCGGTACGCGCGTGTGTGAAAAGCACCCCGGACCCCAACCTCACACATGGGACAAGGGAGACTTCCCTTAGAACCCTATGTCCCTTGTAAGGAACATGAGCTCATATTAACTTACTTTTCTACTTGTCCCTAAGCAATGTGGAACTAAACTTGAAGAGACACTCAAGCCTTTTCAAGTTTCCTTACAAGGTTAATCAAGAGATCCTTGGTTCAATCCACCATGCACTCACATATTAAAGTACAGAGAGCACACTGTTTGCAGAGTACATAAAACATTTGAACGAATTGTGCTTTGAAGCCCAAAGCTCATTTGCTTTTATAAGCCCACTAGTACCTGTACGTATAGGATGTGTCTCTACACACCTGTACATGTATAGACATGTATACCCCATATACAAACCCCTCTACATATAGGTATATGTACATACCAGGTCCCTATGTATGGGTGCATGTATACGCGTGTGTCTATACGTACTACAATGCATGTGCATGAAGCCATCTCGGATAAGGGGTGCATATGCATGTATGTGGGTGCATGTATTTCACCAAAAAGAATACATCAAATGAACCCACACCAACACCCGCCCCGCTTCGACCTCGACCACGGCCCGGCCCAGCTCGGCTAGGCTCGGCACGCGCGTGTGTGAAAAGCACCCCAGACCCCAACCTCACACGTGGGATAAGGGAGACTTCCCTTAGAACCCTATGTCCCTTGTAAGGAACATGAGCTCATATTAGCTCACTTTTCTACTTGTCCCTAAGCAATGTGGGACTAAACTTGAAGAGAAACTCAAGCCTTTTCAAGTTTCCTTACAAGGTTACTTAAGAGATCCTTGGTTCAATCCACCATGCACACACATATTCAAGTGTTTCCAACAAAATAAAAACAAAATGGAGGGAAAGGGTTTTTCATATTTGAAACATAAATTTCAAAAAGAACATTTCAAAGAAGGAAAGTTTTGAAAATACTTTTTGTAAAACACAAAATCCAACAATCCCCCACAAGTTTCAAGATATCAATAAAACGGAACAGACTACTGAGTAAAATTTAGACATAGTAGGACACATCGTTGGAGGTGTCTTTCGGACTTGAACCTACACTAGGTCTGATGAACTACGCTACAGAGTACGGGTGAAGTTAGACTTCTTGAACCTTTCCTCTTCTGTGTAGCTGGCTAGCTCACCATCCATATCCTACCAGTCGACGTTCGGACCTCGTCTTAAATATAAAATTGGACATTATATGGTCTTTTCCCCTATCTTGGTCTCATGAACATTTAAATAGTTCGCCTTTTGAAAACTCTTATCGGCAGGTAATGTGCACCACAGTTAACACACCTCCACATTTTGTAGGATTCGGCTAATTAAGAGTTTTATAACTCAACCTCTTCTCATTGTGGTAATACTACTTTACCATCTAACCAGAATGAGCAAATACATAGTAGTACTATACAGGTCTCCTAGTGACTTCGTTTGTACCCTTTGAACCTAATTCAGAATTAGTCCTCTTCACATAGGTTGGGTTTCCATCACATGACCTATGACACAGGCCTCAAGCCCATTCCTTTAGATGCTTCATTAAGAAGTACTGTAGGCATAGGTTTCGTGAACACATCCACAAGATTTTTTTCGGATTTCACATAGTCGATAGCCATCGTCCCTTCACTTATATATTTCCTAACAAAATTATGACGTAGACGAATATGTCTTCTTTTTCCATTGTACACCTTATTCTTTGCTTTTGCTATAGCTGCCATACAATCACAGTGAAGTGAGATAGAAGGCACCGGTTTCGGCCACAATAGAATATCCGTCACAACATTCCTGAGCCATTCGGCTTAAGTTCCTGCCTTTTCTAAGACAATAAATTCAGTTTCCATGGTGGAACCTGTACTACATGACTGTTTTACAGATTTCCAAGAAATTGCTCCACCACCTAGCGTGAATACATACCCGCTAGTTGCTAAGGATTCATTCGTATTTGAGATCCAATTAGCATCATAATAACCTTCTAGTACAACCGGTATTCCGCTATAATGAAGACCATAATGCATCGTATCTTTTAGGTACCTCATCAATCTGTTAATAGCATGCCAATGTTCTTCCCTAGGGTTATGAGTGCATTGACTCAATTTTCCAATGGCTAAAGCAATATCCGGCCTAGTGCTATTCATCAAATACGAAACGGAACCAATAATCTGATAATACCTCTTTTGATTAACTGGTTCACCCAAATTCTTTCATAAATGACATCCCTGATCAAAAGGTGTTTTTATTACCTTTGAATCAAGATAGCCATACTTTTTCAGCATGTTCTCAATATAGTGAGCCTGAGATAAGATAATTTCTTTCTCCTTCCTGATGATTTTGATTCTTAGAATCACATCAGCTTCACTCATGTCTTTTGTGTCAAAGTTGGACATCAAAAGACCCTTGGTTTGTGTCACTATATCCATACTAGTTCCCATTATCAACATGTCATCGACATAAACTGGTATAAACACACCCTTTCCTTAATGAAATTTACTATACAAATATCTTTCTGCATTGTTGACCAGAAAACCATTGGATAGTAGTACAACATCAAGCTTTTCGTGCCATCGTTTAGGTGCTTGTTTGAGTCCATATAAAGACTTCACCAATTTGCACACTTTTTGTTCGTGTCCAGGTACACTACAACCTTTCGCTTGTTTGATATAAATCTCTTCCTTCAAGTCACCATTTAAAAATGCCGTCTTAATATCCATTTGGTGTATCACCAAATTGTATATCGACGCTATGGCCATTATAACTCTTATAGTAGTAATTCTGGCTACAGGAGCAAAAGTGTCAAAATAGTCAATATTTTTCTTTTGTCTAAAACCTTTGACTACTAGTCTTGCTTTAAACTTGTCAAGTGATCCATCCGCTTTCAATTTTTAACGGAATATCCACTTAGTATCTAACACCTTAGATCCTTGTGGCAAGTCAACAAGTTCCCAAGTATGATTAGATATGATTGAATCTAACTCACTTTTAATTGCTTCCTTCCAGAATACAGCATCCTGAGATGTTACTGCTTCTCTATAGGTAACAGGATCCTTATCTATTAGATAGACAAGCCAGTGAGGTTCATCGTTTATTAAATAAACGATCTAATCATGCCCGTAATACTTAGATCTCTTTTGTCTTTTACTTCTTCGTAGTTGACTTATGTCATCTTCACTTAACACATGATCATCATCAATTGCATGATCATCATTTGACACTTCCTTTCCGAATATCGAATCACTACAATCTTTGTTATTAACCAACTGATTTGACTTATAAGAAAATATATTTTCAAAAAATTCAGCATCTCTGGACTCAACAATATCATATTCTTCACATACACCTTCTACGGTCGTTAGTACCATAAACCTATATGCATTATTGTGCATCGCGTAAATACGCTATCAAAAATCTTAGAACCAAGTTTTCTCTTTTTTGGTTCAGGCATTGCTACCTTAGCCAAACAGCCCCAAACTCTTAAGTGTTTAATACTAGGCTTTCGATTGTGCCATAACTCGAAAGGCAACATACCTGTCTTTTTGTGGGGTACTCTATTGAGTATATAACAAGCCGTTAAAATAGCTTCCCACCACATATCAAGAGATAATCCTGAACCTACTAGTAACGAATTCATCATTTCCTTCAAAGTTCAATTTTTTCTTTCGGCTATGCCATTCGATTATGGTTGATAAAGAGCAGTAGTTTCGTGTATGATGCCATTCCTTTCAAGAAAATTAGAGAGATTAAAATACTCCGAACCTCTGTCAGTTCTAAGTCTTTTAATTCTCTTCCCAAACTGATTTTCAACTTCCGTCTTATATGAAATAAATGCATTACACGCTTCATCCTTTGAAGCAAGCAAGTAAATCATAGTATACCTTGAATAGTCATCAATAAACGTTACCATGTACTTCTTACCACCTCTTGATTCTAGTGACTTGAAATCGCATAAATCACTATGAATAAGATTAAGAAGATTACTTTGTCTCGTTAAAGACTTATGCGGCCTCTTTGTAAATTTGGCCTCAACACATAAGGACACTTGTCCAAGGAGGGTTTGATGTTTCCATCAATTAATCCCAACTTGCAAATTTTGTTAATGTATGCAGCACTACAATGTCCTAATCTAGCATGCCACATATCATAAGAACCAACAAAATAAATAGAACTAGATACTTCATTCATAACATTAGAAACACTTAACACAAAGAGCTCATCACTTAGGTAACCCTTTCCTACAAATACATCATTTTTAACCAATACCATCTTGTCAGACTCAAAAGATAATTTAAACCCTGCCTTGTTCAAGAGTGGCCTCGACACCAAGTTCCTCCTTATTTTTGGAACATGAAGAACATTGTCCAAAATTAATGTCTTTCCCGAGGTCAATTTCAAAGTGACTTGTCCCTTGCCGACAACAATCGAAGTATTAGAATTTTTCATAAATACCCTTTCACCTGTGATAATCGGTGAATACTTGGAAAACATACTTCGATCCCCACTGATAAGCCGAGTAGCACCGGTATCGATAACCCAATCTTTGGGTTTATCAATCATAGTCACCTCGGTTATCATAGCAGTGAAAATCTCGCTTTCAATGAGATTGATTTTCTTCTCATTCTTTTTCTTGTTTCGGCAATTCTTTTTGAAATGACCTGCTTTGCCACAGATGAAGCAATTACCCTTTTTCTTCTTGAAGCTCTTATCCTTCTTAGTTTGAAGGCTCTTCTTAGATGGTGATTGTGTCCCGGTTTCCACAAGATTTGCTTTGAGTTTAGCCAACCCAGTAACCTTGTCAACCTTATCCTTTGCTCTGTTCCTTTCCTCAATTTTAATCCAGACCATAACTTGCTCAAAGGTCCATTCCTTCCTCTTATGCTTCATAGCCACTTTGAATTCATTCCAAGAGGAAGATAATTTTCCAATCAAGGAACTGGTAACAAAAGTATCAGGCAAGATAATATTTTCTTTGGCCAATCGTCCAACAAGTACTTGGAACCTGTCAACCTGAGGAGATATTTCTTCTCCATCATTCATCTCAAAATTGAGAAAATTTGTCACCACTTATTTGCTGCTTCCCGCATCTTCAAGAGTATACTTCTTGGTGAGCGCTTCCCAAATCATATAACCAAACTCAAGTGAATTGTAAACATTAAACAATTCAAGAGAGAGAACGTTCAAGATACGATTGTTGCACTGGAAGTCTGCCTCTATCCATGCAAGCCTCTTTGCCTCAAGTGCAGCATCATCACTTTGGCTCGGTTTGGGTTCTGTTAAAGCAAATGCTACCCTAATTTGAGTCAAAGCAAACAGCATCATTTGTTTCCAATGTTTGAAATTTTAACCGTTGAACTGGTCAATTTTGTCAAACTCTGAAACAATTCTCATTTTCTCCATCGACGGCTAAAGGGCACTTATCGAAGGCACAATATTAGTAGGATGAGAAAACATGGTAGGCAATGCAAGATAAGTAACAACATTTGGATCGGCAGCAACGTTTGGGTCTACCCCATTGGTTGGATTGACGTTTAGTGCATCTGAACCAGAATCAGTAGCCATGTCTTATACCTATTCCACACCTTAAGCTTGTTGGTAATTGAATTCTAGGCAATCAGTATAAGACTTGACAGAATCTGCTTGTAAATAAATATATATATATATACTCGAATGAAATATCAAAATAAATACAGAAATAAAACAACTTACAGTACAACGGTGACTGTCTTCTTGTTTCTTCCAAAACAGCAAGCAGGAACACAAGTGGAGTCGTACAGAGAGTACTTTCCTTAAGGTGTGGAATGCCCCCTATTTGTGCAGATACGGGTTGACCTTGGCGTTCTACCTCCAAGATAAAACCACTTCAATCACAATTGGCAGCACCCAAGAGTGATAACAATACGGAGTACTCGAAGCTAATACTCAGTAATCAAAAGGAATAAGAAGAAGAAAATAAGTAAACAGAATGCAGAGAGCACACTGTTTGCAGAGCACATAAAACACTTGAACGAATTGTGCTTTGAAGCCCAACGCCCATTTGCTTTTATAAGCCCACTAGTACCTGTATGTATAGGATGCGTCTCTACACACCTGTACATGTACACCCCATATACAGACCCCTCTACATATAGGTATGTGTACATACCAAGTCCCTACGTATGGGTGCATATATACGCATGTGTCTATACTCTACAATGCATGTGCATGAAGCCATCTCGGATAAGGGGTGCATATGCATGTATGTGGGTGCATGTATTTCACCAAAAAGAATACATCAAATGAACCCACACCCACACCCACACCCGCCCCGCCCCGCCCCGCCCCGACCAGACCACGGGCAAGGCCAAGGCCAAGGCCAAGGCCCGGCTCGGCGCGCACGTGTGTGAAAAGCACCCCGGACCCCAACCTCACACATGGGACAAGGGAGACTTCCCTTAGAACCCTATGTCCCTTGTAAGGAACATGAGCTCATATTAGCTCACTTTTTTACTTGTCCCTAAGCAATGTGGGACTAAACTTGAAGAGACACTCAAGCCTTTTCAAGTTTCCTTACAAGGTTACTCAAGAGATCCTTGGTTCAATCCACCATGCACACATATATTCAAGTGTTTCCAACAAAATAAAAACAAAATGGAGAGAAAGGGTTTTTCATATTTGAAACTTAAATTTCAAAAAGAACATTTCAAAAATGGAAAGTTTTGAAATTACTTTTTGTAAAACACAAAATCCAACAGCAACTATTTCTGGCGCACCTCCTCCTACACTACTGCCACCACCCCCCACCACCACCACAACATCCCCATAAACCCAACAACATTGACAGCAAACGCCTACACTAACTCCGGTGATTCTTAAGTTGCAAACGCCTTCCATCTCTCTCTGTCTCGTTTGTTGATTTCTGGACTCTATCATCTCTCTCATGCATTTTGCAAAGCAAAACCCATGCAAGTCACCTAGCCCGATCCTACACGAATTTGAATTTGGATCCTCTAAACAGCTGCACGTGTAAGTATTAAATAAAAAGGGTTTTGTTTTTGTCAAATGCCCCCCTGAAAATACTCATTTGTTTAAATGTCCCCTTACAACTTTTCTAACTGTAAACTCTCCCTTTCTTTCAAAACTTTGTAGCACTTTGGTCCGTACCGTTAATTTAGAGCATTAGATGTTAGTTTCAGGGTATCTAATGACCAAAATGCCCTAGTAAAAATTCACCAAACTTCAAAAATAAAATGACCAAAATGCCCTATCCTCTCCAAATGTTTTAGGGTTTGAAACTGAAAATCAAACCCTAAACCATTTGGGGAAGATGAACCCTAAAATCAAACCTCCAAATTGTTTAAGGTATGAAACTAAAAATCGTTTTCCTTTTGTCAGTGACCAAATTACCTCCACTGATTGCTAGGGTTCGTCACAAGTTCAAGAGCAAAAAAATGGGGATAGACTGCATTCATGGGTTCAATCATTATTATTATTATTGATTTGTTTTTAATAATTAAGATGCTTGAAATAAGAGGCATTTTCCA